>NC_141535.1:46063750-46400000 GCF_021556685.1 Rattus norvegicus
CACAGCCAGGCCTGTTGACACATACCCAGTGCTCAGGAGATAGAGGCAGAGGAGCGGGAGTTCAAGGTCATCCTCGGCTACAGAGAGAACCAAGTGCGATGGGCAGCCAGGTGTTGATCATCTAACTTTAAACATAGAAGATCATTCCGTAGCTAAGTTTCTTCCTCATTCATTCATTCATCCAATTCATTCATTCATCCATGCTTTAAAGCATTCATTCAACCCAATGCTTTAAAAGTAAGCAGACAGACAACAGGGCCCTGTGCCTTCTGGGCAGCACCCTTTATTGCTGAGCTCTGCCCCAGTCCTAGCTCGGCTTCTTGGGTTTACTTTGCTCTTGCTCTTCGCTCTTCCTCAGTTTTGATTTCATAGTGCAGCTGCCTCCTTAAAGGATCACACCTCTGTGTGTGTGTGTTTACAGAAATCTCCAAAAGAATATTTTGAATCTATTTAAGTTGACAGACAGAACTCCGGTGAAAGCTCAGGTCCCGTTAACTAGAGAAATGGAGATACAAATTGTAAAGACTCATTAGGCCCAAACAGTCTACAGGATTTTACCCCTTTCTAAAGCTCTCCCAGCAGGCAGCTTGCAGTGTACAATCATCAGAATACCCACCAGATCAAGGAAGAACTAGGACATCAAAACCAGAATGTAGCTGGGTTCGCAGGAGAAGAAAGGAAAGCGCAAAGATAGGCCTCCGACTATCTCCTTCATGGAAGCCAGCCAGCATGAGCATGAGAACGAGTTGTTCATAGGCTCGGCCTCCTCTCTTCATCTTTTTGAATCAGCTAATCTCTAAACCCTTATAGGTCAGCTTGCAGAGTTCACTGTGGTTCCCTGACTCCCTTCTGACTTCCCTGTGGCACAAGTCTCTCACAAGCACGTGAGCTCACAGGGTCTGCACAGTGAGACACCGTCATCCTTAGGCTTCCAAGCAGACTCCAGGACATTCTGCAGTTGTCCTTCTTGACGTTCCCCTTCCTCCTATAACTGCCACCTCAGAGCAGCAGCATCCAAGGGCGTTCATAAACAGCTCTGCTGTCCTCCGTGATGGCTGCATGTCCTTTCTTAACAGGAATACTCTGGGGTTGCAGCTGTGGGGACTCACCTAGTGGGGACCAACAAGGCTCTGAGTTTGATTCCCAGAACTGCAAAAACCTTCTTTAAATTAAAAGATAACGGTCCTCTAATTGCTACACTACTAAAAACTGTGTGGCAGAGCCGCACGTAGCCATCCACTAGCTCATCCCTTCGCCTTTCTCGTGCTTGCTATTTTTCTTTCCCTGTTTTTTACTTTCTTGTCACTTCTAATTAACTGGGCAAACTTCCCATGTGTTGGTTATCTCTCAACACCAAAACCAAAAGAAGTGGTTTTCACTTTTTTCTTGTATAACTGTCAGTTTTGTAATGGAGTCTGCTTGCTGCTTCCACTGGATTCCCAAAGTAACTGAGCAGCTCCTATTCAGTGAGTGACTCATGGTGTCCCTAGTCTTGTGTCCTTAAGTTTGTTACTGCCATTGCTTCATTCTCTGATAACCCACAAGGCTAGTTTTTAGTCTTTAGAATCTAGCTGGGGTTTTGTTTTGTTTTTTTAAATAGGAATAATCAATCAAGATAGTTTCTCCAGTCCAGATTTTTAAAGTAGTCTGTAAGATATACAAAGATGATAAATGGTTTCTGGGTTTGCTCATTTGTCCCTTACAGGTACGGTATCTGTCCTCTATTTGATTTTCATTGTTACCCTGAAGGCTATTCGCTTAGGATTCCATCTGGAATTTCACTGGTTTGCGCCAACAGAATTTTTTGTACCAGGTGAGTTTGTCAAAATACGAAATCATTACATAATGATAACATGTTCTTTAAGTTAACTGCTGTGAACTGTCAGATTAAAGCAGGTAATACAAGGTTAATGTGGTATCGATCCACCTGCCATTTCAGCCCTTGGGAGGCTACCTTGAGTTCTAGGCCAGCCTGGGCCATGGAATGAGATGTGCCTCAGGAAAACAAAAATAAATAAATAATCAAAATAGGACAACAGTTGGTTTTTCAGGCAGCTAGGGATAACCAGGGCTTTATTTTCAGTTTGACTCTTGAAGTCTATTTAATTTATAATGCACTTGAAAAAACAAAAACTTATTCTCTAGACCTTTCTAAGGAGCACATGCTTTGAATGTCAGAGACTTAGAACATCATGATGCATGTTGGTGATATTGCCCATAAAAATCATTGTTCTTAGCTGGGCAGGATGGCACACATGCCTTTAGCCCCAACACTCAGGAGGCAGAGGCAGGAGGATTGCTATGAGTTTGAGGCTACCTGGCCTTATTGTGATTTCCAGGCCAGCCAGGGCTATATAGTACACATAGTGAGACCCTATCTACAGAAAGAAAGAAGGAAAGAGGAAAGGGGAGGGAAGGGAAGGGAGAAAACTCATTCTCCTTATGGGTTTTTCTGTTTGTAATTTTATTGCTTTTCAGGTTAAGATTATGATTATTAAATGGATTTTTGTATCTGTCCCATTTTTCCTCTTGATTATAATGTGACAATTTAGTTTCACCCAAATGTAAAAGATGTAGGACATTAAAGAAGCAATGAAACAATGAATAAATGAATGAATTTTTACTAAGTGAGAAGAAAGATTATGAAATGAAAATGACTGCCTCAAAAATATCTTGCAAACTGATCATGGGAGAATAGCATTCAATTCTAGTTTAGAGACTGGTCTGTGTTCTTTCTGTCCTTCCGCCACCAACTCCAGCAGTCTGCGATCCCAGTCACTACTCAGAATCTGGCCATAGTTCTGAAGTTTGTACTTGGAGCTGTCTCCCTCTCTGTTGTTGTTGTTATTGTTGTTTGTTTGTTTGTTTGTTATAGCCTTCATAGGTCTCAATCTGTACTGAGTGGTTAGTCTTTGGAAATTGCTGTTATGTTACCATGGCTACTTGTTCTCAGACCATTTGACTTTATTAGCTTTGCTTTTCCAACATACTGGTCCTTGAAAGGGCAAGCTTCTCTCTAGGATGGCATGGCGGCACACACCTTTAATCCAGGCACTGGGTGGGAGGAGGCAGATGGATCTCTGTGAGTTCCAGGACAGCTGAGCTACCTAATAGAGAGACCCTGACACAAAAAGACCAAAAACAAAACAAAACAAAACAAAAACAAAAACAAACAAACAAAAAAAACAAAAACAAAACAGAAAACAGAATAGTCTAGGATATTGCTTTTTAATACTCTATGGTTATTTATTAAGCAATAGTGAGGAAAGTTCCTACTAATGATAGTACACTAAAAATAGATAATTAGTGGAGCTAGACACAAGATGCAGCAATTAGGAGTATTTGTCGCTCTTGCAAAGGACTCACATTTGGTTTCCAGTACCTGCGACCACCACCTGTAACTCCAACTTCAAGGGACCAGTGTTCTGTGAGTACATGTACACACGTGCACATGCTCACACAGACACGATTACACCTGTGGGTACATGTACTCACATGCACATGCTCACACAGACACGATTACACCTGTGGGTACATGTACTCACATGCACATGCTCACACAGACACGATTACACCTAAACATAAAACAAATATGTTTATAAAGATGTATAACCAGGGAAAGGAAAAAAAGTCATCTGGGAAACAGAAAAGAAATTTCTAAGTAGATGGTAAGTCATTCATTTCCCACTGTCCAGTTTTATATAGTACAAAGGGGAAACAACAAAGAGTAAACAAGGCATAGTTTCATAGTTAGGATCCTAAAGTTACTACATTGTGATTAGGGACTGTCTGAGAGGCTAACTAAATAACAGAGCATTGGAGGGTAAGACTCTCCTGTCCTCATGAGAAGTCACAGTATTGTGCAATTCTGATTGAACTTTGTGTGTTCTTATTTTTTTTTACAATTATTCATTACATTCATTTATTTATGCACATGCCACAGCATGTGTGTGGACATCACAGGACAATTTTTGAAATTGGTTTTCTCCTCCAACTTGTGGTTACTGAGTGTCCTAGTTAGGGTTTCTATTGCTGCAACAAAACACCATGACCAAAAAGCAAGATGGGGAGGAAAGGCTTAAATCTGCTTTTACTTCCCCATCACAGCCCATCACCAAAGGAAGTCAGGACAGGAACTCAAGCCTGGGGGCAGGAGCTCATTTGGAGGCCATGGAGGGGTGCTGCTTCCTGGCTTGCTCTTCTTGGTTTGCTCAGCCTGTTTTCTAATAGAACCCAGGACTACCAGCCCAAGGATGACACCACCCACAATGGGCTGGTCCCTCTCCCATCAATCACTAATTGAGAAAATGCCTTATAGCTGGATCTTATGGAGGTATTTTCCAACTGAGATTCCTTCTCCTCTGATGACTAGTTGTGTCAACTTGACATAAAAGTAGCCAGTACAATAAGTATGGAACTCGGGTTGTCAGTTTTAGCAGCAAGTGCATCTTGCTTGCCCTGTATTGTTATTTCTAAACCTCGACTTCTTAGTAAGTCTACCATCAGCCTTGCTCTCAGGTAGTAGTTGGGGGAACACTAAGCACTTATTCTACTTTCGTAGTCATTCAAAGACTTTTATCCCACACAGTCAACTGGCTCTATATATTGTCTGTGTGGTAACCAGTCCCAATTTTGTATCCTGCCCAGATCCTTCATGAAGTCCATTCTCATGGGCCCAACTCACACCTTCTCTCTCTCTGTCTACATTGATGTCTGTGGATATGTCCAGCTCAAAGTGATGAAGACCAAATACTTGTTTAAGTGTCCGTCTGTCAAGCAGCGTGCTTGACTTGCTCTTCTCTCAGGCTCCTCTAGCTTAAAACAAAAGCTGCAGTTTTCCATTGGTCAATACTGTAGTCTTTGTTCTCCATCCACACTCAATCCATCTGCAAAGTATGTCTGTTTTATTTTTTAAAACAGCTGGTAATCTGACTTCTTAGCATCTTGACCAAAGAAAACTATGTCAAGCTATTAATCTCCTGTCTGGATTATAGTAGTGTCCTCCTAACTAATTGTCTTCTCCACCTTAAACTGTTCTACACCCAGCAGTTAGAGTAACACTTGAAGAACAACCCAAGCCAGTTTGACCATGCATACCTTAAAGGATCTGGAGTTTAAGGCCAGCCTGAATGGCATAGTAAGTCTCATACAAAATAATATACAAATAATACAAAAACAACAGAACACAAACCAGAACCCACAGGAATCTTTAATGGTTTCATGTGTCATTGAGAATGACACCAGGTCTACTATATGTCATAGTCCTTACAGCCGGTCTGGCCTGAGGATTCTGCTCCTTCCCCATCTACCCAATTTCCCTCTGACTCACACCACACTGCACTGGCTTTCCTGCATTGTGTGAAAAGGCTGAGCACATTGCTATCTCAGATGTTGGCATTCCCCATTCCCAGTGTCTGAATGCGCTGTGTTCTCAGATCTCCAACTACCCATCCGTCCACCCCAGACTCCTTAAGACTTTTCTTAAAGCTCTTCTTATCTCGTATGCATGTACCTGTGGTATCTGTTAATATGCCTGATTTTAATGAGTCAGGATCATGGGGACCCAACTTACTCTAATCCATTTTTGTTCCCGAGTGTTACCAAGTAGCAAAACTTGCAGTAAAAGGAACTTATCCAGAAATGTCTCTAAGTGTTTTGAGTTCTTGAATTCCAATACCAAAAATTCATTTTCCACTTACAAATCTGTCTCCTTTAACTGGAATATTACACTCTGAGAAAAGAAGTGGTATTTTTTTTTTTTTTTTGGTTCTTTTTTTCGGAGCTGGGGACCGAACCCAGGGCCTTGCGCTTCCTAGGCAAGCGCTCTACCACTGAGCTAAATCCCCAACCCCAAGAAGTGGTATTTTTGTTTTGTAAACTACTGTACTACTGTTTAGTCCCAGATCCTATAGTATGTCCTGGCGCACACTGAGTGCTAATAAGAAATAAGTGTTGCTGGTCAGTGAGCTGACTCAGTGGGTAGAGGCGCTGCTGCCAAGCTTGGCGCCCTGAGTTCAATCCCCAACACACACAATCCGAGGAGAGAACCAGCTCCCTCGAGCTGTCTTCTGACTGCCACACACTCACACTCTCTCTCTCTCTCTCTCTCTCTCTCTCTCTCTCTCTCTCTCTCACACACACACACACACACACACACACACACACAAAACAGACGTAAACAAAGAATTATTGACTAAGTAAATGTGCTTTTTTACTTCCTTCTAAGTCACATTACGGTGTAAGAGACATGATGAAGGGAGAACTAGGAACAGGCCTCTCGGAAGGCCAGACAAACTGCAAGATGTAGACAGACGCCCAGGGTGGCCTACAAACCATGTTTGATGTTTTATGTAGATTGAGAGGGGAGAGTTCACAATGCTTGAATAAAAGTTGGGGAGGGGCCTGGAGAGATGGCTCAGTGGTTAAGAGCACTGACTGCTCTTCCAGAGGTCCTGAGTTCAATTCCCAGCAACCACATGGTGGCTCACAACCATCTATAATCAGACCTAGCACCCTCTTCTGGCCTGCAGGCAGAAAGCTGTATGAGGTATACATAATAAATAAGTAAATATTAAAAAAAAAAAAGAAATATGAAAAAAAAGTTGGGGAGGAACTAGTATTAACTAAAGGGCTAAAGGGCTGAAAAGGAAAAGAGTTTATTTTCTCAAAAAAAAAAAAACAGTTCAATGCACAGCTTACTAGGAATTCTATCATAATCATAAAAATAATACTTGATTTTTCAAATCCAAATTACGGATGTGATTACTTAGCCCTTCTGATCCCGTGTTGACTATAAGCACCACATGTGAGGATGGAATCCAGTTCCTTCTCCGTGCTCCGAGCGTGCTTTAGTGACTAAACCATGCCTCCATTGTTGTTTAACCTTTAACAATTTTTGCTTGTGTTTCCCTCTCTGAGGAGAAAGGGAGGCAGACAGGGTTTTATGTAGCCTAGGCTGGCCTAATGTACTGTGTACCGGAGGATAGCCTTCAAATCATGTTCTTTCCTCATTCCTCCATGGTGCTAAGATCACAGGTATAAACCACCACACTAGAGTAACACTTAACAATTAGTATAATTAAAGCTGCAATTAAGGTGGCATTTCTGAGCTAGATACAGTGTATCTCATACCTTACCTGTACCGCTAGCACCCAGACGACTGAGCCAGAAGGATGACCACAAATTAGAAGTCAGTCTGGGCTACATAGTAACACCTATCTCAAAAACTAAATAAAACAAAACAAACAAACAAAAACCCAGCCCTCACAAGCTGGCTCAGAGAGATTTAGACACTAGTGCTCTCCCTCTCTGTCCCTCTCTCTCTTCCTCTCTCTCTCTCTGCACCACACATAAGCCAGAGGTTTGCATATCAGTGTTTTCACAGTCAACCTGTAACCCTTTTTTGAGGCAAGGTCTCAGATGAACCAGAGCTTGTGGGTTCGATTTGATACCCTGGCTAGTAAGCGTGAGGATCCTCCTGTCTCTACTTCTCTAGTGCTGATAAGTTTTGTTGTTTGTTTGGTTGGTTGGTTTAAGCATGTAACTGGGGCTCTGAACTGAAGTCTTTATGATTACATGGTAAGTACTGACTTGGCCTCCCCCCAGCCCCCACTTTGCCATTTTCTTAGCATTATTCAGTTCTGATATAACAAGAAAACAAAATTTTTTCCTCCTCATGCATTTGGAACAGTTTTGTTGAAAGCAGACTGCATTTTAACCACATATTGATGCCTAATAGTATCTCTAAATAAAATAGAATCTGTATCTACTTTTGTGTATATCCCCTACCCTTTGATTTTCATTTGCTTAGGAGCTTCAATATTGAGGCAGAATATTCATATGCAAAACTGTGTGAGTTTGATTTCCACAAACTGTAGCTATCATCTGGCCAGCATTCAGGTCAAAACGCTAATGACTGGATCTTCTTATTCTTCCTGCTTGTCACTGTCTCCCTATAAGAGAGCCACACCAAAGATTGGTTAGGCCTGCTTTTCAACATCATATGAATGGGATACACAGTATGTATTGTTTGGGGGCTGGATCTTTCAGTTAGCATTACCCTGTGAGGTCAGTCCACACTGGTGCATGTGTTATTCGTAGGTCATTGCTCTTGTCACTGCTTTGTGTTTCTGCCACAGTCTGCTTTTGCCACTATGGAAGATGTGAGTAGTCTCTAACTTTTTGCTACTAGTTTCATTTTGCAGTACCTTTCATTCTCATGCATCTTGCAGAACACATGGCTGCCTCCTCATGGGTATAAACCTAGGTCAAAGAACATGCTGTGTCCAGCTTAAGAGATGGTGTCAAACAGTTTTGCACAGTGGTTGTGTCCAGTCCATGCAGCTGACACTGTTTACTGACTGTAGCTGCCCCAGGTCCTCACCAGCACTTGCTTTTCTTCTCCCCTACCTTTTCTGATGCGTCTCTGAATGTCACATTGTATGTCTTATTTGCATTTAACTGATAGCTAATAAAAATGGCTCCTCTGTTCATTTGGTTCTCTATGCAAGGTTTGTCCATGCAACCCAGGTAGCTAGGAACTCCCAGCCACCCTCTTACCTCAGCCTCCTGAGTGCTGGGATAACAAGCATATGTCCTCTCGTGCCCAGCAAGGGACACATTTTGTCACTAGACCTGTGGATCTGCCCTTTGGAGAAGTACTTCTCTGGGCGTTCTTCTGTTTTTCATGTCTTAACTTCTATTTCTTTATTCTGGGTGTGAGTACTTCGTTAGATATATTTATTGAAATTATCTTCTCCCTACCCCCACCACCTCCTAGTGAAATCAGTGTAGGGTCTTGCATGTGCCAGGCAAGCACCGTAGCTCCGCCCCAGCAGTAACTCGAATCCTCTTTTCACACACGTTTTCAAAGGAAAGATTAAGTGGTTTCAAAACACCATTTTTATTAGCTATCAGTTAAATGCAAATAAGACATACAATGTGACATTCAGAGACGCATCAGAAAAGGTAGGGGAGAAGAAAAGCAAGTGCTGGTGAGGACCTGGGGCAGCTACAGTCAGTAAACAGTGTCAGCTGCATGGACTGGACACAACCACTGTGCAAAACTGTTTGACACCATCTCTAGAGGTTTAGAGCTCTTTAAATTCATTGCGAATGTCTTCTTTAACTATGAGGTAATAATCATAGCATGAATGTTATATCCTTTGAAAATTCGTATTTGGCATATTTCCGTGTGTGTGTGTGTGTGTGTGTGTGTGTGTGTGTGTGTGTGTGTGTGTGTGTGTGTTCATAACTGCATTATTCGTAATTATAAAAGTGAAAGCAACCCAATGTCTATCCCCGGTCAGTATATAAAGTATAATGTATCCATATGGTAGAACATTGTGGTCATGATCACACAACTCTGAGCATACTAAAAACCATGTAAGTGTACACCTTACATGAATAAAACATATGAGTTATATCTTAATAACAATGAAAATCTCAAGTTTTTTTAAAAAAATATTGTTCAAAAAGTATTTGTGTCAGCTAACTGCAAAGGCCTCAATTTGAAAAGGACCAAGTTTACAAGGCATCACAGACAGATTGATTTCTTTGAGACCAGTCAAAATTAATAGATCTCAGCTCTAAAATATTTTTAAGTAGAATGTTGATTGTGTCCATGGCTGAGAGTCCTTCAGTTTTGAAAATAGTGTTCCTGCCGTGTGCCAGTGTTACAGAAAGCATAAGCCACTGTTCTCCAAGAGATAGCAGTTGAGCAGTCGGGCAGCTGATGCAGTAGCCATCATAATAAAAAGAAACGCTGAAGGCATCCTGCAGTACAGAGGGATTGCACACATAAGAGAAAGCAGAGAAAGGATCTCTGAGGAATCTATTAATGGCTAAAAGGAGACCTCTAAGAGAGAATTGGAGAATTCTCGGGCATGCCGTGCCCAGTTAAGGCCTGAAGTAACATGACTCATCTAGGACATCATGAGAATCTGAATGGCTCAAGTGAAAGAATATCTGTTGAGAAAATGGTCGGAAGTCCTAAAAGGCATGGACTGGAGTGAACAGCCTTCTCTTTTAAGCTAAATATAACTCTGAAAGCCAGTCATGACCTTCTCCTCCTCCTCCTCCCACACTTGCAAGATAGGCTTTTATGTGCTCAGAAGAGCGTCAGAAAAAAGGAAGAATGGCCCTATAGTTCTCTGCTTGAAAACAGAATTTATAGTGAAGCTGTAAGCTGTCATGATGGAATATCCCCAGAAAGGGTGAGGTCAGGGCCGCTTTCCCTCTGTTAGTCACTCTCACTCACAGTGAAACACTGTCGGAGCCTTTGGGGCTGGGCTAGCACTGTTCTTCCAGTGCTTGCCTAGTATACAAGAGACCTTGGGTTTGATCCTCAGCACCTCGTGAAACTGCAGATGGTGGCACACACCTCTAATCCCAGAGAGCTAGATCCAGAGGACCATGTAGTTCAAAGTCATTCTCAAGTACATAGTGAGTTTAAGGCCAGCCTGGGCTACATGAGATCCCATCTCAAAACAAAAAAGAAACTTAGGATCTATCATAAACCACAGCACAGATGATACGGAAATGAGTGAGCCAGGCCCCAGATCCCTTCTCACTTCCCAGTTTCTCAGACCACTTCCAGTACCAACCAGATCAGTTTAGGTTCTCCTGTAAGCAGGTGCCAAAATGGTTAGGAGCCGGACCAAGCATGGTCAAGATACATAGGAAAGAAGAGAAAGAATGGAAACAGATTGGACAGACATAAAATCGGAAGTCCTGGCCAGCCCACTATGACCCTCAGTGCGAGTCCTGCCTCTAGAATAGTCTAGGGTCACACAAACATACCCAAACCCTAATGCACTGCGACCCTCGGGTTGGCTAGTTGCTGTCCAGTAGAATGACTGGGGCCAGGAAAAGGCAGCAGACACCCAAGGGCTGCAGCCAGAGACCATCAGCTAGCAATCTCCTTGCTTAGGGTCCCACTCAGGGAGATCTGAGTATTTGTACTCCCATGGTAACACGTCTAAGTGCATGCATGTACATTTTAGCTTGTAGAAAGGAAAGTATTGATAGGCCAAATTTTATGTCTGTTCTGCTGATATGGATGGGATTGTTTCGCTTGTTTTTTTTTTTTTTTTCAGAGCTTCTAACTTGTTGTTATATGTATAAAAGAAAGTTGTTATTGGGGCAGGTGGCCTTTTGAGACAGGATCTCACTCTAGCCAAGGTTAAACCTGGAACTGACTAAATAGCCCAGACTGACCCCGGACTCAGCCTCCCAGTGCTAGGACTGCAGGCATGAACCGCCATGATTGCTGGTTTGTTTTTCTACTTAGCTGCTTTACTTTGGATTCCAGCTCAAGAGTTTGTCAGTTATTCCTCTGTTAAACGTATCAGTGAGTTAGTTTATCATTTTCAAAAACAGTGCTTTTGTAATAGTGTATGTTAATGCTGTTGTCAACTAGAAGTGACCTCAGTTCATTAAGAGGTGTTGCAAAAAGATTATTGAAAAACATTTTTTAAGCTAACCAAGGAAGGATTGCGTCCACAGATAAAAGGTGACAGGCAGGAAATATGACAGAAAACAGAATAAGCCAGGCATGGTGGTGACTCACCCCAGTGAGTATGGACCGCAGGAGGCTGGGGCAGTAAGACAAATCGAGCAAAAGGAAGGGAAGCTCTCTGTATTGCTGCCTTCCCTTCTGTTCGTGTTTAGAGCTGGAGACTGATTCTTAGTGGTTTCCCTTCCTCTCTACAGCAGTGCAGTGAGGAGGCATTTTCTACACTTCTGCTCTTTGCACCAAGCTGAATCCGAGGTAGATTGTTCTCTACGTTGCCACATGCTGTGCCTAGACCTACCAGTGCTGCCAAGTAAATTGTAGCCTGACTCCCTGTAACTAGTTGTTCACATATTTATTACCCGCCTCTAAATAATGCTTATAGACTATTATTTTAAATATTTATTACAGAAAATTAGGTTGTTAATTTGAAATAGAGTCTATAAACCGAGGAAAACCAGTGATTCAGCATTTTTTGCTTTCTTCTTTTGAGAACATAATCTACAGCTGTTTATGTGTATTTTAAAAAAAGGCAAAGTCGTTCTTGACAAGCTTGATTCCTAGACATTTGTCCTGGTATTAAATCTCAACAGCATGATTTTTAAATACTACATTCCACAACAAAACTATATCTTAGTTTATCCAGTTTGATTTTTAAGAAATGCATTTTAGATTTGTCATCTAAGAACCATGACTAGCCATTTTTCCTCTCTGTGACTCCATTTCTAGAGGAACTTTTCTGAGAAGCTCAGGTATTAGAAGAGAGGAAGATTTTGAACTCATAGACAGACCCTGAATTTAAACTTAATTGTGGGGTCTCAGCTAGGGGTGACGGAGAGAAAGCCACAGAATGCACTTCCTTCTCTCCCTTTCTTTCTAAGGGTTTTGACCATGTTTAATGCTCATCTTGAGGGACTTTATAAAGGGATATGAATATTCTTATTCCCTGAGGCAAATAATAATAATAATAACTTTAAAAGAGGGTCTGATTCTGGTGGCTGATCTGACTCATGGTCTACTTGGCACTTTAACGTGTTGTTTTTGTCTTTTCTCCTAGAGATAAGAGCTCAGTTTCCACAGCTGACAGGGGTGCTTACTCTGGCCTTCTTTATTCACAATTGTATCATCACACTCTTGAAAAACAACAAGAACCAAGAAAATAATGTGAGTAGCTGACTCGGTGGAAGCTGCCTCAGTATTTCCTAAGCACAGACTTTAATCTATGTTTGAAGCACTCTTTAAGTGTAAATTATAGATCAGTGGTCAAACACATGAAAACTTTAGATGGTAAGTATTTTAGGCTTTGCAGGCTACATGTTCTTGTGACAGCTACCCAATCCTGCTGTTGTAGTATGAATACAGCCACAGACAATAAATAAACAAATGCTAATGTAATATCTATATTCCAGAAAAGCCTTATTTGCAAAAACAGACAGCAGGTCAGATTTGACCCATAGAACAGAGTTTGCCAGGCTGCTATAATCTACTAGAAAAATTAAAAGGTACAACTAATAAAACTCCGATAATAATTATAAAAAATTGAAGATACTAATGACAAGAAAAAGAACAAAAAAATATATGCAAAAAAAGAAACTAAATAGCAAGCTACTAGATTTAAACATTGAAAATTACATTAAATGTAAATGCTCCAAGCACTATAATAAAAAATTGTCAGATTTGTTAAAAATAAAATTAACTACATGGTATCATTAAGAAACTTTTAATATAAAAATATAATTTTAATATTAAAAAATGGAGGTTTCTTTTACCCTAACACTAGATCTGGCACTGTAGTGCCCCAAGACATCTGTTAGTTATCTTTATCTCAGTCTGCAAAGCGTCTCACCGCTTTGCTCCATCCCATATCACACTGCCAATTGCCTCTCTGAGCCTGGCAACAATCTCTCTAAGGCTCTAGTTCCCAAGGCAGGCTGCCACCATGCCAGAAATACGCATCCCAATTCCATGGCGGCCCAGTGTCTGCAGCCACCACAATCTCTCTTGAATTCAATTAAATCGCCACATGAAAGAACACACAACACAATAACCTCTGATCCAATTGATAAGATATAATTGCCCACTTAGACATACAAAGCCCTGTACACATCCATTCCTTAGGAATATTCATAACGACCTGTAAATGTGCAGAGACAAATCTTAACATCCGCCTCCATGTTCTCTGAGCTGCTCTCCTCTCTTTGCCCCAGTTTCCTTCTCCTCTCTAAAACTTTTCTGTCACCCATCCTTCCTTTCTCATCCAATGACATCCTTCCTTTCTTGTTCTATCTTGTACCTGCCTTCACCTGCATAATGATAACATCCTATGCCTTGGAATATAAGAAAGTATAAAGTCTATTGTGTTCCTAGCAGCACAAATGATAATGATGAGTGATTATACTGTGATCCTTATGGACTGATTCACTAGGAAGTACCATGGTGATAGTATAAAATTTACATTTGAGAAACTGTCCTATAGGAATAAGTTCATCCTATGTCTGACCTAGATTTAGCCATTTACTAATATTATAAAAGTATTAGTTAACAGTGTGTTTATTCTTAGTTACTGATCATGCAATATTACAAATGAAGTACTATCTAGTTGATACTGTTAGATCACAGTGTTCTTCATTTGGGTTCCTTTTTCTCTCAGTTTCTGTGCTAAGTCTATTAGTTTTTCTAAGCTTGTTTGTGATGGAGTCTGCAAGTAAAGACATCATGCATTGCGGAGGAAATGCTGTGTGCTTTCTATTTACTTTGCTTTAATATCAGGTCATACAGAAACTATGCATCGAAATACAGTCATTGAAAGAAAGGAAGAAGAATTAAATAAAATGTAGTAACACTGAATCTATATTCATTCACTCAGTGATTGGAGTGGGCCTGCAGGCGGCAGAGCAGGTAAAGGCTCTTAACTGCAAAGCCTGGCAGCCTGAGGTCAGTCCTTGGGATCCATGCAGTAAGAGAGAACTGACCCTGGAAAGTTGTCTTTTGACCTTCACACACACAGACACACAGACACAGACACACACACACACACACACACACACACACACACACGCACGCACGCACACACTTCCTTCACACACACTCGACACATTAATAATATGTGATTTAAAATTAAGATAAATGAAGTAACAACAAACTAAACTAGACAAATACACAATTATAATTGGAATTTTTTTCCTTCCTTCATAACTGGTAGAAAAAATAGACAAAAAATTAAAAATGTAGAAAGCATGAAAAATACCATGAATCTACTTGATCTAATTGACATTTACAAAAGTCTCCTCAGTAGCAGAATGTCTATTCCTTTCAGATACTCAGAAACACCTACCAAGATGGGGTCCCCGCTAGGTCACAAAACAAGTGTCAATAAAGGCAAAGGGAATTATGCCCGGTATGGTCTCTAGCCATAGCAAAGTAAGAGTGTCAACCAGTAACCGACATTTGGGAATTTACAAATATATGAAAGTTAACTCACATCTTCCTATATAACAGTCGAATCAAAGAAGACGTCACAAGAAAAATTAAAAATACTTGCAGGTTACTGAAAAGTTAAATCCAGAATACTAAAACTTATAGAGTTGTCCCTAAAGCTATATTTAGAGGAATATGCATAGCTATAAATACCTACATTAAAAATAAAATTGTGAAATCAAAAGCCCAACTTTTCTCTGCTTCCAAGTGCTAAACAGGAAACTCAGGAGTTCAAGGTCATCTACTACTGTTTCAAAAAACAGAAAGTAGTTTACTAGCAAAGTCGTGTTTTTGCTTTGTTTTTTTATGGGTGTTGTCTCTGTTGTTGCTCTAGACAAGGTTTTATTGTGCAGTCTTGGCTGACCTGGAACCCACTGTATAGACCACGCTGACTTGAAACTCACTGTGATCTGCCTCCTGATTAATGCTAAGATTAATAAGTTAAACTGCAGGCAATTCTCACCTTGCATGGTTTCCCTCATGCACAGATTTAATTACTGCAGATCAGATTACATGAGTCCCAATGTGGTTCAAATTTTAGTTAGCCCAGGATTTGAACTATGGACCTTGAATAGAATAATGCTCACCAGCCTCAGTTCACAAACCACTGTAAATAACAGTGGCATAGCATGATTAGTGACAGACAGGTCCCATCATCCTTAAAAACCAGGCTGGGGTGATGGAGGTGTTTACTCTTAAGTTCAAAAAAAAAAAATCTAATGTTCAACACTTCTGATTAATTCATGTATTTGTCTGTTCATTCATTGCAATGCTGGGCACTGAGCCTAGGGCGCTGTGCATGTGGGAAGTGCCATACCACTTAGCCCCATCCCCAGGCCCTTTGTTGTTGTATTTTAAATCACATGCTGATCTTTCTTTCATTTCCTTCTCCATTTGGAACAAATACTAAAACTTTAATGTTGTAACAAAGATTGTCAAAGATCATACAACCATCGTAACTCCCATTACTATAGCAGATGTACTGTTATGAACAGTTCCCGGGACAAACAATGTTTGACAAACCAAAGTAAAGAAATGGGCTGCAGCTGTGTTGTAGGGTTTTGCCGGGGTCAGATGAGATGGCCTGAGGGGCTTAGCGCTGATGTGGTAGATGCATTGTTACCTGTATTGAGTTCGTTGGTCGGTCACCAGGATTGTCACCAGGATGTTCGTTCCCCAGCAAGATCACAAGCTGGTGGGTGTTGTCACCAGGATGTTCGTTCCCCAGCAAGATCACAAGCTGGTGGGTGTTGTCACTAGGATGTTCGTTCCCCAGCAAGATCACAAGCTGGTGGGTGGGTAAAGGACATGGAGAAGAACACTCTGGAGACAACTGCAGGGAACAGCATCTGCTTTATTGCAGTGAGCAACCAGTTCTATAGTAGAGGCCTATCAACTGTGACTGTTAGTACATTACCTCAGTCACACCACCAGCGTCTCCATGGGGAAGACACGCAGAGTGCAGACTCAGTCACAGGCCAGCTACTAGCTCCTCAGGCCACTTCAGAACTCAGTGTTCTGACCTCTGTCTGGGGCATGGTGTGCTGTACGTCTGTTTAAAAACTCAGTGTGCCAGGAAGGCTGGCTGCCAGCTCGTGCCCGCATCTTCTCCTACAGGTTCCTGCTATGGCCAGTATTGTCCTGGCCATTGGAAGTATAAGGTAAAAAAGACAGTCTTGTCTCTAGTGTCTCATAGTCCAGTGCTGTGCATCTGTTTGGAAAAAAAAAAATGATAAAAGAACTACTAAGCTTGACTATTTTTAATGTCAAGGGACATCTTTTCACTTGAGAACTTTTTTCAAAATATTGATTATTTGGGGAACTAAAGCAATGCCTTTAAGTGTGTGAGCAATTTTTGCAGAAATCCCAAGTTTAGTTCCCAGCGCCCACGTTGGTCAGCTCACAACCGCTTGTAATGCATGCTCCAAAGAATTCAGCACCCTCCCCTTGCCTCTGTGGACACATGCTCTCCTATGCACATATACTGGTTGACACAGACGTAGGCACATGCATAAATTCAAAATAATAGCAATAACTCTTTTAAGTGGATTGTTTCTATAATGAAAGCTAATGGCATTTAGAACAAGTATGGCTGTGTATGGCCAGTACCCTGAGAAGACAGAAGTGGAAGGAACACTGTTGGGAAGCTCTGGCCTTAGAATTATCCTTCACAGCTCCCACAGCTCCCTAGATCTCACTAAGGTACTTGTTCTACAGGAAGTTGGATTAAAGCCATTCAGGTGGTTTATAAATTAAGACTGTCAGTGAAATCCTTCTCTCCTCTCTCTCTCTGACACAGCTGATTTTGCCTTTCAGGTGTTTGTTGTTTGTTCCAGCGCTCATGCATGCATGCGTGCTATGCATATGTGTGGACATGTGGAGAAACCCAAGGTTGAACTTGGGATCATCCTTGATTGTGCTTACCACTTCATTGAGGCTGAATCTCTCGGTCAAACCCAGAGCTAGCGCACAGATGAGGCTAGGCTTGCCATTCACTTTCACTCTTTGGACTGGCATTGATGTGGGTTAATGGAGATCTGAACTCTGGTCCTCGTGCTTATCTACTGAGCACTTTAACTACCGAGCCATCCTCAGATCCCCACGATTTTTTTTTTCCTTGAAAAGGCTACATTGGGCTAGATGGCTGGTTCAGCTTGTACTGCTTCTCAGAGGAATTCAATTCCCAGCACCCACATTAGGTACCCACAACCACCATAACTCGTAACTCGAGCTCCAGGGGGAATCTGGGATGCCAGCATTTAATGCACCAACAAACACACATATATAAAAATAATAAATCTTTTTTGAAAGGAGGCTGCCTTAATTCTTGAGCCAGCTTGAGTGGGTGGAGACTGGAATGCCTTGAAAGGTTGTCATTGAAGCCAGCTACTTTTTGATGTGAAAATAGGATTCCTTGATTTGTTTTTGCTCACCCCACAGAAGAGTGGGACCCCACCCCCACCCCAGGGGAAAGTGAATTCTAGCCTGAGCTAAGCCCTAGAGCTTCTTCTTGGACTAAAGAGGAAGGCCTTCTCCTTAAGCTCTCACAGAGATTCAAAAGACCTGGGGCCAATTTGCATAAAAAGCCTCTCGCTTCAAAGACTGGGCCACTGTCTCTTTTCTGATAGGAGTCCCTGGCATACTCCATTGTCAGTTCAGAACTCACCTTAAGGTTTCTCGCAGGTGGTTGTTTGTTTCTCAACCAGATCTATGAATCTCAAGTTTATAAACCACTGCTGCTGCTTCAGCCCAGTTCAAGACTCATCCAGAAAAATCCAAAAACGTCCCCTAATTCCAGACATCCCTGCCATGCCACCAAGCCTAAAAACCACATGGAATTTTTTTTTCTAATCTGTTTTCCCAGCTTTTGCGTTATTTCTATCTAAAATGAATAGGCCTGTTGCTACAGTTCCTTTGTGCTGAATTATTTGGCTGTAACTTAAGTGGTGGAGACGATTTGCAAGCTGTGGAATCTGCTCTGCTTGGGTCCAGCAGCTGGCCGCCTTCAGTCTCTGGAGCTTTTTATTTTGCATGGGCTGGGAGGATGGGAACAGCAGTAGAAGAACGCAGGCTGCTTGCCGTAATAGTCTGTCTGTTTGCTGATTCCCGTAACAGCTTTGGACAGCTATGTGAACAGCCGCTTTCAAATACCCTTCTGGTTAGCTTTAAGTTTGTGAAGCTTGTCCTTAGTGCTTACTTGTCTGCTCCTCAACTTTATTCCTTCTTTATTAAGTATCTTTGGGGATGTTCCACTCCATGGCCTGCGCATACTTTGATGATAAAAGCTAATTTGCTAAAAAAGAATTTTTAAAAATTGCAGGTCAACCCAAAAGTGGCTTATACTTTCTTGTTGTCTTTGTTATTATACTTATTTTTTTAATTTGACAAATGTTACCTTTTGAAATTAAATTAGAACTTGGGTCATTTTAAAGCCACAGTTTAAATTAGCTTCCCAAATTAGACAGAGTAACTTAATCAGATGTGTGTGTGTGTGTGTGTGTGTGTGTGTGTGTGTGTGTGTATTGCTGCATTCTGTGAAAATTAGAATGTATACAAACACATAAAATAAAAAGATAAACTTGGATTTATCTGTCATTCTTGCTTAAGTAGATTTACTGTGACTTCTTTGTATTGAGTGAGCATTTTATTCTGTGTTTGCATACAGGTGAGAGACCTGTGCATTGCTTATATGCTGGTGACATTGACCTATCTCTATATTGGTGTCCTGGTTTTTGCCTCATTCCCTTCACCTCCATTACCCAAAGATTGTATTGAACAGGTAAGATACTGTGTATGCCCGTGTGACGCTGTATTTGTAGCAGGCAGAAGGATACAGGAGCAAGACCAGTAGTCAGGCCTGGGTTTGAATATCACCTCAACCTTCCCCAGCCTTTCCAGGTTTCTGCTCCCTTTTGCATCAAGTAACAGAATCCAAGCATGCTCCATTGGATTTTATGAGAACTCTGGAATGAGGTTCTGCATACGGGGCAGCTGGAATGCTCAAACAACCACTGTCACATATATGTATTTCTCTTAGAACAGACCAGTTTCCAGTGTTCACGTGGATTCCCAAAACCTCCACCAAGACTCCACTGAGGCCTCTGATTTTCCAGAGCTGTAGAAGTGTCCTGGATGAACCGGTTTTAATTCACCAGTCTTTCAGGATAGCTTAGCAACTGAGTAACAAGGAGTAAAGCAGAGACAGACAATTAAACGACGTGAGCCAGAACCAGGAAGAGGAAAACCTCCAGCAAAAAGTTGTAGTGAAACTTAGAAGTGGTAGCGTCTTTAGTGTCGAAGGATTCCTTGTGAAAACACCACACCATGGCTGATTTCTGGTCAGAGGTAACCCTCTTGCAGTTCAGTGGTGGTGTTTTGAGCCAGTTACAAGGTATATATCAGCAGCATTGATACTGTTCTCTACCAGGAGACAGCAGCTGCTGCTGTGTGGTAGCTGGAAGTGTTCTCTTGGTGGAAGTTCTGTGGCAGCCAAGCGTTTACAGAAAATTCCCCTGATAGGAATAAGTCCACATAAAGCTCCCTCCCCAGGGAATAGGAATATTTGTGGTATTCATAGTTGAAAGGAAAAGTATAATTCTCAAATTTTTTAGATAAACAACTGACATGAAGAAAGCAAGCCTAAGTGTAAAGTAAATCCTCCCTGCTCAGTGCTAGACTACAAGAGCTGATGGCACAAGGGGTCATATGCACACCCACCATGCACAGGTGATAGAGGCATGCCCACCGTGCACAGGTGACAGAGGCATGCCCACCGTGCACAGGTGACACATGCATACCCACCATGCACAGGTGACAAATGCACACCCACCATGCACAGGTGACACATGCACACCCACCATGCACAGGTGACAGATGCACACCCACCATGCCCAGGTGACACATGCACACCCACCATGCACAGGTGACAAATGCACACCCACCATGCACAGGTGACAAATGCACACCCACCATGCACAGGTGACAGATGCACACACACCCACCATGCCCAGGTGACAGATGCACACCCACCATGCACAGGTGACAGATGCACACCCACCGTGCACAGGTGACACATGCACACCCACCGTGCACAGGTGACACATGCACACCCACCATGCACAGGTGACACATGCACACCCACCATGCACAGGTGACACATGCACACCCACCGTACACAGGTGACACATGCACACCCACCATGCACAGGTGACAGATGCACACCCACCATGCACGGGTGACAGATGCACACCCACCGTGCCCAGGTGACACATGCACGCTCACCATGCACAGGTGACAGATGCACACCCACCGTGTACACTCTTTGAAAGTGCTATAGTGTCAGAGAAAGAAAAGCCAGAGAACTATAGCAAAGATACAGTGCCATCAAATTTAATTTGCCTTTTAAGTAAATTAGGAACAGATTTGCTTATTGTATTTGAACTTTATACAGCTGTGTTCTTGGTCTGTCTGTTGTGAAGAACAAAGTTTCCTCTATTATTCCAATATAGAGTAATTTTCAGACCAGAATGTTTATAAACTAGACTATGCCAGTGCCCATTTTTTAATCAGTTTCTAACTATGTCATTTTGTTTCTGTACTCACCTCCTGACAGATAGTTAGCAAGCAGTTTGTAGATGGGCATCAGTTCATAAACCACTATTTGGGAATTGCCTTTGTGCAAAATAGGCAAAAAAAAATATCTTGTGAATTTGAATGTACTGAGTTGAGTTTTGATGCGACTTCATTGTCTTTCTTGGGTTAGAACTTCTTGGACAACTTCCCCAGCAGTGACACCCTGTCCTTCATTGCACGGATATGCCTGCTCTTCCAGATGATGACTGTGTACCCACTCTTAGGCTACTTGGCTCGCGTTCAGCTCCTGGGCCATATCTTCGGTGACATTTATCCTAGGTAAGGGTTCTTCTCTTGGCCAGCAAGATGTGCCAAGCAACAAATGACTGTGCAAACAGGTCAGTTTAATGTGACCAACCCTTTGCTATATAAAAAAATGCGTAATGAGAATGTTTACTAAGGATAGATCACAGTGTCTGTTTCCCAGAAGAGCTTTAAATAGAGAAGCCACGCCCTTGCCTGGGACAATTTGATGTCCATTCCTTCCCGGAGAGTCAATTAGCTCTGATGTCTTTTGTATTTATGTGAACATCTGACTGCTACCAAGAACACCTTGCTAAGAAGTTTATAGCACTTAGACCCTATGTTGGTGCATGTGCTCATAAGAGCCAATACCTTTAATTATTGGATATCAATTCATGTATGCTTATTAATAGTTGTATGTTTTCATAGAAATGCTCAGTATTTAGTGTTGAAGGTGAGACATAGTATGAGTTTAATTTCTTACGTACTTAAAACAAGTTTAAATTGCTATGAGAATTTTAGCTTCTTAGTGAGTGCGGAGGAATTGTGCATCCTTTTGCAAAAGCTCTGCTGAGGTAGTTACCCTTCTCCACGGGAAATGTCCACAGAGCATCACTGTGTTCCCAGACTTCCCTGTGACCAGCGCACGCTGCCATGTGCCCTACAGCTGCATGCTCCACAGACAGTGCATGCTGTTTTGGGTTCAAGCCTTCTTTATGCTCAGACATCTTATTGAATAGTACAGGAGCCTTCATTTCCAAAGACACATCTATCAGTATTCAGTGTAAAAAATTAAACTGAGGATCTTAAGGTATCTGTGGATTCCTTAAAACATCAGTAAGTTCAAACCCAGAGGGATTCCACCTGTAATTCCTCCTACAGGAGACTGGAAGCAGTGAGGTCAACGTGGAAAACAAATGCAGCCCTCTGGAGGCCCTGACACGCCACTCAAAAACTATAGTAAAGCTATCACTTATTAACACGAATCAGACCCTTGTGAAAAATAACTGACCCCAAAACCAAACGGTTTCATAGCTATACATCTTTAATGTTTGCTTTGCTGGCTGACAGTTGAACTCTCGAGTTTCTGCATTATCTGTTATACTGTTATCTTATTTAAATATGTGAAGAAAATTCCAGCTTATGTAATTGTATAATTGGAAAAGAAGTAGTACTTTTCATAGCCTTGGCAGATACTTGTAAATGCATCACAGTGTAGTTCCTCATTCCAGTTGTATGATCAGAAACTCTTAAAATCCATTGGGTTCCCTTGCTCTTTGCTTTTCTTTTCCTGAATGATTTTGTGACATCGTCTTTGGTGAATTCACAGAGTTTTCTATAGGTCTCAGATGTTCACACACGTCTTTATATGTCATGAAAACTCAACGTCCATTAATACCACCACCAGCTTCATCCAAAAAGGTCTTCAAATTTTGAAAAGCCATCACACTCAAAGTAGCAAATGCCAGGTTCTCTGAAATCCTAGTTCGTATCAAAAACTATCAGGAACAAATACTGTCTGTTGTTTTCCTTAAATGCAAAACTCATCAACATTCATTTGAAGGAAATGTCAGTTCATCACCAAGTGTTGATGGCTGCTGTGAGCTGCATTTTAAGGAACATTTGTCGAGACTGTTCAGCCCAGCTACACTGCACAATTGCTTTTCCTCAAGACACCCATGTCCTTGGGTGTACAGATATGCATGATTGCTTCCCATGTGAACACACAGAATATTAAAATGATAAATATTCCAAGCATGAGATCCAATAAGCTAAGCTTTGCTCCTTGCACCCCATGGGTGGTGAAATCCAACCCAGGCCTTGAGCCTATGAGGTAACTGTGGACCACTGAGCTGAATCCCCAGCCCTCTCACCGACATGGTTAATAAATATTTTTTCTTGTTTTGTTTTCTATCGAAAGTGTTGGCAGTGAGAACTCCATTATAGAATACAAGCAGGTGCCTTTGCTCTTATGTGTTGCTTTTGTAAATCATATGGTGTCTTGCACTGTTATGAGAGCACTATTTACCTCAAAGTCTTCCTGAAACAGAATTCACAGTCACACTTGGAGAAACAGCCACTACTTTGGAAAATTAACAATAGTTTTTCTTTTAGTAAAACTACAATGGTACAGAAAGTTGAGGGTTGAACTTCTGGGTGAATAATCAAATCTCTATACCTAATATCTCTGTCATTTATCCAGATGTATGCTAACCACATACTAGCATAAATAATTTTCCTTACTTTTCACACATTGACAATATTCTCCCCCTTATCTTCCTATCCTCCACTTTTTTCTTTAGGTTTTCTTGTTTAGTGAAAATTCAGCTAGCTTCTTTCCAAATTGTTTAGGTAGTCCTTGATTATCCACATAAATAATGAAATTTTTAATGGTTTTTCTGTGTTCAGTCAAGTAACCTGTTGATTTTCTTGTTCTGCAATTTTATTATTTTTCTGTATCTTAATAGGCTTTATCATGGTTCTGTTTTCTCAAGATATTCCAAATAAAATTCTATCTAGAACGTGCACTCTGGTACATACTACTAGTTTGCACTTACACAATCTGCCTTTTTATTTAATTGGATTAGAAGGCTAATTTCACTGTCTCATTACCAGCACTGAGTAGCGAGTTTCAGTTTTGCTGGCAGATTAAAGACATTTTAAAGAGGTTAAGACTGAATTTATTCTCCTAAAGATTGATCATAATGTAACTTACCTGTCTTGTATCTTTTTCTTTCATATAAATGCTCTTCTACTAGCATTTTCCATGTGCTGATTCTTAACTTAATTATCGTGGGTGCTGGAGTGACCATGGCCTGTTTCTACCCAAACATAGGAGGGATCATAAGGTACGCTTCTGCAAATCATGCTCTGGTATTATTGTTGCTGTACATTTTTCAATTGAACGAATTTTCGGGCAGTGTTTAAGACTGATAGTGTTCCAGTAAACTTTCTGTATTTGTTGGGGGCTCATTAAATTCATTGTTGATGATCTCTGGTAGAGAAGAGGCTGTAGGAGCAAGTGTTCTGTGTCACCTGTTGGGGACAGTGTTCTGTGTCACCCATGGGGGAGAGTGTTCTGTGTCACCCATGGGAGAGTGTTCTGTGTCACCTGTGGGGAGAGTGTTCTGTGTCACCTGGGGGGAGAGTGTTCTGTGTCACCCGTGGGAGTGTTCTGTGTCGCCTGGGGGGAGAGTGTTCTGTGTCACCCGTGGGAGAGTGTTCTGTGTCACCTGTTGGGGACAGTTTTCTGTGTCACCTGTTGGGGACAGTGTTCTGTGTCACCTGTGGGGGAGAGTGTTCTGTGTCACCCGTGGGGGAGAGTGTTCTGTGTCACCTGTGCGGAGAGTGTTCTGTGTCACCCGTGGGAGAGTGTTCTGTGTCACCCGTGGGAGAGTGTTCTGTGTCACTTGTGGGAGAGTGTTCTGTGTCACCTGGGGGGAGAGTGTTCTGTGTCACCCATGGGAGAGTGTTCTGTGTCACCTGGGGGGGAGAGTGTTCTGTGTCACCCGTTGGGGACAGTGTTCTGTGTCACCTGGGGGGGGAGTGTTCTGTGTCACTCGTGGGAGAGTGTTCTGTGTCACCTGTGGGGAGAGTGTTCTGTGTCACCTGTGGGGAGAGTGTTCTGTGTCACCCGTGGGAGAGTGTTCTCTGTCACCCATGGGAGAGTGTTCTGTGTCACCCATGGGGGAGAGTGTTCTGTGTCACCTGTTGCGGACAGTGTTCTGTGTCACCTGTTGGGGACAGTGTTCTGTGTCACCCGTGGGGGACAGTGTTCTGTGTCACCCATTGGGGACAGTGTTCTGTGTCACCTGGGGGGGAGAGTGTTCTGTGTCACCTGTGGGGGAGAGTGTTCTGTGTCACCCGTGGGAGAGTGTTCTGTGTCGCCTGGGGGGAGAGTGTTCTGTGTCACCCGTGGGGGAGAGTGTTCTGTGTCACCTGTTGGGGACAGTGTTCTGTGTCACCTGTTGGGGACAGTGTTCTGTGTCACCCATGGGGGACAGTGTTCTGTGTCACCCGTGGGAGAGTGTTCTGTGTCACCCGTGGGAGTGTGTTCTGTGTCACCCGTGGGAGAGTGTTCTGTGTCACCCATGGGGAGAGAGTGTTCTGTGTCACCCATGGGGAGAGAGTGTTCTGTGTCACCTGTGGGAGAGTGTTCTGTGTCACCTGTGGGGAGAGAGTGTTCTGTGTCACCCATGGGGAGAGAGTGTTCTGTGTCACCTGTTGGGGACAGTGTTCTGTGTCACCCATGGGGGAGAGTGTTCTGTGTCACCTGTGGGGGAAAGTGTTCTGTGTCACCTGTGGGGAGAGTGTTCTGTGTCACCCCTGGGGGAGAGATCTGTGGAACCTGTGTACTATAAGGGACTTTAAGGTTCCTGTTAAAGAATTCCTTGAGAAAATGGGAGATTTCCTGCTTCTCTGTCACAAACTTATTTAAGGATTTCTGTCATCCTTAATAATTATTACACTGAATGCCACAGACAAATTCATCTTTTCTCATTCATAAACAGGTGCTCACAAATCCTGAATGACTTGATAAAGATAAAACACTGAGTCCAGGGGAGTCATAGCTCATTTGGTAGTGTGCTTTGGCCCCAGGGCTCCATATGGTGTTTGACCTACCCCCATTTAGGAAGCGGAGGCAGGAGAACCAGTTCAAGAGCATCTTCAGCTATATAACAAGTTCAAGGCCAGCTTGGTCTACATGAGATCCTTTCTCAATAAAAAATCAAAGATGAAAGCCTGTCTCCAGATGTTTCTGAGATTTAAGGAAGAATAAAAAACTCTACCATGCAGATGTACAATGAGGGAATAATATTTTTATAAATTTAAATGAAACAAGTTTTAAACTCACGTCAGTAACAAATGACAGTGAGACCGAGTACTGTTTAAACCACACTGTATTTACTTGATTATAAAGCTTTAGAAATGCAGTAAGACTGTTTAAGCAGAACGTTTTATTTTTGCAGGTACTCGGGAGCAGCGTGCGGCCTGGCTTTCGTGTTCATATACCCTTCTCTCATCTATATACTCTCCCAGCACCAAGAGGAGCGTCTGACATGGCCTAAGTTAGTGTTTCACATCATCATCATCATTTTGGGCCTGGCGAACCTGATTGCTCAGTTTTTCATGTGAAAACCGTTTTCTCAAGATTCCTCATGGTGTTCTGAACCTTGGCAACGGTTCTGCATAAAAGAACTTGAAAATGCTGTCACTGCTGTAATTCTAAGTGTTCTTCTAGGATAACTGGAAGCGAGGGAAATGACGGTCTGCTCATAAGTATTTTTGTACTCGAGCCGGGAGGGAGTAAGTATTAAGGGTGTTTTTTCTCAGTGACCCTCATTCCCATGTATCCAAGTAGAAATGTGGGAGGAATCCTACTGATTTTCTGAGGATAAGCTTCCACCTACAGCAAGGAATCTCAGGGGTGTTGGGTCAAGGCATGTTGCCAGACCCTGTGTGCTTCAGTGTGTGCTCCTCCACTGTCTTACTTGCTGGACCATTTCTACAGTTTGCCCAAACCTCTGTTGTCTCCAACAGTAAAACAAATACCTCATTTTAAAAGAAGTTTCCATGGCATCATTATTAATGGGATGGATTCCTAACTCAATACTTAATCTGAAGAACAAAAAAATTCTAAATAGTGTGAGTCCAGCAGAAACTGGGTATAAACTAGGGCCAGTGGGATAGTTGGTATGTCAGTGAGCGCTTAGTTGGTAGGATAAGAGGATCTGGAGGTTGAGATTGTCCTCAGTTTCACGGTCAGTTTGATTGTCTCTTGGTGAGGGGGTTAGTTTTTTCCTTGAGAAAGGGTTTCTCTATGTAGCCCTGGCTGTACTGAAATTCACTCTGGTTTTGACTAGTTTGAAACCAACCTGGCCGTATAAAGCCTTGTCTCAAGACACTAAAAGAAAAAAGAGAACACCAAAAGAAATCAGGGGTCAGATCAACTGTGCAGAAGTTGTTGCTACCTGACTCTTAGTTCTAGTCTAATCCCAATGACGTAGATTAAGCTTACAATTCCCAAACCAGATCTCACACCTGAACAAAAGCCACTGTCCTTTCCTCTTGTGCTCTTGAAAATTCCATGGACCGTTAGGAAGCCCAGTGGAGGAAGCCCAAGTGGAGCTGGGTATATGCAGTTCTTCAGAGGAGAAAGGAATAGCTAGGAAGGGGTAGACCAGTGTATCCTGAGTCATCATGGTTCAGTGTGGCCTCCAAGAGCCAACACCATCTACCTGCTCCTATAACAGGAAGGGAAGAGGTAGGTCTCTGCAAGAAAAGCTTCTGACAAAGATAAACCCAGATTCTTAGAGGTAACACTCTTGCCATCTTCCTTCTGAACAAAAAACTAAACCAGAGCCCAAATCTGTCTGTCTTCTGTGTAACACAATCTGTGGTCTACCCGCGACTATAGGCATTTAGATTTCTCTAATTTTGACTAAATTGTTTAAAGTATATCATGACTCGACATCCCAGGACAGTGTCATGTTCTTCAAAAAAACCACGTAACATGTTTTTCATAAATCTAGTAAGCAGCCCCAGATTGTAGACTAGCTTTAATTTCTTTTAGCACAGCTTCACGTCCTATCAGAGCAGGGTCCATGTTTATAGGGATCTGTAACTTCTTAACACTTTCTAAATTCTCATCATGAAAACTGTCAAGCAAGTACACAAATAGAATAATACAGAAACCCTACACCCATCCCTGGGTTTGGTGATTATAGAATTAGCTGAATTCGCGTTACCTGCTCCCTCCTGCTTTTTCTTTTCTACTGACACATTTAAAACCAGCCTCAGACGTTATGTCATTTCATTTCTACAAACCTTGATATTCAGCTAATAGCTCAAACTCTGAACCTAGTTACATTTATCATAGAGCTAGTCAAAAGCTCTGGCTCTCAGAAGCAGCCTTAGATGTTGGGATGAATGGGAACCCATGCTCGAGAAACTCAGAACTTCGTGACTGTAGGGTCTGTGTTAAGAGACATTTGAGTCACAGCTGGGTGTTGTAGGGGTCGTCCCTGACGTGGTCGCACTATGTTCTCAGTAGTTTCTTTTGTCTCTGAGAACTTTAGAGACGATGTCCACTCCTTTTCTTCTCCCCAAAGACGTTCTTGAATGAACGCTTTGACCCTGTTTTATCAACCAAGGATCACTGGGTGTACTTTTGCCAGTGTCATGGATTAAAAACAAATACGGCAAGGGATGCGACCCTCCAGGCGAAAACACAATACGGGTTTATGCTTTGTTTCCTTAAGAACACGCAACAATTTAGACCTGCTCCTGATGTCCTGTCGGACAAGCCAAATGACTCTGTCTCCTTTCGTTTCTGTTTTCCCCTTACACCCTTGGCCTGTCACTTGTCGTAGTCAGAGAATGTGCACATGAGAGTGTGTGTCCTGGCTCGCATGAGAATGGTGAGGTAGGAAACCGCATGCAGCTATTCCCCTTTCTCTCTCCGCCCTCATCTCCGATTTCTAATTAAGCCAGTTCCACCTTCTCAACCTGCTGCAGCCGGCCTTGGGACTGCACTTCTTTAACACACACCCGAGGACATTAAAATTTAAAATAAGCTGTACAGCAAGATAGTCCTTAGAAACCTTGTGGATGAACTTGAACTATGCTAATATTAAAAACTAGAAAAGGAAAAAGTTAGAGGTAAGTCTTATACCTGTGGACGTGGGCGGGGGTACCAAATCACTGGCATCGGCACACTCCAACAATGTGTTTGGATGAGGAATAAGTAATTGTGCCCCTTGGAAGAGGCTGTTTTAAAGGGAAATGCGTCGTTTACATTAAATGTGTTTTAGAAGTGCTGTTCCACTACTCGCTGTAGCTGTGGGCGTGCTCTCTGCTTCTACTTGAAACTTACCAAGGTGATGTTTGATGTGTGTTTTTAATCATCATTCCCTTAAGTATTCTGTTTAAATAATTGAACAGTCAGCAACGCGCATGGCTTTGGAGGAGCTAAAGACATGTGAGACAGCACTCGTGTCCTAGAGAAGCTTTAAAAAAAAAAAACTAATGAAGAAAGAGCGTGCCCAACAGCACACAAAGCAGTGAACATCGTGAGAGCAGCAGCGAGTCACTGGGGGCTGGGGGCGTGACAGAGGAGGAGGGACTGCTCAGAAGCAAAGGGCCCATTATCAATTTCCTCCTGTTCCCCCAGATTGCACTCACTGTGCTCACCAGCTAACAGGGATATGTTGCATGTATTTGCTTCTTGGAAATTTGCAGATTCCCTCTAAAACGTCTTTGGTGACATCGACTTGCTCCTTTAAGCTTGTTCTTCTTCATTAACCCTGGACTATTTATTTCCTATGGCTCAATGGACAGAAAGCGTAACTGATTAATGTGGGATGTAATTAGTAATACACTGGGTGCTAACAAATGTGTATAAGGTTTCCAAATTCTCCACTTCTTTAAATATGAATGTTCAGAATGTCAAATGTTTACATTCATTGATGTAACAGTGTTTTTGTTTTGTTTTGTTTCTGTCACTGTGATAAAATACTATGACCAAAAAAAGCAAGAGTTTACTTTGGCTTACAATTCCAAAGAGGGAGTCCATAATGCCCAGGAAGGCACGGGAGCAGGCACCAGAGCAAGGCTGGCAAATCACGTTTCATCTGCATGTGGGACAGCAAGAGTGGGAGTGTCCAGTGTAAGGAGACTATAAACTCACAGGCCACCGGCAATGACGGACTCCTCCAGTAGCGCTTCATAACCTCCCTCAACAATGGGTCCCCAAACCAGCTGTGGACCAAGTGTTCAGACACATAAGCGCATGAGGAACTTCTCACTGAAACCCTCACAGTTGCTAGCGGCAGGGATATATGCCGCACAGTTCCCTTACACCGCATTGATGTGTTGCTCTTTAGAAGTTGGTGGTGACTCGGATTTTGTGTTTAACTCAACTTCATACCAACTTGAATGCCCCAAAACAAATCCTAGCCTAGTTGGTGTTGACCAATAGCATGCTACCCAGCCTGTGATAGGAAGTGAAACGGATCCCTGGTCTCTCACACTGACATGGCTGGCCCCACTCGCAGTCTGGCACCGACCTCACTGAAGATTGTATAAGCTCATGTTGTAAAGCAGCTCCGACAGGAACCTCAGAACCCAAACCACATTCTCTGATGTGTTATCTGTCTGTTTATAGAAAAAAAAAAAAGAAATCAGAATTATTTTGAAGAAAAATATCTCTGGGGTTTTATTAGTGCGGTTTGGCTAGGAAATACTGTGGCCTCCTAACATTGGTGCTGGCAGAAGCAGTTGGGTTCCCTCCTCTGCAGGCCGAATTTCTCAAGTGGCTATGCCTGTGTCTCATGTCTCACAGTAAGTGGCCTTCTTTAATGTCCTGATCTTCTGGAAAGGCATATATCACATTAATGGGGACCCAGGGGACCATCCCTGTAAACCAGGGTGCTCTCTCCCTCTAAGAACGTTTTTCACGACTGGCACTTTAGGTAAGTGTTGGCCAGTTTCTGGCCAAAAGCCCTGGAAAAGTCATAACTTTCCAGAACCTTTAACGCTAATAAAGAACACTAATTTTCCGGCTTCTTAAAGTAAAGTCACTTTTTTCCCCACCAAATATGGATTTTTTTTTTCTTGATTTCCCAACTGTTCTGAAAAGGTAAAGTAAGACTGTTTTAAATGTTTAAAATGGCATGGTGTTTCCTGCAAACTGTGCCATGTGGTCCCAGAGCAGGGATGAGCGCCACCACTCTGACACCCCACTCCCTCAGTCCCACCAGCCCGGTAAGTGATATTTAGTCACAGCAGGCCTCAGGATACATTCGGTGATTAGCTAGTCAAGATTCCACTTCAATAGAACGTAGGATTAGATGCTGTTCTTTTATCTAGGATTTTCTTATGAACTCTACCCCCCCCCCAAGATAATGTGGGGACAGAGGTGTGGCTTAGTGCACAGGATTGGCCTCGAAAGTATGAGGTCCCAGGTTTAACCCAAAGTATTCCCCAGGAGGAGTAAAAAAAAAAAAAAAAAATAGGTCAGTCAGGTTCCGGATTGATCGTTCAATACGTAAGTACTTCCCGGATGCCTGACCTTGTGTTAAGCACTTAGCTGCTGTGGTGAGCAGGCAGGGTGGAGGGTGGAGGGTGGAGGGTGGAGCATCCTTTCCACCCTCTGACCACCGAGTCACCTTCCTTATGTGCCACTGAAATGCCAGGCTCCTGCCCTCTGGACACTGTCTCTGGCGAGCACGCTGGCAGGTGATCTGGAGCTGAGTGTGGAAGCCCAGTGTCCCGAGCGGGACTTCCTGGAGGGAGCTGTGTTTTTCAGATGTGTTTCCACATCCCAGCTTCACCGTGCCACTTCATTACTTGTACAAGACCAGAAGGTCCCACAGAAGAACAGACACGGGATGGACTTCAGGCGAATCACTGCATCGTTGCTCCATTATTTACAGAGAGATATCTAAGATAGATCATGGCAGAGAAGATGTGCAGGAATATGTGTGTACATCCCTTCTAATAGATAAATGTCTTTTAAGATAAATAACTTCGAGTACCTTGTTATTGGGACTCTGTCAGGCTCTCCCGGCTTTGAACGCACTATGTAGCCAATGATGGCCCCGAGATTTGTGTCTCTCTCCTCCACCTCCCAAAGCCAGGAGCACAGGGAGGGCTCCACCATGCCCTGCTGAGGACCTTTGCTTACAAGGACAGGCCCAGGTTTTATGCTGGCTGTCACCTACACAGTTTGGCGTTACCCCTTTAAAGAAAAACTCATGATCTGGAGTCTCAGATAGGAAGCAGTGCATACAAGCGAGGAACCCTGATTCAGCTGTGCGAGTGTTAAGATTAGATCATACACAGGCCATTTGGGACAGCCAGGAAGCGTAAGAGTAATGGGCACCATGCCTGGTTTTCTCTGTGACCTGGAGAACTACCTTTGCCAAACCTGAGCTTTTATTTCTGGAGGGTGCCAATCTAGTAATGGTTAATTTGGGATCCAAATAGGAGCGCCCGAGCCTGGGGATGAGTCTTACAAGCTATTACTTTTTTTAAAAACTATTTGTTTTGTTGTATTGTTTTGAGACAGAGTCTAATTGTGTACCCTTCTCTGGCCTCAAATTTGTGACCCTCCTCCTGCCTGTCTCCATGGGCTGGGATTGCAGGCCTGCACCACCACACCTAGGTTTTGTTTTTTTAATCTTTACAGAGATACTACCCTGTTCAAAAGTGTACTAATTTGTACACAGTGGTTCCCCCTTATCTGAGGGATGAGAAACCTTTGGGGCTCTTGGTATAGCAAAACAACTTCTAAGGCAACTTTTAAGTAAGGTAACATTTATCTATTTATGTTCTGTCCACACTAGTAAAGAATGTTTCCATTAAAGATACACTTTGAAGGACTACCTGCTTTAGGAAGTAAATAGGAAATGTATGTCATTCTCTGAAGAGAGGAAACTAAACTTTGATTCAAATCAATAATCCTGCTCCTCAGTGCCATGCATGCTCAGAGCTCAGGCCAGTGCTGGAGACCTGTACTGATGGTCCTTTGGAAACTGAAGACGGTATCAGTTTTCCCAGTGCTACCAGAACTCAGCTTAGCCTGAGACTGTGCCTCTCCCCAAGAAATCCTTCCCACCACAGTGGAAAAGTGGGCATGGGCTTTGAAACAGAGAACTACAATTAGAAGACAGCTCAAGAACGAACAAATGGCCACAGCATGACCCGGGTAAACGGGTGACACACACTCAGCGAGCGCAGCCAGGTGTACAAAACACAAACCAGCATTTGCTTCTCTTGATGACCTGACAAGAAAGGCAAGTGGGTTAAACCAGGCAATGTAAAGCAGTTGTTTCTAGGGTGGGCGTGGGGCAAAGGTTACCCATAAATAACCAAGGGAGACTTCCTAGAGATGCAGGAGCATGGGTTGTGATATTAGTTACCGGAAGCCTATTCGCTGGGATGTGGACACACTTATCTCTTTATGATTTAATGGGGGGAAGCAAAAAACCTAAGGGCCAAAAGGAATACTGTGTTGCTATTCAAAATAACTTCACAAATGTATAGCAAAAAAACCATAAACACATATGTCAGGTCAAAACCAAATGTGTGAAGTTTAAGACCTTTGTTCAGACATATGCATGGGAAGGGGGCTTGAAGCTTAACATATATGAACACTCATTACCTCTGGCTGTATTTTATTGGCTCGTTTACCCATATCTAAACTGTTGAAATGTGTTGTTTTGTGAAGTCAATGTAATAAATGCTTTTTCTTTAAAAAAAACTTGTTATCACTTAAAGCAATAGCTGCGTTTTTTGATATTAGTAGCCAGAGATCTGCCAGGCCTGGTAATGCATGCCTTTGATCCTGCGATAGCTGAGTTTGAGGCCAACCAAGGCTTCATAGTGAGACCCTGTCCCCAAAACAAATCCCAGACCAGTGAGATGGCTCAGTGAGTAAAGACACTGGCCGCTAAACCTGTCAACCTACGTACGTACGTTTGCTCTCTGGGACGCACCATGGTGGAAGGAAAGCACTGACTCTTGAAAGCTGTTCTCTGAACTCCACCTATATGCTTCTCACACACACACACACACACACACACACACACACACACACATACACACACACATACATTCCATAACTATGCTTTCAGTGGCTTTTTGTTGGGGGATGGGTTGTGTGGTGGGTTTTATTTTTCTTTGAAGAAGGGATGGGAAGGCCTCACTACATAATCTGTTGCCTATGAAGTCAGTGTTCGTTGCTTCATAAAAATGGTAACAATAATTTGGGCGTGGTCATCCATACCTCTAATCCCACTGAAGACTGAGGAGGGTGAATTGCTATAAAAGGAGACCCTGGGGGTTGGGGATTTAGCTCAGTGGTCCCCAGCTCCGGAAAAAAAAAAAAGAAAAAAGAATAAATAAATAAATAAATAAATAAATAAATAAATAAATAAATAAATAAAAGGAGACCCTATCTCAAAACAATACTAAGAGTGGCCATCAAATTCTATACCCACCTTTCCTATAGACTGAACATTTAACACACGTTTCAGGGTTATTCACCCAGCCTTCATTACAAACCCCCTTTAGACACAGCTGTGGTCTGCAGGGTAGAAGGACCAACCCAGAGAATAAAGTCTAAACCCCTTAAATCGCTACCCAAGTCCCGCTTTTATCACAGTTTTTATGCCCACCCAACTTCACTCCAGCTTTGCTCCTTTATTTCACCTGCTTTTCTGGGTGAGCTCTGGGCCTTTCCCTCTGCACCTTTTCTGGCATTGCTTGCAAATCCTCTTCTGATCCAGGCATCTGTCTCCCCACGATGCAACTCCTTATGCAAGGTATTTACAATGGCTCTCAAGTGAGTGAGCCCTTGTCCTCTGGGGTCTAAAGGGTAGTTAGGGGCAGGTGTGTGACTAATACTACAGAAGGGAGTGAATGCATGAAAGTTTGCCCACTTCGGGAACGTAGTCTGCTTAAATTCTACTAAGTAGGGCTGCTACTGAATTGTACCCTGTACTCCTAAGTACCTGCTTTGCACAGGGTTCTGGGTCTGATCCTCTGCATTGATTTAAATGCTAATTATACATCAGCAATATAGAAGCTTCCAAGGAATATCCAGATGTGTTTGAGTCTCTGGATGTTGTTCCCAGTTGACAGAATTAATCAGTCCATGCAAAACATAACAGCCCATAACAGCAGGGAGCAATTCTTCGCTTGTCTGTTATCTTGAAGTCCCCTAAGGCGTGTGAATGTCCAAGCCCAGTGCTGGAGGGGCACAGCATCTGCTGGGATGGCACAACCAGTGAGAGCATGTCTGAGGTGCTGCTGGCTGAAGCACCGCATGAGCCAACACTGGGATCAGAACAGGATGCTTGCCCGGATAGTCAGGCTCAGACTCAGCAGGAAACGACACCCTTGCAAAGCGTTAGTCAATCCGTGTCCACTGGGCCAACCACCTTCCAGGCCTTAGAGTCATTTCAAAAGGAAGCATCCATCTGGTCACGCTCAGGTGACCACTGGTTTTTCTGGGGATGCTCTGAGCCTTTCCTCCCGGAACCTGTTTTAAGCTTCCCCCAGATAAACAGAGCAGATTCTACCACTGACGTCATTAAAAAGGAACGAAAGAAAAACTAGAGAATGCAATAGAGAAGCTAGAGTAAGGAAAGCCCCATTCCACTGTCAGGTTAGCATCTTGGCGTCCAGCAGGAAAATGCATTCAAACATGATTCCTGTGACGTGTCGACACTGTAGCAATTATTTTGTTTTTAAGAACTATGTATACATAATACATAATTCTTTGCATTATGTGTATGGGAGCTTATAATTTATACTCATCAGTATAGGGACACCTACTTGTCTGGACCCCACATTGTGAATTATTTGCTCATGTGTTCTGGTACACCATAAGTTTGTCTAGTGCCTTTGGAGGCCAGAAGAGGGCCCAGAACTGGAGTTAGAGTGACGAGTTGCCATATGGATGCTGGGAATTGAACGGTAGTGGTGTGGAAGGCCTGTGCTTTTAGCTGGTGAGCTGTCTCTCCTGCCCTGTTTTGTTATTAATCATTTCCCATGAACTTGGAATTTGAAAGGCTTTCCTGTGTGGCATCTTGTCATTTCATTGGCCCGCAGTCGGTTGAACATTCCTCCCAAGCTGTACTATTTGGATGAGGTTTTTCTTTTTAATCAAAAACTATCACATACATATCTCCATTTACTTTAAATAAATTCTAGAAAGAATTGGTGAGTCCAAGACTGCATTATTTATCAAGGTTTTGTCTTCATAACAATTACACTGATTCGGAACTGAAGACGTAGCTCAATGGGTAGCGTGCATGCTCACCTTACACAAAGCTCTAGGTTTGTCCCACAGCATAGACTAGACATGACAGCACACTCCTGTAATGCTAGCACTCGGGGGTAAAGGTAAGAGAGTCACAAGTTCAAGGCCATTCTTGACTACCTAGCAAGTTCAAGGTCAGCCTAAAACAAATTAAAGTCTTGGTAAGAAAGAACAAGGTAAGGGAAGAAAATTATACTGATTTATTAATTTATACTCACAAAGTGTACTTTCTAGCATGCACAAGCACTGGCTTAATCCCCTGCATGCACAAACATACATATATTACATACGTACGTACATACATATGTGCATACACACAATCAGTATAGGGACACCTACTTTATTTTAAAGTATTTCCTGAACTGAATAAAATGTTATCTTCCTGTTTTCATTTGTACATTGATTACAAGTGAGGTCGTTCTTTTACTTCTTCCCATTTTCTAATCTATGAAGTTTCCTTTAATTGTTGTGCAAAAGCTAATTCCAAATTATCTCAGACAGCCTTGTTCCTCGGAATCCTGATTTGAAATCACGCTGAAGATGTATTATGTTGTTATTTTGAGGATTTTAAACACAATTCTCTTGCTTCCTGTGTTTTTGGTGACTTTTTGCCTATTAGTGGAACATGAATAATGTTCCCTTCTTAATCAGATTTTGTCCGGAGCAGAAATTGTGTTTCTTATCAAGTTAGCTCAAGGGAATTCCCTGAGAACAAGGCTAAGGTTTGGAGAGGTCTCCGCAGCTCTCAACCCCGACCGACTTGGCTCAGAACAGCACCAAGAACAGCTAAGCCATCTTAACCACAGCCCCCAAAGATGGGTCACTCATCTCTCCTACTCTAAATATGTTTGGTTATTATTTTATCTCCAGTATCAATACTTGGTCAAGCATAAAGGGCCACTCAGAAAATATTTACTGATGAAATGAATGAAACTTCTGATTAGAATAAAAAGTTTGTGGAAGGGACCCAGGAGATGGCTCCAACTGTGAAGAAATGTACAAGCCCGAAGACTGGAGCTTGGGTCCCCAGTGCAGACATAGGAGCCAGGCTTGGTAGTGAGCGCCTGGGATCCCAGCGCTGAGAGCTAGAGACAGTGAGTTTAGAGGCTCAGTGGCCAGGCTCAGTAAGCATTTAAAACTAATAATAATGAGTAATAATAAACAAGATTTTAAAAATAATCGAAGTCACTAGATACTGACCTTATGTCTCCACACACACATGCACAAATGTTCATGTACACAATCACATACACACTGGGGGGAAAAAGGTAAAAATCAAAACAAGTAAAGGAAATCATAAATAGACGTGTCTGTCTCTGAGCAGGACCTATCAACTTTCAGAGCCATAGGGAAAAGGACACATGGGGGAAAAAACTATTCATCTGATCACACGAAAATATTCAATCTTCAATTCTATGGATTAAAGAAACAATTAGAAATTAGGGGGGTTGGGGATTTAGCTCAGTGGTAGAGCGCCTGCCTAGCAAGCGCAAGGCCCTGGGTTCGGTCCCCAGCTCCGAAAAAAAAAAAAAAAAGAAAGAAAGAAAGAAGAAATTAGGGTGGGGGTGTAGCTTAAAGACAGAGTGCACTTTCTAGCATGCACGAGCACTGGCTTAATCCCCTGCACGCACATACATACATATATTAGATACATACATACATACATACATACATACATACATACATACATACGTGCATACACACACAATCAGAAGCTATTTTTTTTACAAGAGAAGTTTCAGACAAAATACTTGCTATAACTGCATATGTGAGATATTAAGGTGGAAATAAATAAGGAATGATCTAAGAATTTCCAGTTTATGAATGAGGACGGAATATAATAAAACAGAGAGTTGACAAGTGACTAACAACTGTACAATAACAAGGGAAAACCATTGTCTAACAGCCGTTATTAACAAAGAGTACAATTATAGTGCTCGCGGCTGACTCGGGCACAGTGCACCTGCTATACACTCCTTATTTGGCTCTGGACCTTCAAAGCCAAGTTTATAAAACCCAAAGCTAGGCATATAAACTTGGTTTCCTTCTTTGCCTGTTAACTGTTTCACACCCTCACTTGGAGCAATACGTAACAAAAGCCCTCAGTCTCACTAAAGAGATAGGGAAGGTACGAACAAAAACCTGAAAACACCCAGATTATAGTTACGGTGTCATTCTATTACAAGAAGTGAAATCTAACTTATCCTGCCAGGTGCAGTGGCTCCCGCCAGTAATCCCAGCATTTGGAAGGCTGAAGCCTAGGAGATGACACACGTTTAGACTAGCCTGGGCTCTTTGAGGCTAACCTGGGCTATGCCGTGATTACTGAGATTGCGTCTTCTGCGTGTACAGTTCATTAAGAGTCAGTCGCCCATGCTTTTGATAATTTCCAGTGGCCACAGGCGAGAAAGCGTTCTGTGTTGAAAGCGTTGGATGGACTTTGCATGCGTGTGTGAACACGTCATACAAATAAATTCCTTTCAAAATCCTTTCATCTTTCAAAACGACTATTGGTTAATCCTCTCGGCGACTTTTCTTCTCCTTAACTAATCACAAACCACAACGTGAATTCCAGCAAACAGCGCCACATCACAAAACATTAGCCCCGATTCAAGTCTCTGCCGATTTCCCCTGTGCTGAAGACAGATGTTTTTTGTTGACTCGAGGCCATGATTTGCATCTGGTGGGACAATGGGCCATATTCTTCTGTGCACGCACTGACAGCAGCAAGAACCGCCCAAAGATAAAGGGAGCATTTGGCTCAGTCCTCGTGCAATCCAGCCTGGACTAGTGGTCTTAAGGAGCTGAATGACCATCTGAGGAAGAGCCAGCAGCTTTGGAAGTTTCCTTTGAAATTTCCAGGCCACTGGATGAAGTAATTCCAGACTCTCATGAGCATCAGAGGCCTCCCTGGCTACAAACAAGCCCAGATGGCTGGATGGCCTCCAGGTCTTAGCGTGGCAGTGCGTCCATGTTCGCCTCTGTATTCACACTAATGGTCACCTTTCTCCAAAGTGACCCTGAAAGCTGAGTCAAAGATTCCTACCTGCTTCCCACATGGGGAAGCTGGGGGCCCAGAAAACCAAGGCCGATTTTCTACTCACACAACACAGAAGTGTGCACTCTCGGGTGGTTATGCTATGGAAAGTTATTCAGTGTGAAGTGAGACTTCCTCTTCCCTTGGTTATCCTTTCTATTTGAAAATTAAATCCTGCCTATTTCATCTGCTCCCAGGAGACTGCTTTCATTCTTAGTTTGTTTAATCTCTTGACACGTGTACACTTGGAAGCCCCTCTAATTGGAGCTAGTTTGGAGCAGGACCCTCCAGTCACTGAGTTAGGAGGAGCCTTGAAGCCTCCTCCACGAGCCTTGAGCTCAGTCTGTATTGAATACTGAGGGAGTACTTGCGGGTAGATTTCAACAGTGCGGTATCATAGACAGGGTTTATACAGTGGCCATTTCATTGCTTAATCGGGAGAATACCAGCGTCAACACTTGCCTGTCTGGATATTATTTCCCTCAGTAAACCTTTGAAACAGTTACTCCCAGGGCTGATGCATTTGTTGTTGTTATAGTTTTTGAGACAGGGTTATCACCTAGCGCAGGATGGCTTTGAACTCCTGATCTTCCTGCCTCCACCTCTCAGGTGCTGGGATTACAGGCCTGCGTCACCACATCCAACACATTCCATATGTATCCCTTTCCCTAGAATTGAGATTAAAAAGAATCTTAGGAGCCAGCAGGATGGCACATCGGTCAGCCTGCATAACAACAAGGCCAATGGCCTGAACTGAATCACCGGAGTCCACATGGTGGAAGGAGAGAGCTGACTCAGCTTCTCCTCTGACCTCCACATATATGCACACACAGATAGATAGATAGATAGATAGATAGATAGATAGATAGATAGATAAAGATAAGATAGATAGATAGATAGATAGATAGATAGATAGATAGATAGATAGATAGATAAAGATAAGATAGAGATAGATAGATAGATAGATAGATAGATAGATAGATAGATAGATAGATAGATAGATAGATAGATAGATGACAGACATATTTTTAAAGATTCTTGTGTGGTTTTTTTTCCCTTTCAGTGGTAGTACTCAAATCCAGAACCCTCCACAGGCCGGTTCTACCCATTAGCTGCACCAAGTCATTGTAGAACTTTGTTTTTTAATCTTATAGATAAACTGAATTCACATAAGCCTCGGCGTGTCTCAGAGCTATCTACATGCTGCTGTGTAATACAAATCTATTCCTTTTAAAAGCTGCACGACTTTATACGGACAGACCGTACCTAATGTAGTCATTTTTCTCTAGGGAAAAACGTTGATTATTAACCAGTATAACCATAATCCACAGTTTCTCACCATTATAAATAGTGCTTTCACACACCCCTGGTCCTTGTATGTGCTTCAATGTCTGAGGATATTTACAGGATGGGTATCAGGTGTGCCTTCAACGTTGCAGTAAAGATCTTCCTGAGAGATGCCTGTGGTCCATGTCTGTGCAACCCTGGATGTTATCAGCCTTTTCCTTCAGCCTTATTGGTACTCGAGAGATTAGGGATTTAGGTCACAGAAGAACACGTTCTTAAACTGCATAAGGTTTTTTGCTTTTGTCTCCAGCACTGAGGTGGGGTAGAGGTTGAGACCTTTTATATTAATCTATCTGAAACATATTGGTATACGCTGCATAAGATAAGGGCCAAGCCCTGTGTGTGTTTATGTGTGGTGTGTGTCTCTCTGTGTGTATATGAGTGTGTATGTCTGTGTGTGAGTGTGTCTGTGTGTATATGGGTGTGTATGTCTGTGTGTGTATGTCTCTGTGTATGTGAAAGTGCTCTATCTGTGAGTGTGCCTCTGTGTGAGTACGTGTGTGTGTGTGTGTGTGTGTGTGTGTGAGAGAGAGAGAGAGGGGGGGGGGGGGCCTGTGGCTATGTGGCTGTGTCTCTGTGTGGTGAGAGAGATAGAGGGTAAGGAGGAAGAATGCATATGTGGTTAAGACTCGTTGAGAAGCACAGCACTAGTGGGAGAAAGTCAAAAATGCAGAGAAAACCCCAATTCGCATAATCCACCCTGCAAAGCGACCTTGCCTGTGAGAGTTGGGGACCATCCGCGGGCACATTACATCTGAATCGGGAGATTTAACTACAGACAGGCATTTACACGTCTCCAGCTCAGAGACTAGCAATTCGGAGACAGACCAAGAGTTTTTAAACCGTAAACCTTCCTGGAGTGATTTTTACCTTCTGCATTGACAACAGATCCTTGAAGTTTTCCCCTGCAACATGCGGCCAGAACACGCTGGGCATGTGTCTTTCGTTGTCTTCCTCACCTACAACCTCGAGGGAGCAAAGCAAAATTGCCCTTACAGGGCCAGACGGATGGCTCAGGGGGCAAAGACGCCCCCTTGACTAGTCTGCTTATCCAAGTTGGATCCCTGGGACTCTCGTGGTAGAATGAGAGACCTAACTCTCACCAATAACACGTGAGCGTGCACGTGCGTGCAAGATAAAAATGTAAATTTGTAACTGAGTTTCTAACCCACACCCATGAAGCATGTTCCTAGAAGCTGTCTGACCACACAGATTTCTCACCACCTGAGAGATCTTTTGATCTTATTGTCATTCAGATACAGTTCGTCACAGCCATGGAATGTCTCTTTCCTGAATTCCACTCCCTTTTCTGTCACATCCCCAACCCCCCAAGCCCCACCCCCCACCCCCACCCCCACCCCCCACCCCCGACATGTGGCACCCTACCTATCACAGCTGCCTGGTTGTAGACTTTTCAGCTGCCAGAGCAAAGAGCTCAAATAAACTTCCGTTCAAAAGCAGAAAACAAAACCAAAAACCTACCCAGTCTCAGGTACTCTGTATCGGCAGCAGGAAGTGACTAAGACATAACCCCTTATGCATGGACACCTAGCCAGCTATGTTAACTAACCATTCATCACTGTAGACAGAACACTTGAGATTGGGTCTATTTTAGCTCAGGTTTTCAGAGGTCTCAATGCAGGAAGCATGTGACAGAAGCCATAGTAGACACCAAACAGAGGCAAAAAGGGGCAAGGGCGGGACCTAACCTTCAAGGACAACTCTAAATGACTGACTTGCTTCAGGTAGGCCCCACCCCTCAGAGGATCTGAAACGTCACAAAATAACACCGACACGTGCAGACGTGCAGACTACCCAGGAACCTGGGGAACATTTCAGATAGAAACCTCAAATCAATCACTCTTCCCTGAGCCTCTGAATTTTCAACACAGTGCCCCGGCAGACACAGCCAAGCACTCCGAGTAGGCACACATAGGAGGCCAAGCTGCCATTGTTGGTCCAGGACACTGAGAAAATGTTTCTCAGAGAGGGTGGGAGAGCTTGCTTAGAGCACGTGCATTTTCAACCTTGTCTGTCAGTGACCTCACCTATGTATTTTGAGGCGAAGATTGCTAAAAGTGGTCTGGCCACCCAAGGAGAAATACAAGGCGTGGTGAGGCACACCTCAAACTGACTGAAGGAAGAAGACGGCGAGTTTAAAGGTAGCTCCAATGTCAAATGCCTTTACCAGCATATGTTAGTTATCTAAAATATTGTGTTCGGTTGTGTTTTCATTCCCAAGGGTAACTATATGAGTCGTCTTCACCCCCATTATGTTTCTGTACCCCCCTCCACTCCTGCCGATTCCCCTTCCTCTTCCCAACTGGTCCCCCTAGTTTCGAGTTTCACAGTGTGTGCGTGCGTGCGCGCGCGTGTCTGTGTGTCTGTGCCTGTGAGCACGTGCCTCGTTAAATTTAAGCAGGGTTACTACCATGAGCATTGGTAAAGAGGTATTTACAGGAGCAGACAGGGGTAGTAATTTCAGATCAAAGATTAGGAGGCTGCAAGAAAAAGATAGAGGAGATGTCTGGCTGCCCCACCCAGGTCTGCCAGGCATTCACTGTTACGTAAGGGCCTCTGCAATGGCTTGTGCACAGCAGGTGAAAGATGCTGTGTACTGGGTGCCCTCAGGGACAGAACTACTCTGAAAATGGGAGACTCACAGAGCGGCACTCCAGTGGTGGAACACTAACCAAGGGCGCTCTGCTCTCCAGCGTCCCAGTTACCCCAGGGGTAGTCTACTCACTAGTACATCCTCATGAGGGCTAAACTGCTTTCCCTTCTCATCCCTACATCCCCATCCCCAGTATGGGATCTCTTTCGTAGATCCTTCACGATCCCTGTCCTTGCCTCAGACTCTGCTTCTGGAAGGCCTGGCCTAAGGCAAGGAGGAACCTCACTTCTGTTGGGAGAGTGACGTATCCTTTGGAGAACCGACTGGGGCTCACAAGCACAGTCTTTCTGAAGAGAAACAAGACTCTTCTTGGAACAAGCTGGAGGGTCTATTTCTTATATAAGAGAGGGAGCTACAAATGTTGGGGCTGAGATGTGTCAGGTCCAAAAGAAACTCCAGACAAGTGGTTAAATGGTGCCTGTTAGTAGACCGAAGTACATGCAGGCCTCCAGGCTCCCTCAGCACCACGAGCGCCTGATACAGAGCCAGATGTCCTGACTCCTCTCACCTCAACCCCTGCCCTAAACTCCTCCAGCTCCCGGGCTCCCCTTCCCACTTCTTCATTCCTATATGACCCCACTATGTGCTGTCTCTTGGCTCTTTCTTGACTCTCTTGGTCCTCCTCCTCCTCCTTCTACACACACACACACACACACACACACACACACACACAACACACACACACCCCTCCTTTCATGGTAGGGTTCAGACTGCTAGCCACGTTCAGTGTACTTCAGTGTACTACTTTGTCTCCCAGATCTGGACTCTTCCAGATGCCTCTGGCTGTACTCTCCCTCGTGTCTACAATAGAAAGCCTTCCCTTCAATCAGACCTTGGAGGGAGTCATGTCCTCACTTATGCAATATGTAGAGGTCAAAAGTCGACTTCGTAATGTTCTTCCCTTCCACCCTAGCATGGTCCCAGGAATCAAAGTCAGGCCCTTGTGTTTTTAAGTCAAATACTTCATTAACTGGGTGATCTCCCTAGATTTGACTTCAATAACATTTTTCTGTTGCCTTTTTGTTTGTTTCAAGACAGGGTTTCTCTATAGCCCTGGCTGGCCTAGAACTCGCTTTGTAGACTAGGATGCCTTGAACTGAGAGAACGCCTAACTGCCTCCCAGTTCACATAACAGTTTTTAATTAGCAAAACTAAAAGCTGCCAACCACTTTTCAGTGCCCCCTTTTGTGACAAAGATGGTGAAATTCTAAACTCTGGAAACTTCTCATCACAAACCCACATGGATTTTCCTTCTGTGACCCAAGTGCTTTTATCACACTCTTTGTAAAGCTGGCATGTGGCCAGCTTCTTTATGCTTTGGGGGGTGATAATAGAAGATAGTGTTCTTATGGCCAGCTCTCCTAGGGCCAGCTGGCTAATCCTTAACCCTGGATGCCCAGTGCCTGTCCCCAGCTCTAACCCTGCCCATCCGGATGTTTCTGGAAAATTCTCAGGCTCATGTCAGACATAGAATCTGGTGCACCTATCCTGGAGACCCCTGAAAGAAAATAAAGCCCGCTCAAAATACCTGATTCTTCTGACCATCCCAATACCCTTAGGAAGATCACACTTTGCAACAGAGGCAGCTTTAGTGGTCATGACTGTCCTGATGGGTAATGTTTGAACTCCTTTCTAGTCAGAACTTCACCCTCTTGGGAAGAGTCATTTCCAAGGGCCCATGTCACTCCTTCCTTGATAAATGTCCCTCCAGCAGAGTGTGGTGGCACATACCTATCATTCTAGCACTCAGAAGGCAGCAGCAATAGGAAAACAAGTACAGGGCCAGCCTGGTCTACTTATCAAGCTCTAAGCCCTATCTCAAACAAAACAAAACAAAACAAACGGTCCTCCAATTATAAAACTGTCATGGAGTATGCTCTGGTCTCATTTTTGTGGCTGTGATAAAATACCGCCCCGCCCCCAAAGCAATCCAGAGAAGACGAAACTCCCCAGAGCAACTGCAGGTGGCTGTTCATTATTACAGGCACCAGTGGGCCACATCACATGCACAGTCAAGATAAAGAGAAGCAACTGCAGGTGCGCTGCCAGCTTGCTTTGTGGCTGCCTTTCTTCACTCTCATACAGTTCACGGCTCAGCCTAGGAATTGGTACCGCTTAGATTGGGCTAAGTCTTCCTAAGTCAACTAACAATCAAGATAACCCCCCACGGGTCAACCTGATCTAGATAATTCCCCATCAACATTTTCTTCTAACAGGGTCAAGTTGACAGTTAAAACGAGCACGAATGACCTATTTGCATAAAACTGAAATTCAAGCCCTCTTACAATTTTAACTCTATAAAAATCAGAGACACCGTTGGTGATAATGATGAAACACACAGCTGTGGACACAGCTGATTCGAGGATGTTCTCACTGGAAGAGATACTAAGGACAGGGCAGTGGCACATACCTGTAACGCCAGCACACAACATGGAGGCTGAAGGAAGCACTGAGAGAGCAAAGCAAACCTCAGCTACAGAGCAAGGCCAAGCCATCCTGGGACAAGGGATCCTATCTCTAACTAAACAAACAAACAGAAAAAAACGAAAGACCCAGGCAGCTTTAAAAAGTTAACACAGGTCTTAAAACTGTAATGCCAATCGCAGAAAAAAGAGAATGCCTCTTTCCTTCCTGGGCCCCATGAAAACCAATTCATCGGGTATAACTTAGAGTTGATGAGCCATGCCTGGTGGCACAGGCCTTTAGAATACTATGGGGAAGGCAGAGGCTGGCAGATCTCTGTGAGTTTGAGGCCAACCTGGTCTACGTAGTGAGCTCCAGTACAGACCGGGCTATGTCTGAAAAACACTACAAACTGGGCGGCTTCCACAATGGAAACTTATTATTTCCTGATTCTGGTGGCTAGACTTTGGTTGGTAGGTAGGCTTGGGTATTTGCTGAGGGCTATGCCTGACTGGGCAGTCTCTCCCTGTACACAATATGTCTCTGAGTTTAAGGCTCCGTTTCCTATCAGGCCCCCCAGTTAATACTGGATTTGGGCCCATCCTGATGACCTTATTTTGAACTTAATTGCCTCTCTAAAGACTATTTTTAAATAACATTCAATTCTGCGTACTTTTAGGACCTCGATATGTAAACACTGGAGACACAATTTTATCTAAACCCCCAGCAACCTGCCTGGCTTTGGTTTCCCCATTAGAGGAGAATGCGGGCCTCAGTCCTCCTTAAGGGGCTCTTTCAGACCCAGTGTTCCAAGATTTACTCAGCCCTTTGCAGCTGCCAAACCTGGCCCCACCATCCAGTTGGCTGCAATTACAAGAATTTTCCCTCCTTGGTTCTGCCAGGCAGGCCCAGAGCGGGGAGCAGGAGGGAGATGCGTGAGGAAATGGTGCAAGGGCGGGGTTTCCCTTTAACTTTTTGTTGTTTGCGCTAGTCCTGTAACAGGACAAACATTCAGAACAGAGAAAAATGGGGGTCCTGACATCCTAAAGCAATGACATGCTTCTTTTCCTAAGTATGAGGTGTCATATGCCCCAGCTGTAGATGACAAAAATCCATCCAGGAGAGTCTCAGTGGTTTGTTCTCTCCGCCAATTCATTAGCAGCAGGATGCTTCCCCTGCTGTCACCCAGCCAGGCTAGGAACAAACTGGAACCCGCCAGCCTCGGGGCAGCCAGCCCAGCCGGGATTGGGAGGTTTAGAGGCAAGAGGGGGCGGGGCTTAGAGACAAGAGCGGGAAGGGGTGGGGTGGGGGTGAGGGTGGGGGTGAGGGTGGGGGCGGGGGTGGGAGATGCAGGAGGGGAAAGACGACTGGGAGGAGAGGACACAGGGGAAACAGAGATATGGGTGAAGGAGAAAGGAAGAGGTGGGGGAGGAAGGGAGAGGGGAGGCAGGAAGGCAAGGGAAAGACAGGAGGAGGAAGGAGGAAGGAAATATCACCGGCCTGGAGAGGTAACCTAGTTTCTTCAAGGGGTTCAGACAGGAAGGGCAAAAGGCCGGGCCCCAGGCCTGACCATCACAGAAATTACGGTCTGGTCAGCATCATCTTTAGGGAGGATTTAGAAAAATTGGGGTTTGCTTGCCTATAAATAAAAAAAAAACATGGGTTTTTGAAAGCCTAACCTAAGGACACGAAACCTATATAAGGAAGCAGCGCTGGGCTGTAGTTAACCCAAGGTCCAGAGCAGCCCACTTCCTTTCTTTGTGCCTTTTTTTATTCCTCTCTAAATGTGGAGATGGTAATACCATTGCACTCTGCTCAACTTAAAAATACTTTCTTCTGAACCACCTGACTCACCCCACCCCACCCCCAACCTCCCAACTTTTAGCCAGTAAGGAATCTTCCATGGGCATCTGATCGGCTAGTGGACGTTGCTGGAAGCTTCCCTCACTCCAGATGTTGAATGCAGTCAGGGCACAGCTCTGCCACTAAGCCTGACTGTCCTCCTTGTCTAAAGAATGTGCCAAACCTTTATGTTCAAGCCTTTTTTAACAAAGGTCTTGGCTTCTTGTCCACATGGTCTGGAGAGATTCCCACTTGGGGCTTTCTTCCCAGCTTTTAGGATGGTTCAGAGTGAGTCCTGGGTGCTGCTTTCTGGCTCTGAGTACGAACGTCCACATCTTTCCTGCTCTTCCCACCTTGTGTGGCAGTGGAGGGAAAAGCTAGCCTTGTGACCCTGCTCCTGCTACTAAATGTGTGCTTGGGAAAAGGGTCTCTGCAGGCAGAAAACTGTTTCATTGAAAAACTTTTGTGTTGTCGATGGATCGAGCCTAATTATAATACACACAACACCTTTCTCTGGCTCAGCTCCATATCTGAGCTGGTTATCCCTGTATACCTCTGCCTGCCCCTCTCTCTCTCTCTCTCTCTCTCTCTCTCTCTCTCTCTCTCTCTCTCTCCTTAGATGGTCCATCTCAACAACAGGCAACCTTGGGATACTTACTAAACCTGGCATTTGGAGAAACATAGTCATTTCTCTTTTTAAAAATAAGAAACAAATCAGATCTCTGGTAGCCCAGGCTAGCCTCAGAGTCACTGTGCAGCTGAGAGTGCCCTTGAACTTGTGATCCTCCTGTCTCTGCTCCCCAAGTGCTAAGGTTACAGGTATATGCCATTGCTCTCCCTTTCTGCCTAGGAGGCAATCGAACCCCACGCTCCATGCCTTCTAGGCAGCCCTCTGTCCCCCGAACCACCTCCCAAGCCCCACTCATGCATTCTAAGGCAAAAATTATGTTTCCCCTGAACCAAGCACAGATCTTAGCCATAAGGACATCAGAACAGGAAGTGCTTCCTGCCCGGGAGGAACTCTGTTCCACTGTCTCCTGGTCCGTGACGGCTTCTGGACTAGGGTTTCACTTTAAGTTTTTGAACTTGCGATACCCGTGCTTCCTTTTCAAGGAAGGCCTTGACAACCTTGCTAGCACAGAGCATGGGTATCTGCCAGATCTGTGACCCCAGCCAGACTAATGGGCTCCTCTTGTCCCATTCTTCCTGTTTCTGCCTGGAGCTCTGTGTGGGGAGTGTCTGCTGGAGTTTAGAGACTGTCCACAGGTGAAGGGTAGGTCTTCCTGTTCCTGTGGACTTGACGCCACTAAGCCACTGCTTCTGTGGAAGCTCTGCCTCATCCCTTGTCTTCAGAATCCACCTCAGCCTAAAAAGATCAGCATGGGCTTGGAGCCCAGTGTGTTTAAGAGCAGCTCTGTCACACAGGACAGGACATACAAGAGAATGTTCTGCCGTTTCCCTTAGCCAGTCTGGATGACGGAGTTGTCAGGGTGAATACTGGTGGCTGCAGTCTGGCTGGGTCCCCTCCTGTGACCTCCTGTGGGGCCTTGCCTTCCCTCAGAGTAGGAGGACAGAGGAACAGTTTCCTGAGCAGAGGAATAAAAATGAGCACTGGGCGAAGCTGAAGAAACCACCGTAGCAATAGGTCGTTCCAAAAGCTTCACCTGCACCTAACACAGGGGGACAATCAGACATCCCCTCGTGCATGCCACTAACACAACCCTCTAAGGAGCTGAGGCAGGAGAATTAAGAGTTCCCTGTCAGCCTGAGCTACGGAATGAAACCCTGCCGACCCCCACCCCCTTTAAAAAAAGGTCAATGTCAAAAAAGGAGTCCACCCACCAAACCAGAAAGCTGTTCTAGAAAGATGGTAACAACAACAAAAGACAATAAAGTGGTAAAGTGTGATCCGTAACTGGATCCTACGTTGAAAAGGACTGTGTGTGTGTGTGTGTGTGTGTGTGTGCATGAGTGTGTCTGTGTGTGTGTCTGTGTGTGTGCATGAGTGTGTCTGTGTGTGTGTCTGTGTGTGTGTCTGTGTATGTGTCTGTGTGTCTGTGTCTGTGTGTGTGTCTGTGTGTGTCTGTGTGTATGTGTCTGTGTGTGTGTCTGTGTGTGTTTGTGTCTGTGTTTGTGTCTGTGTGTGTGTCTGTGTGTATGTGTCTGTGTGTGTGTCTGTGTGTATGTGTCTGTGTGTGTCTGTGTGTATGTGTCTGTGTGTCTGTGTGTAAAAAGTGCTAAACAAAAATGTACATGGCCTGTCTGTGCACCACTTTCTCTTGTCGGCTGTTTGAAAATTTCAAAATAAAAAGTTTAGAATGTTCCCGTGATCCAGAGGTAGGTGAACGGATGGTAAGGAACAAACAGTTATGAGTGGTCTGACAACAGCTGAGGACAGAGTGACAGCAAAAGAGCCAGGCAGCAAAGTAGCCACATCAGGAGGACCCTGCAGCTTGGAGCCCACCTGGAAGCTTTGTCTGTGACACCATCTGGTGACCAGGTGTGGTAACATCGTGGAAATTCCAGGCCCTGTGACAAACGAAGAACTCCAGTTGTGCCACATAGGCTCTTGGGAGGCTGGAGGTTTGGGAAACGCTAAAGGATCAAGAGGCCAGATGGGGCAGAAGCCAGTAGGAGCTGACTCATCTGGCTGCTCCCCATGGTGATGGGGAGGCTCATGGGGTGGGGGTGTCTCGCTGGGCTCGGTGGGCCTTCACGGATTAAGTATTGCTTTGTTGGGTTGTGACAAATCAATGTCACAGAAACTGGGCTGACAAGGTGGCTCAGGGGGTAGGGGTGTGTGTGTACTGACAAATAAACGATTACAGAAAACCCTTAAGATCCTGCATTGCTAATTTCCATCTATTCTATCTTCTCTGTCTGCAGTAACTTCTGCCTGCGTCTGAGCCTTGCCGGATTTTATTCCATTGTGACGTGTGGAAAATATTAGCAGCTCTCTCGCCAGTGCCTTAAAATGCCTGAGTACAGAATGAAAACTGAAATCTGTCAAGGCTGGTTTTGGACTCAATCTGTGACACGTAGTTTCCAAAGACTATGAGGCCGAGTCCTAATGTGACCGGGCTTTCCAAGCGGAGGACGCTGTGGTCCTCTGCCACTTCCATAGTTGTCTCCTTGATTCCCTGCTGTGCCGAGCAGAGCTTCTGATCCACTCTGGCTCCTGAGTTTCTCCCCCATACATGAGGGTGTATAGTGAGGTCAGCCAGGGGCTGGGGTGGTAGATCCAGCAGAGCTGAGCTCTACTCACTGTCTACCACGTGGCTCAGTAACAAAGCAACTGGGACAAGTTGCCAAGGTCTGAGAAGAGACTGGGGAGCGGATGAGCTCCTGGTGTGAGAGAGGGGGCAGCAGCTGAGCTTGCCTTGACTGTGATTAATGTGCGGGATTCAGCCAAGAGACGGCTCCTCCTGGGAAACCATAATATTTGCAGAGTGGATTCAAACAGACCCTGTGCTCTCTGTCTCCACTCTCTGCAAATCCCTATGTTCTGGTGTGTGTGTGTGTGTGTGTGTGTGTGTGTGTGTGTGTGTGTGTGTGTGTGTGTGTGTGCGCGCGCGCGTGCGCGTGTGCGTACACATGCACATATAGTGCACACATATGTGGAAGTCAAGTTTGGTATCAAGTGTCTTTCTCTAGGGCTCTCCACCTTATATTTCTAGGCAAGTTTCGCACTGAAACTAAACTTCGCCCATACCATGAGACCAGCTAGCCACCAAGCGCAGGGAGCCTCCTCTTTCTAGTTCCCAAGTGCTAGGGTTACAGATTCATTTCCCCAAACCCAGCCTGTACTCAGGTTCTGGAAATCCAAGCTCGGGTCCTCAGGCCTGAATGTGACAAATACTTTTCCAACTGAACCACCTTCCTACCTCCTTAATCTCTTTTGTCCGTAGTCTTTAGTCCTTCTCTAAAATGTATATTTGAACAGAGAAAGGTCTGGTAGTACTATGACCCAGAACTTGGAGGTGTAGATGAGGGGATCAGGAGTTCAAAGCCATCCTCGACTACATAATCAGTGAACCCATTTAAAAAATGGTCATTAAAGAAGACACCCAGTATTGATCTCTGGTCTCTACACACCCTCCTACATATGCACACGCACCTGCACACACATGTATGCACACACCCTGCATACACACACATACACACACACAATCAAAACTTGTTTTTTTTTTTTTTTTTTTTTTTTGAGAGAGAGAGAGAGAACCACAAATCTAGTACCCCTAGTCCGGAACATTTTAAAAAGTATCGTGGGGGCCCAAACAGAATCTAGGTGCTCAGATTTGAAGATTTAGTTTCCAAATGCTCGTGTAATGGAAGTTTCTAGTGTGGCCCTGCTGAGGTAGTGGGGCCTTTAAGAGGTTGGACCGACAGGAAAATCAAAGGTCATGAGGTTCCATGCTCAATAATGTTGTCTTGCTGAAGTGGGTTTAGTTCCCAAAAGACAGAATTGTTATGAAAAGAGTGTCTCCAGCCCTGTGGTGTTTCACTTCTGCTCCCAGTCTGGTCATCTTCAGGTCACCCGCCATAAAGCTCTCACTAGAGCTGAGCCAATACCAGCATCGTAATTCATTATCTGTAAAGCATCCAACCTCTGGTGTTTTGTTACGGCAACAAAAAACGGCAAAAGGCTATGATATAAAAAATGTCACCTCAATCCCTTCTCCCCTAGAAAGAATAAGATCCCTTTTGGGTCACGTGTGCGCCTACAAGGGCACACCCAAGCTGTTTTGAATGCTTCACGTGTGTACTAAGAATTGATCAGATGAGATCCGTTAATTCTTCGTTAAAGGTCTGAAAAGTATCTCTTGCTGGGAATTTCTAACTCGTGAAATCTTCAGAAAGGAGTGTCAGCCTAAACGTTATTCTATTCCATCAAATTAGAAAAATAAAGGCGTGGTCTCGGCTTTGTAACGCTCAAAAGACAGGATTCCTGGAGCCCTCCCTTTGCGTCCTCATGAGGTGTGAGAACTCCTGGGCGTGGTCGGCCTCGCTGATGCTGGGCCCGGCATCGTGGTTCCAGCTACGCTTGCATCACTCTGAAGTCGTAGCACAGTGTACCAGCTGCCCACTCTTCCTGCCATTGATTTCAGCTGCTTTCATCTCTAAACACAGGCTTCACGGGAGGAAAACTGTGGGGAAGTCAGTCCCTAAAGCAGTGGAAAGTTCCTAACTAGGAGACCAGCCCAGCCACCTATGGTGGGAAAGGCCATGAGATAGCTCCGTTGAGTCAGCTACACAATAACAAAGACTGGGAAATGGAAACGGATTTGATTTTGTGGCCCCACTATTCGTCTCAAGAGGAAAAATGTGTTTTTAGGCTGTCAGTTCGAATTCGTGAGGCTTATCTCTCGGCGACTTGGTTATTTTTCACTCTACTTCAATAGCGGACTATATCAGAATATTACCGTCTGTTAACTCCCTGTTAGTTCACAGTCATAATCTGTGTGTCCCCTAGCCCTTTCTCCTGATAGAGAACTATTGTCCCCCAATGGTGTCTCGTCTGGGAGTCTTCAGGGCAGATGGCACCTCTCTTACTGAAAAGCTCAGGATATCTATGGGTACCACTTCCGTCCGCAGTGACGTCAGCTGCCTAGCCCCTTATTGCCCATAGGTTGTTTGAAGGTGATTCAAAGCTACCTCCAATATTCCCAATTGTCACCCCCTACAGGACATTACCATCACCACCACCTCGACATGGAACCTTCAAGTGGAGGTGGATGTTCTGGAAGCCATGACACACATATTATTGAGGCAATGCCACCACATATTTAGTGTCTGTCTGTCAGAGGCCTTAAGTTTCTGTCTCTCTTCCACTAAATGAATTTGCTCACTCCCAAACTCATTGGTCTCTCTTAAAAAATAGTTTCTGGCAGCCCAGCATCCTGAGCAGGCCCAGACTTGTCCTAGCTCCAGTAGGAGATGAATTAGGCTTAGGCCTAAGCCAGTGCTACATAGCTTTCAGTTGTAAAGTTACCGCAGTTTTCTGTCCACCCTTTCTAAAGCACAGATAACTTTGGTGACATGAGTTATTCAGTCTGAGGTTGATCATCCGCCCATCCTTGTGGGTTCTGGGATATCAGTGACAGACAGATTAGTGAGCTCATTCTTGATCAGTGTTCTTGTTCACCTCAAATAACTTTCCTCACATTAACTTTTATACTACAATGTGGAGGCCTCAGCCCACACCCATCGCTGCTGGGAATGGAAAATGCTGTGGCCACGTTGGCAACCATTCTGACAGCTTCTCGAAAAGCCCAGACTTTCTACTCCTAGGTATAACAAGAGCATTGAAAATGTACGTTTGCACAAGGCCTGGTGTACAAATCCCCATTGTGGCATCCTCGAGCACCGTAGTCCTGACGTGGAAACAAGTCAAATGTCCCTCAACTTCGACAAGCAAAATAGGAAGGAGCCATGTGATGGAATACGGTTGAACCATTTAAAGGGATAAAATACTGCTGCAGGCTACAACTGGCTGACCCTTGAGAAACATCAGCGAGTGAAGGAAGCCAGACACACCAAGCCCCAGGCTGTAAAACTTCATTAATTTGAAAATGTTCAGAACAGGCAAATTTAGAGAGACAGAAAACAGACTGCCAGAGTCTGGGAGGGGAGGAGAGGAGAATGGCGGGAGGGCTGCTGGCAGGGAGCGGTTCTTTTAGAAACAATACAAATCTCCTGAAATTATAGGTAGGGCGGAGGAATCTAAATATGCATACTAAAACAAACGACGAACGAATGAAGGGACGCACAAAGGGATCCAACACGAAGCCCGCATCGAGTGACTTTCCACTGGGATACAGTTTCAGCTCTGGACTGTATGTTTTAAAGAGATAGATGGTATGGTTAAGGGGGTGGGGCACTTTGTGCTAGCAGTGAGTGTACTATAAAAGGGAGAGGGGATTGAACCAGGTCGTTCCTGTCATGCTGGCATTTAGGAAGCGGAGGCAGAAAGGTCAGGAACTCAAGGTCATCCTTGGCTACTCAGTGAGTTTGAAACAGCCTGGATAGAGGGGAGTCTGTGTCAAAAAACACTGAAAGCTGTGGTAAGGGGATCCCATAAGCAGTTCCGCTGAAATGCATGAGTCACCCTCACAAACTGCATGGAGGTAAAAGGGAACCGGAGGGGAAGATAAGAGAAAGGAGACCATGAGATGATCAAATACGCTATAGACACGTGCGGACATGTCATAGTGGAACCTGTTACTTGTATAATCAATGTACACTAACGCATTTCAGTTGCTAGAGATTTAGCTCAGCTGGTAGAGTCCCAGTGCACAGTCCTGGATTTTGTCCTAGGCCCATAGGCTCAACCCCGAGGATGGAAACGGAAGGATCGTTTGGTCACCGTGCACTCACTGCGTAGAAAATGGTGATCCGGGATTCATAAAGAGCCGTCCCGGCAGTGTCTGAAAAGGTCTCTGCTTAGGAAAGAAGCAGGCTCTACAGAGGTTAAAAAAAAAAAAACACAAAACACAAAACAAAAAACCGACTTCAGCGGTCAGGGCTCAGGAAATCTGCCTGGAGCTTCAGAAGTCAAACAGCCCCGTTCAACAGCTGAGCCAGGGCAGAGGGGGCCTCTGCGGGGGTGCGGAGTGCTCTAGGAACCAAAATAGTGCGGGATGGCTACTGGGAGAAGCCCCGATCTACTGGCCTGAGCCGAATCCAGACTGTGTTAGGATCTCAGCCCTTTGCAGGAATTCCCACTTCCTTGAACTTAAATTAGTGTCAGAGGACTTTCACCTACAAGTAACAGAGATTAATTCCCACAGACTGAGAGATAAGGCTACCTGTTTTTTGTGTTTTTTTTTAAAGATAGAATGTTTAGAGATGGGATGAAATGGAAAACGAGTGGATTCTACACCTTTAAGGTTCTCTCTCTCTCTCTCTCTCTCTCTCTCTCTCTCTCTCTTTCTTTCTCCCTGTGTGTGTGTCTTTGTCTCTGTCTCTGTCACTCTCTGTCTCTCTCTCTGTTTCTCTCTCTGTCTCTCTCTCTGTCTCTGTCTCTCTCTGTCTCTCTCTGTCTCTCTGTGTCTTTGTCTCTGTCTCTGTCTCTGTCTGTCTCTGTCTCTGTCTCTGTCTCTCTCTCTCTCTCTCTCTCTCTCTCTCTCTCTCGGAGGCCACATGACCTGGGAACAAGCTGCTTCCCTGTCCCTTTTAGACAAATAAGACTCCTACTTCCTGTTTCTGTTTCTGGATGTTTCCAGCAACCCTCCTGTCCTGTCTCACTGACACTCACTCCTGGCTGACCCCTGCAGACAGAGGGCAGGTGGCCCAGTGTGGGGGCCTTCTATCTTGTAGAGTCACTCATGGGAGCCACCACACAGTGGATCTAAGCAGAGTTAGCTGCCTTGGGCCGCATGGGTCAGCACCTGCTTTGAGGTTTGTCCCCTGACTGGGCATTTAAAAATAGGTCCAAATCCAACTTCAAAGTACAGGTTATAAATGTGGCTACCACGCTGACTTTCCTGACAACTGGCTATCATACAAACCAACTTCCTAAAAGACGATCTTAAAACGTCTTTCTGTCCTCAGATTTCCAAGATTTACCTCAAAACTACCTCGTCTCCTTCCTCCGCCCCACGATCTCCCCCAAATCCCACACAGTGAGTAGTCAGACTGGCCTTTCTTCCAACTCTCTTCTCAAAATTATTTAACTTGCATTTCCCACGCAGCAGAAGCAGGACCCCCAACCCTTCCCCGTCCCCTCCACCAGTAATCCAACAGATTCAATATGGCATCCATGTTTCTACTAACAAAACCTTTATCTTTTGATTATTTCAAACACTTACAGCTCTAAAGGTTTATCAATCCTCAACCACCATTAACTTCTGTGGGCAAGTCACAAGTAAGTTGTTTTATTCAGAAAAAAAAAATCACTATTGTTTTCTGAGATGCAGTCTTGCAACGTAGCCAAGGCTGGCTTCAAACTTGCAGCAATGTTTGGGTCTCTTCCTCCAGGGTACTAACAACATGGTTTAAAAATACCATGGCTCTGGAGATAGAACTCTGTGGCAGAGGGTTTGCCTAGCACACAAGCTTCCCCGTGTTCCATCCCGGTACCATCAGACCACTGCCCCGGACTTTGTGATGTACTCCTAAGACCCTAGCACTTGGGAGGTTGAAGCAGAAAGATCAGAAGTTTAAGGTCATCTTTATCAACATGGTGAGTTCAAGGCCTGTCAGAGATCCCGTCTCAAGACACAAAAGAGTAAAGAAATTAAAAATGCTGCAAACCATGTCCAAAGGCAAATTTCGAAGCTGAAAAAGTGCCTATGAAATGTACCTCACTTTCCCTGTTCAAGTCAGTCGGCAAGGAGCAACCACAGGCAAAGGTATATATGAGCCGTCAGTTTACAGGAGAGAGATTACACATCACGGTTTGCCTATCAGATTGGCAACGTTTAGAAGAAGCTCATCAGCCCCGAATGCAGACGTGGTATGGAACAAAGGTGCTATAGAGAATGTCAGCCAGAATGATTTTTCTAAAAACAAACAGTCTGTATTTGATCAATATTCAAGATATGCATGAGCATGTGTGTGTCTGTCTGTATGTCTGTGTATATGTGTGTATGTGTCTTGTGTGTGTGTCTATGTGTGTGTATGTGTATGTGCATCTGTTTGTGTGTGTATTGTGTGTGTTTGTATATATCTGTCTATGGGCATTAGTGTGTGCATGTGTATTTGTGTGGGTTTGTTTAGATGCATGTGTGTGAGTTGTAAGTGTGTTTATGTGTGTGTACGTGTTTGAGTGTGTTTGTGTATGTTTGTGTCTGTGTCTATGTGTGTATATGTTTTTCTGTATATGTGTGTATCTCATTTTTTTTGTTTGCCTCTTTAGACATGATCTCACTATGTAACCTAGACTAGCCCCAAACTCAGGATTCTCCTGTTTCAGCCCCAGAGTGCTGGGATTACAGGGCTGTTCTACCACACCAGGCTCAAAGCATATGTGTGTCATTTGTTTGGTTTGCTTTTGGTTTGCATGAAAGGAAATACAAACCACTGTGTAGTTTTATCTGCACTGGTAGGTTAGTATGACAATGAAATCTTTAGAGCAGTTTGCCATCGGGATCACTCAATACCTTGTCAAACTGTGTTTGTGGAGACGCAAAAAGAAAAAGGATAGCCAGCATGCTGTGATGAACTCAGCAAACAGGAGACAGGGGCTGCCCTGCACCCCACAGGGTCAGGCATCCAATGAGCCCAGCTCATCTCTTCTGAGTCTTGCTCTAAGTATCTAGAAATAAGGACTGTCCCTACACTTGCTCTCTGAGCAGCCCAAATCCACAAGAGGCGGTGGGCTCCTCCCTGTCAAGGCACAGGTGAACAGGATGTGCACACATGTGTGCAAGAGTCCCTGGAAGTGGAACTGGATGTGCAAGGCTATGGCTGGTCTCCTTTGTGGACTTAGATAATGTCAAAATTGAAGCCAGACATCCAGGCCATGATGGTGTCTTTGTAAAAAAAAAAAAAATCTAATGCCCAAGTGTTCAGATGGATGCTATGTGGACCATCATTTGTATTCTTACTCTAGCCCCACAAATGTTACAGATAGGGTCTGAAGACTGAGAAAAAATCTGTGTGTGTGTGTGTGTGTGTGTCTGTGTCTGTGTCTGTGTGTCTGTGACTATGTGTCTGTGTGTGTGTCTGTGTGTGTGTGTCTGTGTGTGTGTGTCTGTGTGTCTGTGTGTGTGTCTGTGTATGTGTGTGTGTATGTGTGTCTGTGTCTGTGTGTCTGTGTCTGTGTGTCTGTGTGTGTGACTGTGTCTGTGTGTCTGTGTGTGGGTCTGTGTATGTGTGTGTGTGTATGTGTGTCTGTGTCTGTGTGTGTGTCTGTGTGTCTGTGTCTATGTGTACGTGTGTGTGTGTCTGTGTGTCTGTGTATGTGTGTGTGTCTGTGTGTCTATGTGTCTGTGTGTGTGTGTCTGTGTCTATGTGTGTGTGTCTGTGTGTGTGTGTGTCTGTGTGTGTGTCTGTGTATGTGTGTGTGTGTCTGTGTGTGTGTGTGTCTATGTGTGTGTGTCTGTGTCTATGTGTCTGTGTGTGTGTGTGTCTGTGTGTGTGTCTGTGTCTGTGTGTCTGTGTGTGTGTGTGTCTATGTGTGTGTGTCTGTGTCTATGTGTCTGTGTGTGTGTGTCTGTGTGTGTGTGTCTGTGTGTGTGTGTTCTCTATTCATAATGAGAGGACAACAAAATAAGCTATTTTGCTTGACATTGTGGCTCTTGCCTGTAATCCCAGCATGCAGGAAGCCAAGATAGGATTTCCCTACGTCTGAGGCTTGTCTCAGATATTGAGCAAGAGGCTGTCTCAATGCATAAAAATGTGAGTAAATAATAAAAAGACAAGTTATTTTAAAAGTAGCCATGGCGACTGGCCAGCAGATACTTCGCTTCCGTTACGTGGACTAGAGATTAACGCCACATCATTTTTTTTTCTTTTAGACCAGGCTGGCCTCAAATTCACAGAGACTCATCTTCTTCTATTTCCCGAATGCTGGGATTAAAGGCATGTGCCACCCCTGCCTGGATCCACCGTGTTTTTAGTTCACCAAAGGCATTCCCCTGAACTCCGCACAAAGTCAGACAAGTAGCATTTTAAAACAGGAACAGCAACGTGAAGGTTGCTGTCCAGAGACACACACTGTTAACATTTTCCTAAGTCTCCCTGTGGCGTTTCTCCACACACTGTTTAAAACAGGGTTGAGATCATACTTTATATATAATTTTATGATCCATCTCTTTTTTCCCTCTCTTTGGCTAAATATCACACTGAACATTTTTCTTGCATGTCCTTACAAACTCTTTTTAAGGAAAGGTCTGAATAGTTGCATCGTGGACTAGATTATGAATTCCTATCATTGGTTTAAACACTCCCAGTTGTTAGATATTTAGGTTGTGTGCAGGGATTCTCAACCCAATATAAGTCAACCCGCAATGGGTATGGTGACTTACAAGTTCTTATTTGCATTCCGGTTTACTTCCTTAAGGCAGAGCTCCGGAGAGAGAATGTACTGGGTCACGGGGTACTGACACATTTAAAGACTCTTGGGACATCAGATTCCTTTCTCCAGAGACACTTCCAGCCTTTCTGGCAGTGCCAAAGCCCGAGTCTATGGAGATGGAGTTCTGCTCACAGTGGACTGGAGTAGAAAGTTGGAGACTGTATCATGGTCCCCGCTCTGCGTCAAACCAGCTGTGACACCCTAAGGCAAGCATGAATCAGAAAATGCCAATAATAATGACTTAACCATATGTGTAAGCCTTACATAATCAAAAACATCGCTTTTTCGTGTTTATTTGCTTGTTTTCAGTCTCCCGACCACTCTGAAAGCAAATCTCTGAATTATTAGGTGTTTTTTTTTTTTTTTTCTTCAAGGATCTCACAGAGAAGAAATGATACAAAATGCCCAACTTGTGGCTCCTGTTTCAGAACGTTCTTCACTAGCTCTTCCTTCCTTTCCTTTGCAAGCTAAGGCTGGTCCTGGTACCTCTCAGACCGCACTGTGTGCTCAGATTATCTGAGAATCTTGTCACTATGTAAGTCTTGATCAGTAGGAAAGGGTGGGGCCAGCACTGTTGCTAGCAGGTCCCAAGTGACCACAGCTGCTGGTCTGGGAACCTTAAGTTGAAGAGCAAGGTCTGAGTCTGTTACATTCTTTTCTAATAGTAGTATTGTGTAAGTCAGCATTTTCACAAGCCGTATTGCATACTATGTATCGTTTATCCCGTAGAGCACATCAGATCCTAGAATGCATACACCAGTGGATAGGGACTAATGACCGACCACAAACGATTCCCTGATCCTCTGGCACAACTTCAAACAATGATGTTAAAATAGAAAGCCTGACATGCATCTGTGGAAGAAGCCCTCCAAAGGTAAGACTGCCCATTTCAGACCTAGCTTAGGCCAGAGTACATTTACCTGATGTGGGGATGGGGGAACAAAGGCTGTACCTAAGGAAATTAATGAAGGAACGGCATTCCGGGGGAGGTCACAACCTTTGGGATGTGAGGGAAATAGGAATGAGCCAAATGTCTTCAGGCCATTGAATAGACTCACTTGAGGAGAATGTATAATTTATGTCAAAAGATAAGGGCAGAAATGCAACCCTGGGCCAGATTTTCACAGCCCGAAGATGCCAGGTTAATTTAGACCTTTATCAGCGAGCACAGTGCGCAGACAGGTGCCATTGACGGCTTCTGAGCAGAGGAGGGGCGTGGGGGAATGACGTCGGAAAGATAGGCTTCCAGAAGGAAGCAAGCACAGTGTTTAAAAGGCCCAGGGCACACTGGAGATGAGATAACGCTGGTGGCAAGAAAGCTAACCGGTACAGATGCCAGAGATTGTGTGAAGAGGAAGGTAATAGGTTAGACGCACTGGCTAAGAGCATAAGGGAGATGGTGGAGGGGTTTCTGACTATCCTCATGAGTTTAAGGTCCATGGTGGTAATGTGATTACACCATTAGCCAAAAATAGGGCCATTGGGAAACCTGGTGCTTTGACACCATTTCGTCAAGATGAACAACCACTCCACCCAACCAACTTTCTCCTCTGGAATGGCCCGCAGTCCCATCATCGTAACGGAAGAGGAAAGGTTTCCGCGGTCACCTTGCTCTAGTTTCCCGGTTTTAAAAAATGCTCTCTATCATCTGTAAAGATGGCTCCCGGCTTTACAACCAGCTTCGTAGGAAATAGGGGGATGCACAGACTTCTGTCCACCATTGCAGCTGTGGTTGAGAACACAGCATAGGAGGGACAGACGGAATCTGACATGCTGGATCAAACCCAAGAAAGTCCTCTGTGAGCCCTGGGTGGTACCATGAATTCTGGCTTTCTGCTTATTGTCAGCATCTTCCCCTTCATAGAGGCCAGCATCTAATTCTGATTTTATTCGGACACACCATGCTCCTTGCTGGTATCTGAAATTCAACTCACAAATCCTCCTGCTCCATTGCCTTATAGAGGCCCAGGCGTCCTTAGAATAGCACAGTTATTTGTAGCCAAGGGCAGACCTTTGTACACCCTTGGCATCGTCTTCTAGGGAGAGCTCATGGGAGCCTTGGAGGAAGAAGCCCAGACATGCCTGTGACGTCCCCTCCACGAATCAATCTATCCCATTGTCCTTTTGAGTGCTGCGACCTCAGGCCACAATTGTAAGGTGTTTTGGAAAGTTTGGAGTTGTATTCATAGCTCTTGCAGGACAGGCAGAAGATGCTTTAATTAAAACAAAAGTAACAATGGAAGAGTATTTTGGAAAAGGGGTCTGTGTGTGTGTGTGTGTGTGTGTGTGTGTGTGTGTGTATTGAGCCAACTATCTTCACTGAATTCCAACTGGCATAGATAGTTGCATATGAAGACTTTTTTCCTTCCCATTTCTAATCATAGATAGATAATTAAGTAAGAACTTCAGGAACACCCCCGTTCAGAACACAATATAGGACTGTCTTCCTTTAAAGTTCAAAACAAGCTGCTAATTCTATCAGCCCAATAAATGTGCACGGCGTTCCCCTTTTTAACAGCCATCTGTTAGTCTAGATTGACTCTGAGTTAACTATAACATTAGGTGGTGTTTGATGGCATGATTTATCACAGATTTGCAGCTAACTACAGATGAAGGAGGCCTATGACAAAGCCACCATGAAAGGAGTTTCTGGGTTCCCCAATTCTGTCTTCTGGGAAAGGCTGTTAGGAGGGAAACAGAATCCTAGGAACACAGATGTACCGACCCCTCTGGCACACCTTGGTGAGAGATGAATTCTCAGGATAGCTCTGCTTCTATTTGACTATTAAAACCTAACCATATTTTTTTATTACTCTTTTTGATCACTTCCAGAGCCAGGGAGCCTGATACAGAGGTGGGGGTGGGGCAAGAATTATCTAAGAAGCATCTTCGATCACAGGCTTGTCTTTGAAAAGTGGGTAACTTCTTCCAAACGACTGATTGTTTCAACTACAGCCCACATCAGGAAGAGACCCCAAACCAAATAAATTCCCTATGCTTGCATAAGGACAAACCCATAGAAGGAGGATGGTGGCTCAAGGGGAAACAGATGGGTTCTCATTGCTGCCTGAAGCTGTTTGGCAAGATCTTTTTGGCACAGACTTTATTATTTTTTTTCTTTAAATCTCTTATCTGTGGAACCAGCTGAGGTTTTTAAAATGTCACTTCCTCTTGGCATCCTCAAGAAGGACTAAAACTGAGTTTACTGACTGTCCAAACACGAGCTGAAGTGGAGAATGTAGGGAAGGCACTGGGAGACTTGGCCCCCAACAGTCTTCTTTCGGTAACTTAGAGTCTATTTCAGACACGTTCCCCTTTCAGTAAACGAAGCAAAATGGATAGAGAATGAGTAGTCCGTGCTGCTTCAAGCTTTGCACTCACAGTTTTGGGTGGTGTCCTACGTCTTTCAAAATGTTGGATTCTCTAAATATCGACTGACTTATCTTTGTGTGTGGTGTGCTTATTCTCGTGTGTGATTGTAACCACTCACGTGTCGGGGCTTGCCTGAATCATATGCGTGTCATGGCTTGCCTGTGGAGATGAGAGAACAACTTCCCAGGTCAGTCCTCAGTGAATGGCACCTTGTCTGAGGTAGTGTCTCTTGTTCAACCACTTTATAGGCTAGGCTACCTGGCTCACGAGTTTTGGGATCTTTCTGTCTCTGCTAGTGTCTTCCCTTTGGAACATTGGGGTTATAGATGCATATTACTGTGTCTGACTTTGCATAGATCCTGGGGACCTATACTCAGTCCTTAATCCTTGTGAGGTATTGGATACTCCCTCCACTTGGATTCTTTAAATACTGTGTGGTTAAAATGTCATTAGGAGGTGGTATAGATTATATATATGTGTATATATGTATATATATATACATTATGTATATCTATATACATATGTATATCTATATGTATATATATATTCATTATTTATTATGTATATAGCATTCTACCTGCATGTATGCCTGCAGATCAAAAGAGGGCAGCAGATATAGACATTTATGATCCACCATGTGGTTGCTGGGAATTGAACTCAGAACCCTCTGGAAGATCAGTCAGTGCTCTTCACCACTGAGCCATCTCTCCAGCCCCATTATATATATTCTCTTTTTTTCTTTTTTTCAGAGCTGAGAACCAAACCCAGGGCCTTGCGCTTACTAGGCAAGTGCTCTACCACTGAGCTAAATCTCCAACCTCCATTATATATATTCTTAAAGCTAAATCTATTGTCATCAAACCACCAACTATTCATTTCTGAATCTTCAGAAACATGGTATGAAATGCTAGGTAAACATGACTCTATTCCTAACCAGTGTTTCTTCATTTCACAGTTAACAGTAGGTACAGGTAGAACCACCAGTGATAAACTGTATTGTTATTTCTTTAAATGAAAATTTTTATTGAGACAAAAATGGAAATAGCCAGACAAGTATAATCACAGCACCTGGAAGGATGAGGAAGAAGGATCACTTCAAGTTTGAGGCCAACCTGGTCTACATAGCTAGCCTTGGGCCAGCCAGGACTACATAGCAAGATCCTGTCTCAAAAACAAACTCCAGATAAACAAAAGAAAATTTAATCTAATATTTCCCATCTATTTTTGAGAATTCCATATATGTATACAATGTCGTTTTTAAACTTGTGTTCATTATTTAACTTAATTAATTAATTAATGTGAGTATGAGAGATGGCTTTAGTCAGTAAGCATAGACTCTGAAACCATCACCTACATTTAAATTCCCACTCTTCGTCCATGCACTATCATTTATTTATTTACCTATTGTTGTTCAGGAGATAGGACGTACATTGCCCAGCTGACCCCTAACTCCTGGGCCCGAGTGATCCTCCTGCCTCAGTCTCTGGAATTGCAAGGACGACAGAGGCACGCGATGCTATGCCTGTCTATGATTTGCTGTGATGTTTACAAAATCCTTGTGCCATTGCCATTCTTGGCCCTCTTTTCATTTGAGGCAATTGAACTCTGAGGAAATGCGGTCTGTTTGCCTGAGTTACACACTAATAGATGTTCAAACTAAGACACAAAGCCTCCTCTGTCTGCACTTGCTCTTAGCAAAAGGCTGAGGAGTGAGACCAGGTCTGTCTCGCCCCAGGCATATGTTTTTTCCACAACAGACATATCCATTACAAGCATTGGGTGACAGCGTGTCCTGGCTGTTATAATCGTTATGTTTTTCTTCTACAGCTTTCTATGCAACACAGTTCCTCTTTGTTTTCTTGCTCCCTAGTTGTGTCTGCCAATAGGGAGTGCTGGTGAGCAAGACCTTGCTCCTTCAAGCTGCTTTTTGTGCCACCAGAATCAGCCCACCACCCTGCCGGTGGCACATCCTTCAGTAACGGTAATGTTTTCCAGTTTGCGTGTCGTCCATCACTCCAAACCACTCGGCACCCCCGGGTACCCTCTGGCTCTCTTCCTTCCTCCTGAGCAGTCTCTTACACCTTCCTGCCCTACACCCAATGCTTCCATTTAAATAATCAGCATCTCTCATCCTTTCTCCACATCGAATGGCAATCTTCACTTCCTGAAGTCACTAGTTCTACGACAGCGTAATGTTCTCTTTTTGTTTTTCTAGCTCTAGAGACTTGTCAAACAAGTCTTTACATTATCGCTATTGTTTGTCTCCTGGCTGGACTCTGGCTGACACAAGCGGTGAACTTACAACACGGAAATTTATTTACACAACTACCCAACATTGCATATAAAGCTCTACTCCAGCAAACAGGACCTGCTACTGTATAATTAAATCGAAAAGGAGAAATCGTCATTAAGACAAGATGTCTGTCTATCTGATGTTTTAGTGTCTTACTGACATTGTCTGTGATGCCCACTCATAGCTATGTCTCCTCGGTGACAGGAACTTTTCTTGACCTTTCTACTTAATACATCGGGCTCCTAATCCATGAAGTCAGACATATGTGTATGGGTGGATATGTTAATTATTTCCTAGAGTAATTGTAAGTCATTTATATTTGATGGAAAGGGAAATTCCAAAGATTACTATTACCCTGTAGGATATTAAACCAAAAGTTTTTAATTGAGTCGAAACTATCCACTTATTAGAAGTTTGAGGTTTGCTAATACTTTGAACTCATAGTACTGGTCACTCCTATTTTCCTTCCTTCCCTCGGTCTCCCTGATCATTCACGTCTTACCTTAGTCTGATACATTTCTCATAGTTGATGAACCAATACTGATACATATCGATTAGCCAATGCCAATAAAATCACAGTTTATGATGAAGTATTCATCAGCTCTCTGTGTACCAATAGGAGCATGTGTGTCCCTGCAGGCATGTGGAGCTCAAAGTATAATTCTCAGGAGTTGTTTCTCTCCCTCCCTCAAGTGATTCAGGACAGAACTCAGGCCATTGGACTTGGTGGCAGGTACATTTACCTGCTTGCTGAGCCATCTCCCCAGCCCAAGTCCATTCTTCTTATGGTAGAGTTTTATGATGTTAGCAAAATACACATCAGCATTGTGTAGAGTGGCTCCACTGGCCTGAAGACTCCCTATGATTCATGGACTAACGTCTCCACCCTGAACTCCTGGCAACCACTGATCTTTTTATTGTTATTATAGTTGGCCTTTTCTATGATGTCATTTAGCTGAAGTAGAACTATGTAGTCTTCTTACATGAGCTTTTTTCACTTGGCAATATGCATCTATGAATCTTCCACCGCTAGTCTGGGGACATAGCTCGCTGAAGGAGCACTTGCCTGGTGTGTTTGCAGCTCCGAGTTTGATTCCCATCCCTGCAAAAGTAAACACATAATTCTTCTACCTTTGTGCACGCCTCTGTAGTGGATTATTTTTTTTTCAGGTTTTTATTTCATTGTTTGCACGTACGTCGGTTTAGCCACTTGACTATCAAGAGATGTGTTGGTTCCATGAGGTTGTCACCTCTCTTAAAGCTACTACCATCGACTTACATGGGCAGGGTTTCCCATGGGTATGTACTTTCTTAGGTAAACAGGAAAAATGTACGACTGTTTGCCTTGCATGTATATCCCAGGCACCGTTTAGGTGTTTACCTAGGGGCATAATGGCTGGATTGTGTGGTAAGAGTCTGTTTAGCTTTGAAGGGTGTGGTGGTTTGAATGAGAATGGTCCCCATAGACTCGTATATTTCAATTTTTAGTTCTACTTGTTGGACTGTTTATTGAAAATTAGGAGCAGTGGCCTTAAGGGAGTGTGTCACTGGGGTGGGCCTTGAGGTTTCAAAAGTTCACATTAGGCCTGGCCCTCCCCTCCTCAAACTCAGATCAGGATGTGAGCTCATTGGCTACTGCTCTGGCTACCCTGCCCCCAACCATGATGGCCATAGACTTTCTTTTAAAAGTTGCCTTGGGGGGTTGGGGATTTAGCTCAGTGGTTAGAGCGCTGGCCTAGGAAGCGCAAGGCCCTGGGTTCGGTCCCCAGCTCCAAAAAAAGAACCAAAAAAAAAAAAAAAAAAAAAGTTGCCTTGGTGGCACTGTTCTGTGACAGAACTTGAGCTAAAGTGAAGGGAATTGCTAAAAGCTGACTAAAGTAACTGTATAATTTGACTTCCATTTTTGCAGCTCCATTGGTACAGTATGTGCCCAGCACATAAGAAGTCATGGGTTTGATCCCTAGCTCTGCATATAACAAGTGTGGTGGCACGTACCTGTAATCCCAGGAAGACAGGAGAATCAGAAGTTCAAGGCTATCCTTGGTTATGTAGGGAGTTAAAGGCCAACCTGGGCTACATGAGACCTGTGTTGAATAATGGAAACACTGATACTAACGATGAAGACACACAAATTTTACTGGAATTACCAAGATTCATTCTTCCAGTGTGGTGTGTTTGTGTGTGTGTGTGTGTGTGTGTGTGTGTGTGTGTGTGTGTGTGTGTCGGGGATCATGGATGTATGCATGTGTATGCACTCTGTCTCTTAAAATTTCCTACTTAGATTTTCCCAAAATGTGCAACATCATTAATTCCAACACTTATGCAGAGGCAGTTGGATCTTTGTGAATTGGAGTCCAGCCTGATCCACATAGTGAGTTGTAGGACAGACAGAGCTACATAATAGAGAGACTCTGACATACACACACACACACACACACACACACACACACACACACACACACACACACAATTCTTTGACAGATCTAGCCTACCATTTTCACTGCATGAAAGGTGATCTAACTCATCTGACCTAGGGAGAAAACATTTGTCGTCTCTGTAATCTTGTGGATACCTTCCTTGGCTGCGGCCCTGAGGTTTCCTGAGAGCCACCTCACACACATGCTGGCTCAACACCCCTTTCAGATGCTAATATTTTACAGTTGCAAAAGAGAGCCCAGGGAACATTCCAGTGAAGTGACCAGCAGACTCATTTAGGAAGCATTTCAACATGGAAGCCAGTCACTGGATAAATGCTAAATCACCCTGGCATGAATCCAATGAAAGTAAAATTTTAAGCCACACCTTCTTTTGTTATGTTTTTAAATAAATGTAGTGGCCACTGGAGAAAATTGAGATCAACCCTGTACAACTAGGTCTTAGGCTTATCTCCAAGAAATAAGATCCTCCCTGGTTTTGAGGCCGACAGGCTGAATTCTGACACTGCCCAGAACTTGCACAGGCTGGGCAGAGGGAGTAGAATTACATCTGGTAGGATGGAGTTCGTGGTTTGAATGTCAAGGGCATTCCTAGGCTCACTGTAAACCTCCTTCCGATTCCTGCATTTTTAGGCTGTTGAACTGAAGCTTGTTTCTTTGGAGTCTTAAGTTATTCCAGACCACGAACAGAATGATTTGTTCTTCCCACCTCCTTAGAGGTGGGGCCACAGGGCAGATGACTGGCACTTAGTGTGCGTAGCACACACACAGAGTCGACTAATGTACAGGTCCCAATATAAACACTCCTTCTCTAAACCAGTCCAAGGATTTTAAAGGCTTTGGTGCTAAAACGATTTTTTTCAAGGGGGGGAGGTGTCGGATTGTGTCAACTGCAGTCTTGCTCCTGCTTTATGTTTTAAAAGAAAAGGTGTTCGGGGATGTGGCTCAGTAGTGTAGTGCGTGCCTACCATGAACAAGCTTAAAGTCTGATCCCTGGCAGTGACAGAAAGACAGGGAAACAGTGAGGGGTGGGGGAGGGAGGGAGGGAGGGAGAGAGAGAGAGAGAGAGAGAGAGAGAGAGAGAGAGAGAGAGAGAGAATATGCATACACATTTCTTCCTCCACAGCTCTGTGAAGTTCCGAAAAATAACAAGGATCCCTCAGCTTGCCTCATTGGTGGAAATGCCTGGTTGGAACATTCCTTTGGCCACTTTAGCTGAAAACTGCATACCTAGGAGACTGAAGCATCCTTGCTCCAGTCTCCTGTCTCAGAACTGACTGAAAACTGTCTCCAAAGATAGGAGGACTCTGTGCAAAAAAGCCCCCAGAGAAAACAGCACAAAACCACACCTGGTCACATGGAGGCTAGCCAGAGCCAAGACAGGACCTCTTCTGCGTTGGTAGCACCCCTGCCACCCCCACCGTGGGAGGGCTAGGGGACTCTTCGTTTTTTTTTTTTTTTTTTTTTTTGTTTTTTTCCTTCAGAACTGCTTGTTTCTGTCTCAAGCACACCAAGGACATCTAGGTGATCCTTTCGACTGTCAAAAAACCAGTTGTGAGCCTGACACACTGCGCAGGCGTTCTCCTTCCAAGCTTGGTTCTTGTCACTGGAAACGCCTCTCTTGGGAAGATGGAAAGGCTCAGCTACCCATTTCTGTCTGGGACAATTTTGCTCCCGGCCCTTTTTCCTGCATCAGCTTTTACTTAATGGGTTGTTTTATTTGGCAATGACCAAGCAAGGAAACCAAGGATATTAATAATGATAATCGACATTTGAACTTCCTGGGTACGACATGTACTTTGTACCCAAGTGCAGAATAGATTTTAAAAAAAAATTTTTTTTTTGTGCATGCACAGATGAGACTAAAAATTGTCACAGGCTTAAATAATACTTCTGTCTTTGTGCCATTTGAACCAACTCTTCTTTCTTTTCCTAGCTTTGGCCCTTGGAAAGGTTTGAGGTCACAAAGCAACATTATTTATGCCAGCTGCAACCCTTGCCACGAAGCCTTGAGGCATCCCAGTTACGAACGCAACAGCGCAACAGCGGGGAGCTGAAGCAATTCGGTGATTTTCCATCAGTGAGATGGCTTCCAGCAGCAAAACCCCATGGCGAATGCTATGGCTACTTGGTGACTCAAGTGCAGATATCATCATAGATCTGATCGGGTTTTTTCTGTGTTTTGCAAAGAAAACCTCACCTGCTGATGTGTGGGTTACTGTGACCCTTTGGTTCTTATGCCATTCTTCCTGAGTTAGAAGGGGAATCCAAGGAGGGCTGTAGGTGCTGAGAAAACAGAGATCCTGGCAGGAGCGGTACACTTTGATTGATTGTGATCTGTGCAGTTCAAGTCCTGGGGGCATCAGAAACCTACCGCAAGTATTTGCCAGGCACACTGAAGTCTGCCCACAGGACAGTTTATCAGGAAAGGAGTCCCTGAGGTGGAAAACCAATGTCCACATTGTTTTGCATGGGATGGTCTACATTTCTGAGAAAAACTAAGCTGTGTGAGCTTCCGAGAAGTGAGCTGATACCGTGGGCATGAGAACACGCTAGCCTGAGACTCTAATGCTTCTGACAGTCTCTGGCCTGTGCTGACACTTCTTACAAACCAAAGGAGAAACTGAAACTTCTTACAAACTGTGCCCTTAGGAGTAAGTATCCCTAAAAAGGATTTTCAGTGTCAGTGGTGGGTCTGAATAGCACAGTAGTGACCACACACTCAGTGGGAGTCCCCAGGAAAAGCATCTTAGGCATCAACCGTTGGAGCCTTGAGGCTTTCCCTCCAGTCATTTGGCCCTTTAAAGCAGCCTGATCCCTCTGTGCTTCAGGCATTCTGAAATGCATTACTGGCGATTAGAAAGTGTGAAGTTAGATCCCACCAACACCCAGGAGAAAAATCCAAGGTGAGCTGAGAAACAGCGTGAACATGTTTAGGTATTTAAGTTACCCAGTTCGTCCCTAGAAACTCCTTCTGACCCTCTCATCTGCTTCGTCTCCCCTTTTTTGGTACAAAGTATGAAACCCACACAGAGTCTTGTTTGTTGAAGCAATAGTCATTTTTAAAAATCTTTCACAACCCCATGATCGGGAAGCAACTGTTGGAATCATACAATAGCGTATTTCTCTTTAGTTACTTTTCTGTGCTGAGATTTTAGTATGTTGTAATCATATTCATGATAAATTATAATGTGTGATAAGCCAGCATGCTTGCTATAAACAATTCGCATACAGAAATGAATAAAGGGTAAACACCTCCTCGAATCTGAGTGCTAGAGTTAATCATTGAGGCAGTTTTAGCAATGTTAATCAATCACATGCTTTATCTTGATAGGAGTATCTGTGTCAGCTATCTATCTATAACATGTTAGAACACTCACTAGATTTTCCCTCTCACTGTCTTCACCAGAAGCTGGCTTTAACCACCTCTTGGGTGGAATACAATGTGCTTATAGAATGTCATGATGAAGGAGAAAAAAATGTGTAAGTGATTTTTTTGTTTAAAAAAAAAACTACATTATGTTTATAAAGGGAGGCACAGAGTTTCATGATTTTGTTAAAGAAATGTCAGTATTTCAAAGATGAAAAATGAGATGCTGGACTGGTCATGTGACCCACACCACTTAGGAAGTAGAGGTAGGAGAAATGAGAATTCAGAGTTATCCTCAGCTATGCAGCGAGTTCAAGGCTAGCCTGGGCTATGTGAAAACCTGCACCTCCGAAACAACACACAGTTCTCTCCTGACAGCAGACGATGTAGGCTGTATACATCACTGAAGACTTTCCCTTTTCTTTTTGAGACAGGGTCTCATTATAAAGGCCAGGATGACCTTGAATTTGTGACCCTCTGCCTCCGCCTTGGGAGTGCTGCAACTGTAGATGTACTATGCAAAGACCATTTTGCCTGGCCTTTCATGAAAATCTTGTTTTAAAAAACGGTCACATCACAGGCCGGAGACACAGCTCGGTGGCAGAGCACTTTCCTAGCATGCTTGAAGTCCTGGGTTCAATTCTCTCTACTGGGAGTTGAGTGAAGAAACTAAATCACATTGTCATGCCCCAGGGTCTGAGTGTAGCTCAGTGGTAAAGTCGCTGTTCAGTAAGCACCAGGGCTTGGGTCTGATCCCCAACATCATAATCAACCAATAGCGACGGTAAGGAAGAGTGGGAACATGTCACCCAGGACAAGAGAATGTTTCTAGTAAATACACAAGAGGCTCAGGCTGGACGATTTTTAAATGTTAGAGTGTTTGCCTAGTGTATATCCAATCCTCGAATCTACAAAAATTAATAAAACAAATTTAAAAAGCAGTTAATCTAGGAAACCGTAATGTTTCCTGATCACATTGTTTGGGGACAGGCTTTCTCATCATATGTAAATATATAGTGGTCCAGGACAAACGACGGCTTCCTACCATCAAAGTCAAATAATCGGAGAGTTAACATGCAGACCAGAGCACCTACGTGTGTGTCTTGCAGCTGCACTGGACTACGCCTCAGTCGAGAATGTAGATTACCCCTAGATCAAAGGCTTGCTTTCAGAAACAGTCACACTGGGCTCTCAAACCCTGGAAGTGTTTCTACCCTTTGTTTCACGTAGAAGTCAATGGTCTAAAATCCAGGATAATCGAAAACAAAATCAGAGAATCCTTTTCCCAGTAAAGGCTATAGAATTGCATTCTACAGGCCAATGCAGATTTCCCCTTCCGAGAACTGAAGGACTAGTGCTGTACGTGACAGGCCTGAAGCCATCTGGGTTTGTTCTCAGGTGCATGCTTTCGTTTTTTCCTGCTCTGTAGCAGGGATGCTGACCACTGCAAGCCATTTCCTTCTCTTCTTCCAGGAAAACTGGCCAGGAAGAGGCACCATCATGTGTCTGGAAGGCAGTGGGAGAAGGCAGGGTGTTCCTTCCTTTTCTGTGCCCTGACCGATACGGGGCTAGAGCAATGTCTTTATTGAAGTTTCTGCTTCCATTTGACAAACCCATGATCGCTCTTGCTCCCAGTGGGCCCTGGTTTTTAATCCTATCACCTCTGTGCCAGCAGGCTAAGGTGGAAATGCCTCCCTGCTGCTCTTATGTTTGGGGTGAAACATAACCTTTTATACCTCAGCTACCCCATCACCCATGCCACCAACTCCCTTCATTAAATTCCCTCTTTTCTAATAATCCTTTTCCTTGTTAGATACACAGCCTGAGGATTCAGAATCAGATCCAGATTGTCATGAGGCAGGAGGGCCCGCACGGCAAGCAAGACTGAAGTCATGAATAGGGCCACTGGCTTATGTCTTAGGAATCATCACATGCCACCTAGGCTTTGAAGCTCATACTTGTAATTGCAGCACTAGAAAGGCTGATGCAACGGGATAGTAGCTTGAAGCTAGCCTAGACTACGTAGTGAGTTCTAGGCTAGCCTGAGCTATAGTGTGGGACCTTGGAAAAAAGGAAAGAAAGGGAGAGGGAGAGAAAGGGAGAAGGAGGGAGAGGAGGAAGAGAGGGAGGGATATTGATTTCCATATGTGCATAGAAGCGTTTTACCATCTCATAGGACAAAAACTTACACAAGTATGATGCCTTCTGGAAGCCATATTATATGGCTATATCATAAGCTGGAATGAATAGTATATAGTAACTTATTAATAAATATCTATCAGAAATTCATTCGATTAGACTTAGGGGAAATAATTAAAAAGAGATTATTTTCACCCTATCTATGAATATTTTTATTACAAAACAAAGGGAAATGAATGCGGTTCCCCACCCCCAAAGCTATTAAATTGTATTCTTTGGCACACAGACTTTATATAATCAGGAATCAACCCGGGACCTCAAATGTACTAGGCAAACAGGTTACTACTAGGCTGCAACCCCCCTCCACACCACACTCTGCAATTTTCTTGAACTGAATAATGTCGACGTGGAGTTAAATAAGATTTTTAGAACTAAAAAGCCAGGCCTATAAAACAAAGCTATAAGTCAGGGGTGATGGTACAGATCAGTGTATCTCAGCTCACAGGATGCTGCGGCAGAACGAGCAGGGTTCAAAGACAGCCCGTGCTGTGCAGTGAGGGGAATGCCAGCCATATCCGCACTGACAAACCCCAGCTTCCAGAACTCCAGGACAGAACAGGTAGGTAATAAAGAAAAAATACAGAAAGTACGCTGCTGGCTGGGAACACATTGGAATATAGTGTGGTAGTGTCCAAGGAGACCAAGCATACCCAGTCCTCATAATGCTAAGATTGCATCCAAGTGTAAGTCATAGAAGTGTGTGCTTGCAATCACCAAAAGATGTGCATACCATGTCCACACAAGAACACAGTAGCCCCAAGCCTGGACGCTACCTACTCCAGTTTCCCTAAAAAAAAGAAAGCATAAATACATTATAACATACTCACAGAGAGGAAAACTTTACAAAAATGAGAGTGAATGACTCGAAAACCCCGTGCAACAAATGGCTGCTCCTGAGAAGCAATTCTGGGTGAGGGAAAAGACAATGGAGTTGTACCAATACAAAGGTATCCTGCAACTCTTGATTCTCATTTCAATAAAACCTTTCGTTTGTAGTTGGGTATGGTGGCACACAGGTATAATCCACATTCTCTGAAGGCAGGAAGGTCAAGAGTTCTAGGCTAGGCTAGGCTAGGCTACATGGCAAGACCCCGTCTCAAACTGACAAAAAATTGACTTGTGATCCTTTATAGTCATGAACCTCCCGAGGGACAGAGGATCGCTTATATGGCATTACCATCTAGATCTTAAATGTGCCCTAATGTCCTGTTTTGAAGGCTTGGGCAGTGGGTCTCTTATATAGGGAGACCTCGTGGGAAAAAATTAGGTCACAGCTGGGATGGGCAAAGTAGATCATACCTTTAATCCTAGTACTTGGGAAGCAGAGCAGGAGGCTGTCTGTGGGCTTGGAGCCAGCCTGCTCTACATAGCAAGCTCCAGTAATGACAGAAGATAGACGCTGGTCAGTTAGGGCAGGGGTTTCAAAGCAGCAGTTCTTTGAATTGCTTTGCTGGAGGTCAGAACAAGGTCTCATTCTCCCTCCTCCTTATCTCCTAAGTGAGCACCTTGCCTAAAGGCTATTAGGCACGTGACTGAAATAGTCTCCATTACGTGACTGAAAGGGAAAGCACCTGGACACCTGGACACTTACCTAAGTGAGACAGCTGGATTGACAGGCTGTGAGGTCAAAGCTTCCGGGAAAGGAGGAGGGTCACTGGAGGCCAGGAGATTGGAAACGACGAAAGAAGTCTCAGGCCGATGAAATAAGCTCAATTCACTCCTGCCAAAGACCACCACACAGACAAGCAGGCACCCATGCACTAGCCGGCACAGACAGACACACTGACAGGCTGGTGAAATGAAAGGGCTCATGTCTCAGACCTCGAGGTCAATTTTATATCAAATCTACACAAAAGTGGCAGTCTGACAGGAGTGCTATATGACAGCAACAGCATGTTTTATTTTCAGTTCCCTGGACATCTGATATCAGCCATTTTGTGCTGACTCATAGCTCCCAGACATCCAACATTAGCTATCCATGCTCACACCAGAGTCCACACCAGTCCCATCTTTTCTAACCATGAACTGGCCCTTACTACCCCCTCTTCCTATAGAAGCTCATCCCTGCCTCCTACCTCACTGAGGTTTCTGCTATAAATCTTTTTAAAAGGCCCCATGGTATCCTATTTCTAGGGAACCCCTTCCCCATTTTCCTTCTCGAGCTCCCACCCATAAATCTATAATAAATTTTTTTCTCTAAAACTCACCATCACTGGTCAGTGAATTTCATTCTTCCAATTTAAGAGCAAAGAAGCAAGCAGATTCAGGGCAGCTTTGATAACTGCTGAGTTTCTGGGATCCTAGCTACCAGAGAAAGACTCCATTGTGATCAAGACACTCCAATTTTCCTGTGTCACTAGGTCACTCAGAGTTACATAGTAAGACCCTGTCTCGGCTCCAAAAAGAGGGAAATGTTCTTAAAAGTAGTAGAAGGAAAAGAGCTGAGTGGTAGCAACTCAGACCTTTAGCCCAGGACACCAGAGGCAGAAGCAGGCAGATCTCTCAGTCTGAGGCCAGTCTGGTACAGAGCAAGTTCCAGAATAACCAAGGGCTACACAGAGAAATCCCATCTGGAAAACCAAAAGGAAGAAGAAGAGGGGGAAGAGGAGGATGTGAGGAGGAAGAGGAAGAGAGGAGAAGGAAGAGGAAGAGGAGGAAGTGAGGGGAATTGATGAGAAGGCGGTGTGAGGTAGGATGCAGGAGGAGGAGAAGGGGCAGCAGCAGTACTGGACACATGTCCTTAAGAGAGACATTGGCACCCTGGCCCTTCTTCACTTGCTTCCTGGCTGGCATGAGGTGAACAGCTTTGCTTGACCATGGCTGGCCTCACCATAGGACTTAAGCCAATGTAGCAAACTAGCCACGGACAGAAAGCATAAATCCAAATAAGTCTCTTCTCCTCTCTAGCTGTTCATCTTGGGCATATTGTCACTGTGGTTGAGAGCTGCCTGGCACACATTCTGCCCCCAGTGCTTGCAGAAATTACATAAACACTACATAGACATAGTGTGTATGTCGATATTTCCCTCTTTATTCAATCCTTCCTAGCTAGTCATAAAACATGTCTCCCAGGCAAATCTATAGCCTCCCCACACTAATTTATACTATAAAAGGGGCCTTGCCTTTGTGATTACATTAAGACCACAAGGAACAGATATTCTAAAATTATCTGATAGATCCCACATTACAAATCACATGTTTTTAAAGTTCTCAGAGGGAATCTTCTGATGTGGTTAGAGGAACAGGTGTCATGGAAGACCCATGACATGGCAGCTGCTGTCCTTCAAGATAGGGGATGTGGGCAGGAGCCAAGGAATGTGAGAAGCCTTTAGAAGTTGGAGCAAGCCAAGAAAATGTCTTTTTCTGATATCATCTAAGAAGGGACATGGTTCTGCCAACACCCTGACTTCAGTGGTGTGTCTTGACACATGATGGACTCCTGACCCGCATAGCTGTAAGAGAACATATCTGTGTTATCTTCAGTCACTAGCTTGGTCACAATTTGTAGTAGCAGCAACAGAAACATGAGTACCTCTTCACTCTGGTCTTATATTAGAAACACAACTTTTTCGCCATGTCGTGCTTCCTGTCCTTACGGGTTACCCCTATCAGTGACACCAACGACGACTTTAGGCTGTTGAAAGTTAGACAAGGGGAGAGTTATGAAGTGCACCAAGGCAATAAAAATATGGAATTGTACAGTTCATCTACAACATAGCTTCCACATTGCAGAAGAGGGAGTGGAAAGATTATTGTTAAGAGCTAGAGAAGCAGTGAGTTTGCTGTGAGATTGTGTCTCCTGGGAATGTCTGAAATTACACCCATGAAGTCTCACCTCCATGACTTCCTGAACAGAAGTTGAAGAAGAATGATAACAATGTCATGCTGAAGTGAATGATGAAAAGCCAGGAGGCTATAACCCTATACAAAGACCTGCAGGCAACTAAGGAAAACTGAGAGCAGGAGACAGACTTTCCCAGGGAGGAGCCATCGACTGGTTAGTCTAAACCACATGGTCAGCCTTGAAAACATTACATATGGGTAACATATAGACTGAGCAGGTAGGACTTAGGTGTTTAGGAAAACACACAAAACACACACACACACACACACACACACACACACACACCCATAAAACATCACATCACAATTAACCAAAAAAAAAAAAAAAAAGGCCGTGAATTTGAAAGAGAGCAAGGAGGAGATGGTGGCAAGGTTTGAAATGATGTGATTGATTATATTATGACCTCTAACAAATAATAATCTTTAGAAAAGCCCAACGGCAAGAGAACAATACACCCAGGTAGTTGTCATGGGTAAGCTCGCAATGTAGCTTGAGGAGAGCGCCAGTCCTTGGTGACCTACGTTCTCCACCCGCATTCCTTGATAGGGATCTTTAATGTAATTCTCGGGTTGCTTTAATGTGCTGGGGTGTGTGCACACTCGAGAAGCTGCCCTTGAAGAGGATGTCCTTCAGGACGGATCACCTTTGGCTGGAGTTACAGGCGAACCGACCAACATGGTTGCTGGCCAACAGACCTGGGTCCTCCGTAAGAGCAGTACACTTGCTGAGCTTTCTCTCCAGTCCCGGGCTCAACATCATAAAGTAAAAATATACTCCAGCATCATTCTGGAAACTGGAAGTCTAAAACTGGCTTCCCTTCTCCATGCTGTAAGGCAGTGGTTCTCAATCAATGGGTTGCACGAGACCCTTTGGGATTCAAATATCAGATATCCTGCATATCAGATATTTACATGACTGTTCATAACAGCAAAATCAGTTATGAAGTAGCAACAAAACTAATTTTGTGGTTGGGGGGGTCCCCACAACATGAGGATGTGTATTAAAGGGTCACAGCATTAGGAAGGTTGAGAGCCACGGCCATAGTGGACCTTTTCTTCAGCTCAGGTTCATGGCTCCCTGGCCTCTCACTTACTGAGCACACTTACAACTGCCATTTATGGGCCAGATGATTCAGGCCAATCTCCCCCTCAAGATCCTTCACCTAATTGCACCTCCGTGGACTGCTATGTGACGTAGCAGCACACGGCCATGGAGGATCAGGAGGCTTATGGGTCTGTCACAGCTGGCTAGCAAGCCACTCCCCTCGGTTGCTCTAGAAACTCTCTTGTCTGTGTGCATAAACAATAATGTTCCTGTGCATGTTTTCCAAACTGCAGAACAAACCAGGAAGCCACCCAGACTCTTACGGACATGTGAATGGTTAAAACTGGGCAGTGTCTTCACAAACAGAAATTCACTCATCAGCCAAAATGGCTGATGTGTTGCCGCAGGAAACAGCACAAAATATGCTTTTAGCAAAATAATGGATATGTAAGTTCTCATGATTGTATGTGATAGGATATAGGTGTGTGTGCACACATGCACATACGTGTGGTATAGCTGGCAGGGTCGGTCCTCAATTTCCACCTTGTTTGTGACAGTCTCTATTGCTGTTCACTGCTGTGCACACCAGACTAGTTGTGCCTTCGCTGCCAAGGATTCCGTCTCTGTCCCTCACCTTGCCACAGGGCATTGGTGTTAGAGATGAGAACTGTTTCATTGCAGCTCTTGTGGGTTCCTGAGATTTGAACTCGGACCTCCCATTTGCGCAGTAAGCACGTGATCCACTGAGCCATCCCCCCAGCACTACGGTATTGTTTTTATAAAGATTAAATCACCTAGGGGCTGGAGAGATGGCTCAGCGGTTAAGAGCATTGGCCGCTCTTCCCAAGGACCAGGGTTCAATTCCCAGCACATACATGAGGCAGATCACAAGAAATTTGACACTTTCTTCTGGTCTCTGCAGACACGTATGCTGATGTGCACACATCCTCGCACGTGTATGTATAATTAAAAGTAAAATCTTAAAATATTAATTCATATAAAATACTGGCTAGGGATAACTATATGGTGAAAGCACAACGTTTTATCTTTGGAATGAAAGATGATATGGATAAAATTCAGAATAGCAGTGACCGTCCCCATCTCCCTTACCGCCAGAGAGTAGGGTGCATGACTGACAAGGGATCAGTAACTTCAGTTGTGCAGGAGATCTTTTAGATATTAGGTTGCACGGCGAGTCCCTTGATGTTTGTTACGCTTCATAATTTACACGTGACAAACGTGCCCTCATAGGTAGCAAATGTCGCCATGCTTTTGAAAAGTAGGGAGTTAAGGGCCTTCAAGATGGCTCAGTGGGCAAAGCATCTGTGAGCCTGGCAGTCCACCTGAGCTCCATATGCAACCCCCCACCCCCAAGGACCTCTGATCTCTACATGCGTGCTGTGACGCACGCACATGCACACATGTGTGCAAGCACAGACACACACAGGCACAAATACATGCAGTACATTTTGAAGGTAGGCATTTGGGGGCTCCCATGTTAGACCTTTGCCAAGTAGAGATGCACCCAGGTTACTAGCTAGGTTCAAAGGGCTCTGTTGCAAAGGTTCAGAAGAGGAAGGAGTGGAATGTACTTGGGACCTGACTCCTGAGTCCAAGCACTCCCTCCTTGCCTCTTTCTTGCCCTCTTTCTGTTTTTTTTTTTTTTTTTTTTTTTTTTTTTTTTTTTTAACCTTCAAGTTCCCTGAGCTGGGAGGATGGTTTCACCTGCTAGCAAGTAACCAGTAAAGTGACTAGTCCTCTGTGGCTGCCAAACTCCTTGCCCCTTCAAGCATAGATCTGATTCTTTTCTGCCTGGGCAGCAGAAGGCAGTGAGACTGGCTTGCTCTGTGAGAGCATTGCAGTCAGGGAAATATCCTCTTCTGCAAGGCCAGAGTGTTTGCCATTCCCTTTTAACATAATCCAGCTGCTACACATATAATAAACACGCTTTGGCTCTCTCCAATAGGGTCACAAACAAAAGTGAGTCCTGCTGTGACATACAGAGGCCATGTGGAGAGGTGCCTTACCAGCAACATGGGCTGGGGCTGTAGCTCAGGGATAGAGTGTTTGCCTAACAGGCATGAGTCTCGGGGTTCCATCCACAGCACCACACACCACACAGAAACTTTGCCTCCAGACTCACAATGAAGCTGATTCCTACTGCTCCCCTTGGTCTGCTGCTATTTCTTACTATTCTGCAACTGACAGAGTCGGAGTGCAGTTTAAAACATGCCCTGTCACATATTCAACATGAGGCAGGGTGGAAGGGAGTTGCATCTACAAATCAACAAAAGTGACTGGGTACAGGAAACATGGTGGTCCTTATTTCTGCAGTGGACATTCCTGGTATCAATAATTTCCTTTCCGCAGACCTACTGTGTGTGCCCTTGGCCTTACCCATCAGTCATTACGACGATTAAGGCAGTGTGATCCTGAGTGATCCTTTCTAAATCTGTTACTTTAATGGAAGAGAAAGGACCTAAATGGCCTGCCCGCAATTTGAAGCTTAAGTACAACAAAAGGATTCCAAGTGATAAATGGCCTCCCTCAGACGGGAAGACTTCAAGGCCAACTGAGTCTTGAAGCCTGAGAATGAAAGTGGGTGACTCTCCCCCTTTGTTTCATATGTAAATGAAAAAATACTTCCCTGTAAGAGGATCCTCTGATCCCGAGGCTGATTCCACAGCTTGGCCACTGTGGCTGCAGTAAACATGGGTGTGCAGTTATCTCTGCCAAACTTGGACTTCGACTCCTCCCACCATACCCTGGAGTGGTACAATTAAGTCCTATGGTGCTTCTAGTTTAGTGCTTTTGAGGAAACCCCCACACTGATTTCCCTAGAGGTGAGGTAGACCTCACCTTTCTTCGTGCTGTCTGGGCTGGTGCAGCCGGAAGTCTTAAGCAGGCTCATCTCAGAAGAAGACGGTTCTCACTGTCCCGGGCTAGGAAGTCCCAGATCAAGGTCTTCCGATTAGCATTGGCAGGAATTGTATCATAGCCTAAACTCAACCATTTAAAAAAAAATAGTTAATTCTTATTAGAATATATTACTTATATAAAATAATGGGTTTCATTGTGATGTCCCCATACATGTATGTGATATACACTGGTCATATTGGCCCATCTTCCCAAATAGGTCTCCTTCTGCATCTACCCCCGTCCCCACCCAGGAAGTAACAGTAATACTAATTGCCTCTTTTTTTTTTTTTAACTTAGATTTTGGTAAGCCTTGTGGCTTACATCTAGTCTCAGCATTTGGAAGGTAGAAGCAGGAGGATTGCTCTAAGTTCACAGTTCGCCCGGTCTGCATAGTGAATTGCAGGTCAGCCAGGATACAAAGTGAGACTGTTTTATTCAGTACGTGAAGAAAAGAGTCTTCATGAGAGAGAATAGATGTGACATTTGCTTATGTTAAGCGGGGGCCAGAACCTGTTAGGTTTGTGTGCTAGGCAAGTTCTCCGGTAGGGAGCTCTACCCCAAGCCTGCTGGCTCTCTTCATGTGAAGGTTTATTTCCCTTCACATGAAATTCCATTCATTACTTTTTTGTTTGTTTGTTTGTTTGTTTTTGCAAATGACGTCATTTCATTCTTTATGGCTGAATAAAACCTGATTGTATATTTATGCCACACCTTCCTCATCCCTGGGTTTCCCGGCTGAGTCCACAACTTGGCCGTTGTGAGCAGAGCTGCTTACATATGGGTCTGCTGTATGTGAACTTTGACTCCTGGTACACACCCTAGAGTGGTACAACTAAGTCATATGGAGCTCCTAGTTTTTGTGTTTTTAAGGAAACTGTGTCAACGAGGGGGTGCTGAGGGTACCTGGAAGAGAATGGGGGACAAGAGACACGAAGAAGGATGCCAAGATAAGAGTCTGATCAAGGCGACAATTTTATTTTTCCCAAGGCTGAATTTATACCATAACATGGGTAACAGAGGGAGGGGGGAAGTGGGAAACATTTACACAGGCCAAGGACACAGTACTCGTGTGGTCAGCTGATGTCAACAGGATGTTGGTTTTTCAGAAAGGTTACAGGTCATCACATTGGGCATCTTGACATCAAATGTATTTCTCAGCAAGGTCAGAACTGTATCATATTATTCATCCTGACCACCAGATTTGTATTAGTCTTCTGCAGCTGGCTGGGGATTTTCCCTGAACCTAGTCATACTTAATTCTAACCATAATAATAACATCAATAATGGAGGGTTTCAAGGACATCGCTCCCAACAAAACTGCACACAGATTTCCCTATAGGTTAAACTCACATTTCCATGCACAGTACATAAGGGTTCTTGTTTTCCCCACACCGTACTACTCCCTCCTGCTCAGTCTTTCCATGGTGGATTGTCTTTTGGAGGTAGTGTTTTCCTCCCCAAATATCAAAATAACCCCAACGGACTTTTAATGTGGCCAGGTTCAGAGTCAGAATCAGAATGATCAAAATGAACCAGAATTACCAAGAAATATGTCAGATGACGTGTACACCTTTTAGAAGAGTGGTTGGGCCATTGCTTTGAACTCGCCCGCGGCGGTGCGCTCAGCTGACCAAACCGGCGCTGACTCGTCATACTTGGTGAAGCGGATGACTTCGAGAGTGTGAATAACTGAACGTAAGTCAGGGGCATTCCAAGCATTTTGTCTTGCTTGAGTGAGCTGACTGCTTGTGAAGACTCAGCTGCTGGGAGACAGAGCGAGGCAAAGACACAGAGAGACCACAGAGGCACAGCGAGTCCTTTGGGGACAGTCCGTTGTTCTTGTTGCCTCGCTTCTGTCTTCAGCCCGTACGTGCCTCGTGATTGGGCAACGGGGTGGGAATTCTAGAAGATTCCCCGGTTTTCAGGGCCGCCCGCAGCAAGCGGCCTTATTTCTCAATAGGTTTTGGTAAAATTTTCAAAGATAAGTTGAAAGTTACTTAAGATTTTTCCTTAATAACATTTCCAGGGTGAGGCCTTCCATCGTGGAAATTTGGGGGATTTCTGGATGCCTGCAGCTTGAGTAGAAGTTTGCAGAGCAATCACCTGGAATCCGGCTGAAAACGTGGGTTTGGTCCTGTAGGTCCTGGGGGTGGGGGCGGACAGCCTGCATTTCTAAGAAACTCACCTGCACACACATGTGTTTAAGAACAAAACAAGGATGTTTCTCAAGAATCCTAACGGGTTTTTATATACAGCAATTCTTTTTTTTAAAATATTTTATTTATTTATTATATATGAGTACACTGTAGCTGTCTTCAGACACACCAGAAGAAGGCATCAGATCCCATTATAGATGGTTGTGAGCCACCATGTGGTTGCTGGGATTTGAACTCAGGACCTCAGGAAGAGCAGTCGGTGCTCTTAACCACTGAGACATCTCTCCAGCCCATATACAGCAATTCTAACAGCATTAGTCCAGGGTACATTTTGACAAGCAAGCCTCGATAGCTCACTAGAGAGTCAGAGTTCGCAGTAAAATGCATGAACACAGACTGAAACGTACAATCGCAAAGCCTCCAGCATTAGCCTCAGGTCTCAGGATAAGTGGGTACACCAAACCATCAGCCTGGTTCTGATGAGGAATTGTGGGAATCTTGGACTTGTAATGTCCAACATCTGCTGGGCACCTAGGATGGACTTTTGCACTATGCTAAAGGTTACAGACATACTAGTTCACTAAATAGGACAAATGCCTGAAGAATTGTTATTCCACATTTTACAAGTTAAGGACACTGGTGCACAATTTTAAGTGATTTTCCATGGGTATTTGGGGGCGAATTATTCAGCAGCCTGACTCCTAAGCAGGGTTGTTTAATTATCACTTGGCACTGTGATTATAACATGTAGCAATGACTTTGAAGGAAGTGGTCCTATTTTATTAGAAGACGTGAAAATGAAGGCTGACTAGATCGGAGATTTTCAGATTCCGATGAGAATAGAATCACTTGGAATTTACTGGAATAATGACAACTTATCGGTTGGGTTCCTCCCTACATGTGGGCCATCCCTTCTGGGATGAGGTCAGACACCTGCAAGATGAACAAATGTCCTCATCAATTCTGGAGCTCAAAGTTTGAGTATCCCTGTAAGGGACATTTTAAAAAGAGGGTTCTGAGTTCAAAGCCAGCCTGGTCTATGTACTCAGTTCCAGGACAGCCAGGGTTACACAAAGAACCCCTGTCTGGAAAAACAAAACAAGATAAATAAAGCAAAAACACCAAAGGAAAGTTAAATGAGGTTCGATTTTAAGAAGCTCTGAAGGGATGTGGCTCTGAAGGGATGTGGCTCTGAGAACTAGGAGGAGGTTTCTGGGTCTACATCCGGATGAAAGCCAGCAAGGGGACTCAAAAAGGTCATTCAGGGGTCAGAAGCCCTTGTCCCTTCATGGGTCTTTCATAGGGTATTCACCAAGTGGACAGAGCAACTTTAAAAAACAATTTATACAATCAAAGACAATTCTTTTTACAAAAAATTATAGGGACAGTGGTAGGATTAACCTGTTGCCTCACATCCACCTCCAGAGAAGCTTAAGGTATTATTTATTTATCTATTTTATCTATTTTTTTTTTGGAGCTGAGGACCGAACCCAGGGCCTTGTGCTTGCTAGGCAAGCGCTCTACCACTGAGCTAAATCCCCAACCCCTATTTATCTAATTTTAATGTATTATTTATTTATGTAACTTATGTGTATATATGTTCTATTTTGTATGTAAATATATTTTGTAAATAAATATATTTATTATGTATGTATGTTAAATGTGTGTATTATATTTATTATCTATTTATCTATATGGGGTGAACTAGAGTCACAAAAGGAAGGTAGGAACACAGCTTGACTTTCTCCTAAACTCTTATTTCGATTTTCTTTTTTTATTTAATTAAAAAAAATTGAGTGTCCCTTCACTGTTCGTTTATACTCTAGAGCTGAGAAAGGCCTGCCTGCTCCCTTCTCAGGAAATGGATCACTATAGCCTTTCCAATAAAGCTTAGGTACCAGGAAAGGGATACATAGGACAGGAGAATCGCACACACGAGAGAAGAGCAAAAAAAGTTGGAAGACGAGAGAGGGGCAGATCTTGTTCTCATCTCTGAAGCAGGTTAGATGAGGGTAGACTCGAGGTGGGACTGAGATCATCCCTAACTTTGTTTCTTCTCTCCCCTGACCTCAGGCTAAGGAGGAATGAATCCGGTGCCTTGAGGCTGCTACATATGTGCTCTTCCATTGTACTACATTTGTGGTGTCTTTCAGAGTATAGATCTTTTATGGATTATTAATTTACATATCTCTGGTCACATTTTTTTTTAAAAGTGCCTGTTAAGTAGCTGGCGAGCTGTGTAGAGAAAGGAAGTGCGTGATCGCCAAGGCCAGGTGTGGATTTGCTTGGAATAAGTCATGCCAAACTAACCCCATCCTATGGTAGATTAGGGAACCATGGTCAGTACTGGGTTGAGTGGGTGGTAGGGAAGCAGACGTAATGGGTAAGAAAGCTCTGGCTTTTTTGTTTTGTCGGAAATATGTACAATGTGGCTGTATATATTAGACATTGGCTGGGTATGTAATCACATCTCATGAGAAGCCTGAGATGAATATTGCCTAAGGGAAGCCCTGGGCTCAATACATAGCACCGAATAAAACAAAATGAAACAACAGAAAGAAAATGCCATCTTCTTCAAAACAGCACTAAGAAATTCAGGCTGCTCAAGCCTGAGCCTAAGGCAGGGCTTGGCAGTAGAATACCTTCCTAAATCCAGGTTGCCCACCCACGGGCTGCACTTCCAGTTACAAGCACCCCCTTTCTTTTTATGTTTTTTTCCTTCCCTCCTGGGGATTTCATCTAAGATCTCCATTTTGATAGACAGGTTTACGCATAGACTTTTTCTTTGGTTTCCTGTAGGAAACCCGAAAGTGTGGAAATTATGAGACGATCAAGGTTGAGAAGGTGGCTCAGTAGAGCTCTCGTCTACCCTCCATCTTGAGGTCTTAGGTCGATCCCTGGCAAAAACAACAAAAAGGAGTGGACCCCAGAGAAGACAAGGTGCTGACAATGCAGTTTTGAGGTAAGGTTGGCACAACATTCACTGCAGAGCTTTTGACCCACACTCCCAGGTTTTAGGGAAATCCAATTTAGTCAGCACAAGCAAAAGGTGTTTGGAATGATAGGTGCAGGTTCTTGCAAACAGATCATGGCTGGTAACCTGTTGTGAAACTTTTTGTGATGTTTCCAAGTTTAAAAGTGACCCTTTTTATTTTCTTTCTCCTACATAAGAAATTTAGAGTTAGTCCATCGCTTGTTGTTTTGGTGGCTCGGTGTGACATTACAACTCTGGTCTTTTTCTTGTAACTCTAGACATTGTTAAAGAAGGTAGGGAAGCTGGAAACAGAAAAACCCTAAAAGAAACCTGCCTGGGGACTTCTGCTTCCATTTCATGCATGAGAACTGTATTAGTGGGTTGAAATGATAAGCTATATTTTAGGAGAGAAAAATGAACCACACAAAGGGTGGTTATTGAGAACTATATATACATACGCATAGGTTCCATAATCTACACAAGTAAGATAAACAACTAAATAGAAAATGGTAGAGGATATGAACAGGCACTCAACAGAAAGAGGGGCAATTTTGGGAAATAAATTCAGGGAAAGATGTCCAAGCCACTAATGATCAATAAAATGCAAATCAAGGTTACATTATGGGATGTGCGTGATGACCATTAAATCACCAAAAGACAATCATACTCTGACTTCAGAGCTCAGACTCTTTTCCAGCACTCATGGGGCCGGGACGAAAGGGGAAAGTGTTCAGGATGCTGTCTGGGCTCTTCTGTGGAGCTGGAGAAGGTCGTGTGGCCACAAGACAGCAAATCCATAGCTAGACATGCCAAACAGGAGAGTGTGCATGCTTACAGCAACATATTGAAAGGAAAGAGGAAGGGAAGGAAGGAGTCAAAGAGGGAGGGAGGGAGGGAGGGGGAGAGGGAGAGGGAGAGGGACAGAAACCTTGGTACCATGCTAGAATAGTAGAATATCCGTGGGGATATGACGGGTGACGCCAGGCATGGTAAAGCATGCCTGTAACCCCAGCAATGCCAGAGGATTGTGAATCCCAGTCCAGTTTGCTTAAACCATGTAGATAATGTAAGAACCGTTTGGGTATATAATGAGACCCTGTCTTAAAAAGCAAAATGAAACAATAATAAAACTATTAAAATTGAGTGGGAAAAATAAGGGTAGAAAATTCCCTATGGTAGAAAGGGGGTGGGTGTCAGCCTTTCATTGAGCACAGAGATTCTCAAAGGCAGGCTGTGGTTTATTTTTGTTTTTGTTTTGATTTTTAAAGAGTGGTTTCTCAAGACACGGTTTCTCTATGTAACCCTGGCTGTCCTGGACTTGCTTTGTAGACCAGGCTGGCCCTGAACTCACAGAGAATGGCTTGCCTCTGCCTCCTGAGTGCTGGAATTAAAGGCGTGTACCACAACATTCAACCTAAAGATTTATTTTATTTTATTTTTTCAATTGGTTATTTTATTTACTGACATTTCAAATGTTATACTTCTTCCCAGTTTCCCCCTACTTCTATGAGGGTGCTCCCCCCTCTGCCCACCCACTCCTGCCTCAGCACCCTAGCATTCCCTAACCCTGGGTCATCCAGCCTCCAGAACCAGGAGGCCCCCTCCCAGTGATGCCAGATAAGGCAATTCTCTGCTAAAAATATAGCTGGAGCCGTGGGTTCCTCCATGCGTACTCTTTGGATGGTGGTTTGGTCCCTGGGATCTCTGGGTGGTTGGTATTGTTGTTCTTCCTATGGGGTTGCAAACCCCTTCGGCTCCTTCAGTCCTTTCCCTAACTTCTCTGTTAGGGTCCCCGTACTCAGTCTGATATTTGGCTGTGTGCATTAGCGTCTGTATTGGTAAGGTTCTAGGAGAGCCTCACAGGGGACAGCTATACCAGGCTCCTGTCAGCAAGTGCTTCTTGGCATCAGCAATAGTGTCTGGGTTTGTTGTCAGCAGATGGGATGGATGCCTGGGTGGGGCAGGCTCTGGATGGCCTTTCCTTCAGTCTCTGCTCCATTCTTTGTCCCTGCATTTCCTTTTGACAGGAGGAATTCTGGGTTCATATTCTTAAGGTGGGTAGGTGGCCCCATCCCTCAACCAGGGGCCATGCCTATCCGTTGGTCTCTGCAATCAACCTAAAGATTTTAAGATTTTTTTTCAGTTCTTCGAGAGTTTCAATCAATGAATTTTGGTCATGTCGACCACCTCCTCAACTCTTCCTTGCTTCACATCCCTAGCCATTCAACTTTATGTCTCTTTTTCTTTTCTTTCTTCTTCAAGACCAATTTGTGCTGCCCAAATATTTCTGGTATGTGGTCTTCACTGGAGTTTGGGACTTACCTGGGGTTGCATGCTTAAAGGAAAGTGTTTCTTTCTCTCCCAGAGGCTAATAATTGCCAATGGCCCACAACTTGGGGCCAGGTTGTGTGCCCAACTCTTCTCTCCATACTCCATACTGGGATTAGTCTGGCTTGTGTCCGCACAGGTTTTGGTACGTGCTGTTGCAGCTGCTGTGAGTACTTACATGTGGCTTCCTCGCTGAGTCAAGAGAATTACATTTCCTTGAAGGCCTTATTGAACTCTTTCTGCCTCCACTCTTCCAAAATGATCCCTGGATCTTGATAAGGAGTCCAGTATATACGTTTTCTTTAGGGCTGAGCATTTGGCAATCTCTTGACCAGTCTTGGGTCACCCTTAGGGTCCATGACCTATCTAGCCAACAGATGGGATGTGTGTGTGTGTGTGTGTGTGTGTGTGTGTGTGTGTGTTTTGCTAGCATGTACAGTATGCATATTGGGTGACTGCTACAGAGATCAGAAGAGGGTGTTCAATCCCCTGGAACTGGAGTTACAAATGGTTGCAAACCACCGTATGAGTCCTAAGAATTAAGTTTGGGTCCTCCGTAAGAGCAATAAATGCTCTAGACTGCTGAGCCATCTCTCCAGTTTCATAGCATAAAATTCTTACAAGCTAAAACACACACACACACACACACACACACACACACACACACACACACATACATACACACACACCCCACAACCCACATAGAAAAATAAATCAAGGAAAAGATAAGGACAAAATTCAGAGTAGTAGGTAAGTGCTTTTGAACCAGGGAATGAGAGATAGACTGTCTAGGTGGAGTCAAAGATATTGTTAGGATTTAAGTGTTAGCTGAACGCAGTGGCATCATCATTCTACCTGTAATCTTAGCACATGGGAGTCTCAGGCAGGAAACTGAAGCCGGATTTGGTTATTCGATAATGCCCTGGTTACATACACAGGCAAAGGATTTATGTGTCGAGTAATAGATTCCTGATGGTTTATTTTATTATGTTTCATCACATTTATATACAATATTATAAAATAAAAACATTAATGAGAGCCAAACAACTTTGATGATAAGTATAAAAAAGATTCTATTATACCATTTTGTGTGGTTTTCTTTTAGGGGTACAGGCACTGTGGAAACAGTCATTTATAGTTTTAGCTTTGCTAGCTTTACAATGATATTTGAATACACTAAAACCCTTATTTGCCTCAGTCCATTTGGGGGTAAAAGGACACAGCTATGTGGAAGCACAGACATGCAAGAGAACTGGTTATTGCCCTATAGACACTCTGTAAATGAAGACACGGGGAGCTCTGCTGTAATAGAGAGAGGCTTACCAATAATACTACATCTGTGCGCTCTCTCTTTTTCTTTTCTTTTCTTTTTTTTTGGAGCTGAGGACCGAACCCAGGGCCTTGCGCTTACTAGGCAAGCGCTCTACCACTGAGCTAAATCCCCAACCCCCCCCGCCGCCCCCCCCTGCACTCTTTTTTTTTTTCTTCTTCTTTTTTCTTTTTTTCGGAGCTGGGGACCGAACCCAGGGCCTTGCACTTCCTAGGCAAGCGCTCTACCACTGAGCTAAATCCCCAACCCCCCGTGCACTCTTAATAAATGCACAGAATCGAGATCAAGGGTCGTAAAGAGATTGGAAATGATTCTGATCAACTTGACTGCATTGGAGTAGCCTGGGAGATCCGCCATGGGCTTGTAAAGAAGAAGGAAAGACATATCCTAGATGAGTGGCCCTCTTCCATGGGCCGGGGGGCTGGACGGAATAAAAAAAGAAAGTAGGTGGGTGCCAGCATTCCTTGTTGTCTGCTTCATCACAGAGGGCAGCACCACGTACCCCACTATGGTGGAATGCGGTAGGATGTGAGCTGGAACAAGCTTTTCTTCCTATAAGTTGCCTCTCTTCAAGTGTTTTTGTCACAGTCAAGGCTAACGTCGCTAATGCACACTCCATTTTGAAGTTTAGCAATAATAGAAGAATTTGGGGTCTTTTGTTGGGGGGGAGGGTCTTCAGGAATATTTTTCCCAAGTCTGTGATACTTAGCTTTTGTTTGATGTCTGAGTTGCAGGGAGGAAAACCACAGAACAAGGGTAAACTTTCGCAAGCATTTAAGGGATGCTCTGAGGACTCAGGGGAAGTCCAGGGCCGAGTTTGTCTCATCCCCACAGGGCCATTTGCGCTGTCGCTACTTGAATTTTCTTTTGTAAAATCTCACTGCCATTTCAATGTCGTTTGATTTATTTTGTCTCAGCATTGCTCCAGAACCTAATCATGATCATACAACTCCCTGTGTGGGTGTGAACCCTACTGGAAAACAAAATATTTCACAAGCTTCTTTTCCCAGCTCAGAATACAGCAGAGCACAGACATCATTTTAAATAACAGGGAAGGAGTTAATATGTTTTAAAGGACTTTGATTTATTAACTTTTTTTTGAAAAAGGGTCTCACTATGTACTAGAACTCACTATGTAGACCAGGCTGGCCTTGAACTCATAGAGATCCTCCTTCTTCTACCTCCCTAGAGCTGAAACTAAAGGCCACTGTGTGAGCACCTACATCTGACTACTAACTAACCTACTGTTTAAAGCTCTTGTCTAGGACTTCTGATTTGGGGAGGGTCTGTTAATGTCTCAACTGAATACTTCCTTCTCACCCAAGAACACTCTGTTGGTGGGGCAGGGGGCTAGGAAAAAACAAAGGAGAGTCACCTTGCTACGACATCGTTCCAGGGCTCCCACTCCAGTCTGAGCCTGCTGTACACCAGCACGCTTCTCTACAACACTGCGTTCATTTTGCTATGTGCCTGGCTTTCTAAATGGGTGGCAGGCTACTTGAAGAAAATGTCCTGTCTTGGTCATTTTGGCCCCTCCACAACTGTGTCCCGAGACTGGACTATATTGTCAGATCAATAAATGTTGCATTAATCACTTGATTGTTGGGAAAGGCAAAGAAGCTCACACCTATTAGAATGGTTGGAGTCAAAGAGACAAAAGATTAACACCAGAGGAGATATGGTAATACAAGAATTCTTATATACTATCTGTGGGGTGTAAATTATCACAACCATCATGGAATTTCTCCAGAACACTAGAAAGAAAATTACCCCATAAATCCAAAGGAGGTGAAATTTGTGTACTGAAGAGACATTAGCACGTCCATGTTTATGGCAACACTACCTACATTGGCCAAGACATGAGATCAACAGATATGTAAGTTGAGAGCAAGAGAGAGACGGAGAGAATCTAGTTATTAAAAGAATTAAATCCTATAATTTGTGACACATGGAGAACACGTATTTAAATAAGTCAGGCACAGAAGGAGAACTAATGTCTGGTCTCGCTCATGCACAGAATCTAAAGATGATCTCAGAGGAAGACTGGGACGGTGGTTACCAGAGGCATGAGTGATTGGGGGAAAAAAAGAAGGGGAGATGTTGATCAAAGGTTAAACAATTACAGGTAGATGGGGTAGGGAGAAGAAGACCAGAATTGGCAATTGTATAGGTACAATAGATAAGTAATTGCCTAGGACCCAAGGGTGGGAGAAGAGAAATTGGAAATCATCACTCATCCATAGCTCAAAAATTTCTTCCTTGACTGATCAAAATGTCTTAAAATTGATCCTGGTCATTCAACTCTGAGAATATACTCAAGGTGGCAGGACTATATACTTTAAGCAGGTGAACTGTAGGATAGATTAATTGAAAATTACACGATGTACTTGCTGTTACTGTGTGTGTATAATATGTGTGCATGAGGAGGGGTCCCGTGTGCCTTGGCGCACGTGTGGAAGTCAGAAGACAGATTGAGCAGTCAGTCCTCGCCCTCCACTTTTGGTTCTGGGGCTTGAACTTGGGTTGTTAGGTTTGTACCGCAAGAGCTTTTATGTGCTAAGCAACTCTGCTGGCTTGTGAATTATCTAATAGAACTGTTGTTAAAAATAAATTTAAAAGGATGAATAAATAATGAACAGGAGCATTAACAAGAATTTGCTTCTGCTTTCTTTTGGAGTAGGGATATTGGAGGACTGAGTTTCTCTTACTCCGTAACCCAGATTAGCCTAGAACTTTTTATGTAGCCTAAACTGGCCTTGAACTCAGGATCCTTTGCTTTGGCTTTTGCAGTGCTGAGCAGAAAACGACAGCTTTTCTTCCTCTTCCTCCTCTTCTTCCTCTCCTTCTTCTTCTTTCCTTTTTTTTCTTTTTTTTTCTTTTGGTTCTTTTTTTCGGAGCTGGGGACCGAACCCAGGGCCTTGCGCTTCCTAGGCAAGCACTCTACCACTGAGCTAAATCCCCAACCCCTCTTCTTTCCTTTTTAAGTGAGGTCTTGTTATCTAGTCCAGTTAGTCTTGAAATGAGTGGTGAAGTTTAATAAAATACTTTGAATGGTCACCTGTTTTCCGGTGTGCATGCAAGGGTGGGTGTGCATGTATGTGTTTTGTGTGAACAAGCTTCTGCTTGTGTAGGCCAGATACCAACCTTAACTGTCCCTCCTCAGTCACTCTCTAGTTTATTTCTTTTGGACATGGTCTCTCACTGAACCGCAATTCATGATAGGCTGGCCTAGCCAGCTAGGGAGCTCCAGGAACCTGCTGTCCCCACCTCCCCAATTATGGGATTACAGGTGCTCCCTGCTCTGTTCTGAACTGCTTTGTTTTGTTTTTCAAGACAGGATTTCTTTGTGCATCTCTGGCTGTCCTGGAACTTACTCTGTAGACCAGGCTTGCCTCAAACTCAGAGATCCACCTGCCTCTGCCTCCTGAACTTTGGGATTTAAAGGCATGTGCTACCCGGCTACTGCCTGGCTAGCTTGCCCAGATTTTTGCATGGGTCCTGGGAATAGAAACTCAGGTCCTCGTGTTTGTATGATAAGCCATTTACCAACTTAGGCATTTCCCTCACTCTTGAAACTTCACACTTAAATGAAACACTTCAGAAGTAGATGTTTCTTCTAACTTTGTATGGTTGCTATCTATAATGGCTTCAGTTGACTCATTCCTCCGTCCAACATGTCTCTGGAATCCAAACTTTAGGATCACAGACAGTTGTGCTTGGATGAAAGGTTCTCCTCAGTGCCAGTTCTTTTCAGGTGATGCACGGTATATAGTGTTTTATGTCACTTAACATAACCAATGTCTTGTCTGAAACTCAGAGAGGCTAAGTTTGACCACCTGAGTTCATGTGAAGACAGCCTGGCCTCTTCTATAAAAGTAATCTTTTCTCTCTTGTCAATGATAAACTATCGATGGGCAGGTGGCAGGATGTGGTCCTCTAACTTCTCATCACCTTGCTTCCTAATGGTTTTAACATCTGCTCCTTCACACACTGCTCGTTTATTAGTTCCCACTTGTCCTGGCTAGGTTTTTGTTCATTTGTTTTTTTTTTTTTTTTTGTTTTCAACTTGATATGCGCTACAGTAATCTGGAAAGAGGGGATCTCAATAGAGGAACTGCCTTCATCAGAGTGACTTATAGAATCTGTAGGGCATTTTCCTGATTAATGATTGATTTGGGAGGGTCCAACTCACCGTGGGTGGTGCCACCCCTAATCCAGTGGTCCTGCGTGGCATTAGAAGGCTGAGCAAGTGATGGGGAAGGGAGCAAATAATGGGGAGGGAGCAAGTCATAGGGAGGGAGCAAGCCATGGAAGTAAGCCATGGGGGCAAGCCATGGGGAGGGAGCCAGTAAACAGTGTTTCTCCATGGTCTTAGCTTTAATTTCTACCTTGAGATTCCTGCCTTTAGTTCCTGCCCTGACTTCCCCTCATGAGAGATTACAATTATAAACTTAAATAAAATACCCCCCACCCATGTTGCATTCATTCATGGTCTTTATACGGCAACAGAAACCAAACTAAGGTGGTTATTTATCTAAAAGGAGATTCCCCATCAGTGGAACTATAAAGTTGCTATGTATCAGAGGTTGCCCTGGAACTTCTGATTCTCTTGCTTCCATCTCGTAAGTGTTGGAATTATAGGTAGATACCAACATCTTCATCTCAAAGCTGTTTAGATAAAACATCTTGCCTAGATTGTACCTGGCACACAGTACATGCTTGATAAAAGTTAAAAAAAAATGAGTGGTCCTATTACAAGTATTTAAAATTTATTATGACCATGCTACCTAAAAACTCTTACCACTCTGGAGGTAAGGAAAATAACAGAAAAAAAAAAAGCCACATCTTTTTGGGTGTAAACTGTTGAGAGCTTTCAGACATTATTCAAATAAGCTGAAATATAGTTGCACTTGGAAAGAGTAGCATCTTTCCACTGGTCTTTTGGGGTGCTTTGCAGGAAATACTAGAGAAAGCAGAAGGCATGTTTTGTGATTTGTATCTTACATCTTCATATAAGAAGATAAACCCCTGGTGGTGTTGGCTCACGTCTGTAACGCCTTGGGAGGTAGAGGTAAGAGTTAAAGCTATTCTCTGCTACACAGCAGAATGTGAGGCCTGTCTGGGCTAAATGAGTCTCTGTCTAAAAAAAAAGTTACAAGCAAGGAGGAAACCATCTATTGTTAACATCGGTAGTAGTGGTTTAACTCTTTATAAAGCAATTTTCACATATCTTCTCTGAGTCTCACCACTTCCTCTTGATTAGAAAAGACAGCAGGGATCACCAACACCCTCTTTTTACAAATTAGGAAACATATTACTAAATGTGTTCTGGAGGTCTCCTGGGACCGGGTAGGGGGCCTGCCACTATTGAAGCTTATTATGTACTTATTAAGACATATTAGCTCTCTACTGTCTATGTGAGCATGGCTGATGCTTTGCTAACGATCAAAACTAAGGCCCCTGCATGCTAAGGCCAGAGCTCTACCATTGGACAAGTCTCCAAACTCCTCCCAAATGAAGTCCCTACGAACTCTATTGTAGTAAGAGCCATGATTTGCAGTTAGGGGAAACTGAGCTGGAGATTCATAGCTGAGGAACAAAGAGACTGAAGCGAGTCAGTGAACAGAAAATTACTAAGAAGACATTAATGGCAGGGGTATTCTTGCTAAAGGCAGACCGTGGATTTAATATACATCCAAGGCGGGAGGGTAAATATGTTCGGATATTAAGAATTAAAATATCAAGAATGATCAGAGAGCAAGAAGGATTCTTGCTAAAATGAAGCTCAGCTAGGACTACCAGGAAGATCAAGGTGCAGGTCTCTCAGAGAAAGGGACTTAGAGGTAACTAATTTAAACACTTTGGAGGGAGAGCCCATGGGAGGAGAAGGATGGCGGGCAGCAGGAGCTGTGGAATGGTGTACCAGAGTCCAGCTCTCCTTTAAAGGAAGCATCGCCTAGCACTGAAGGGCTGAATGGAATAAAGAGAGGACTCCCAATCCCTGCAATTTGCCCCGCCCCGTCAACCGGCTTCCAGATTCTGGGCGCGCTCCGCAAGTCGGAGGGCGGGGTCGATAGCGCTGATTGGCTGTCTGCGCTGGCCTGGGGTTTCCCCGGCTCCGCCCATTGTCGTCCCGGCGCTCCTTCAGCCGGCGAGGCCGCGCACTGGCCCAAGCCGCGCGCCCGGGGCGGGAGGAGCCCGAGCCCGTGTTCCTCACCCCTCCTCCCTACGGGTCCTCATCCTTAAAGCTGGAGTCTGCTCGCCCCGCCTGTTGGAGAGGGCACAGGGCAGCGGAGGGCGTTTGGCCGCGGCTAGCCAGCACTGAGAGCAGGCGCCTGAGGCGACAGAGCGGCGGCAACTGGCCGGGAGTCCGGGCCCTGTGAGGGGACCGTGAAGGGAAGGTCTGGGGCACGGTTGCTCTTGGTGGCGGCGCGGCCGAGTCCAAACTGCCCAGGTCGCTGCTGCTTTCAGTCTAGGAGGCGTACGGTCGCTTGGGGCTGCCGCCATCCCGAGGGCGGGGCTCCTGGGAATTGGGTATCTGGACCGCCGCGGTCTCTTCCAACCGCCGCCCGCACCTGGTAGTGACATCGTCCAGCCCGTGACCATGTTCGACAAGACGCGGCTGCCGTACGTGGTCCTCGATGTGATTTGCGTGTTGCTGGGTACGTAGGCGCCGCGGCCCGGGGGGCTTCCGGGCGGAGGGGGACTGCCGCGGAGCCGCGCACCGGTGTGGGGTGGGTGTGCCCGGCGTGCACGCGCGTGCGTGCGCCGCAGCTGCGGAGAGAGTTGTGGGGAGCAGCTTGCGCAGCCGGGGGCGTGGGGGGACCCCCGCTTCTGCATCCAGCACTCTGGCTCCAGCGTGGGCTCTTCCTGCCTGTCTGTCGGTGCGCTGCTTGGCCTCTGTTCTCGCCTGTGCTGTTACCCTCTGTTTCCCGGCCCACTCTAACTGGCAGGGTGGGCTCCTCCCTCTGCACGGTGCAGAGAACCCTGGAACCCTGGTCACTGACTCATCAGGTTCTGCAGCGAAGCTAGAGGTTTGGTACACTCTGACTTTTCCCGAGCAGTGCCCAGCTTATCATAACCTGTGAGAAGGACTTGAAAGTTTTCGTCTATAAAAGATTTAGAACGTTCCTAATTAGAAGGCGTCGTCAGGTTGTAAATTGTCAGGTTGCAAGAGAGGTGAAGATGGCCAGGTTTCTTCCCGACAAGGTGTGAAGAAGCTTGATTTCCCCCATCCCGTAGGAGTCATGCTGTTTGCTTCTAGCGCAGCCCTTGCCTTAGTGTGCCTGTCTCCTATGACAGCCGTGCAAAGAGCCGTGCTTTAGCTTCCTTAACTTCTTTAGCTACAGCAAAGTTGACGTTATTTTCCTGATGGAAGACTTCAGTTCCGGGGATCTTTCGTCTCCAGATGTTTTTTTTTTCCTTCAGGAAAAACACAAAGAAAGCTTCCCAACCCCCCCCCCCCCCCAAAACTAGAGTCATCTGGTCAAGGGATAGGCATTGGAAGGGGTGGCTTTCATTTCTTCTCCCCTGTATCCTGTCTGTCACTTGTAAACCATTGAGTCAGGCAGTAGTACCTAGTTGTAAGCCGTTGGAGGTTTGGGTGGTGGGACTCTGGTTTAAGTAAATGAAGTAGTGCTGGCGAGTTTTCAAGGCAGCTGGACTAGTGGCTTATGCATTCTAGATACAAATCAGCACAATGGCTTCTCAGAGATAGGACATTTCCCCAGGCTTTAATCTAGCAAATCTAGACTATTCCTCTCTCCTGCTTCCAGCCGGATCATTTAGGTGCCTATAATCTTGACAAACTGTTAAAATTTTCACTATGAGATGGTTCAGTCTTAGAACATTCCTTAGGATGTGGTAACCTTTCTGTAACACAGGCACTTGTGATGTGGAGGTGAGAAAATGTTTAGTTCAGTGCAGGCTACCCAGGGAGAGCCTGGCTCACTAACCAAGAACAGGCTTTATAGAAACATCTTTTCAGATATTGGGGCATATTATTTTAAGTTATTGGCTTATAAAATATTTCCCTTTCTTTTTTGCCTCCTTTCCTCCCTCTCTCCTCTCCTTTCTTCCTTCTTTATAGACAGGGTCTTGCTGTGCAACCTGGTTTGGAACTCTTCTTCCTCAGACTCCAGAGTGCTGGGAATATCGGCATGCTCTACCATGCTTATGGTGTTGCTTTCCTATGGACCAAACACTGAGTACCAGGGCCGACACAATACATACTACCCATAGGGAACCACAGCTAATGATAGTAATGTGAAGCCATATGATAGATGTATACTTTCTAATTAATTAATTAATTAATTAATTTGGTTTTCAGTATACCTAACCACAGTTTCCCCTCCCCTTATTCCTCCCAGTCCCCTCTCCCCACAGATCCACTCCTCTGAGAAGAGCAGGCCTCCCAGGTCTATCCTCTGAACATGACATAACAAGAGACAGTAAGATTAGCCACAAACCCTCCTATCAAGGCTGGGAGAGGCAACCCGGCAGGAGGCAAATTCATATGCGTGCCTAGTGTGCTGTCTCATGCTTGTAATCCTATCACCCACATGGTTCAAGTAGAAATATTCCTGAGTTGGAGGCTACTCTGGGCTACACAGTGAGTTCAGGTCAGCCTAGAATCTCTACATTGAACAAATAAACTGACAAAGACCATGTATGGTGAGAAAACATGTACGCAGTGCAGTTTTATGAATTCTGTTTTCTGGTGGGCGGCCTATATTTGCAACATGACACATCCTGTTGACCTCGGAGTAATCTTATAGTAATGTAATTGGCCTCACAGTTCAGGAATATGCTGTCCTTAAGGCATTGTCAGTATTTACAGTGTCTTCCCAGACCTCTTGGGTTTTCTTTTTCTTTTTTTTTTAAACATGGGGCCTGCTCAGGTTGACCTAGAAGTTACCAGGCTAGATTTGAACTTCTGCTTGTCCTCCAACCTCTGAACTGTTAGAAACAGGCAAGAACCCGAACCACGGTACCTAGCTATGGTGTCCTTAGTGATTTGAAGAAAAGCTCTTTTGAGTGATTCTATATTTAAGTTGCTTTTTAAAAAAAGATACTTCACCATTTGAATCTTTTTTTATAAATTGGCATTTCTTTTTTTTAAATTTTTGTTTTACAGTGCATTAGTATTTTGTCTGCATATATGTCTATATGAGGATGTTAGATTTTGGAGTTACAGTTATAAGCAGTGTGGGCTCTGGGTATTGAACCCAGGTCGTTTGGAAGAACAGCAAGTGTTCTTAACCATTGAGTCATCTCTCTACCCCCATCTATTTGTTATTTTATCTGTTTATTTACTATTTGTTATTATTATTGCTTTTTCTTGTGCTGCCGCTGCAATTTCTCTTAAAGTGGTTCAGTGTATTGTCAAGATATCCCAGATTTCCCTTTTCCTAGGTAGAAAGTAACCTCCTTACTTTAATGAGATATGAACAAAATGTAATTAGATGTGACAACTTCAGCTTTCACAGTTAACACTAAGGGAGAGCACTGATACAGAATGTTTTTAAGATTGACTTTTAGAAGACAGATTTTTATAGTAAACTTACCTTTCTAGGAGAGTGTAAGGAATGTACTAAATTTGAGATTCATTTACCATGCTGACAGCCAGAGATTGGCAGGGAGCCTGGCTTAAACTTTTACCCTTTTTCTGTGGAGCATCCATAGGTAAGAGTTGACTACACTGGCAGAAAGATGATTAAGCACTTCGTAAGTATAGGTTATGTGAAAGTGATTCATAATTACAATGTGAATATGTTCCATATTCTGCTAATGACTACCCCAGCATCACTCTGCATACTCATTTTAGTATGATGGTGTTACGTGATTTTGTTACACTAGTACTTTATAATTTTTACCCAGGGTGATGTCTTTTGAAGTGATCATTAAACACTATGTATATATGTGTTTATGTGTGTGCTTGTTTCTAAATAATCTCCATTAATTCATCAATATCTAAATTATTAGTTCCTTTAGTGGATTTGGTAAATCTTGGAAAAAAGAAATTTGAAATGTGATCTATATTTGACCCTGTGAGATGAAGTAGAGGCCTGCAATCTTTTTCTGGTTTTTTTTTTTTTTTTTTTGAGTCTTTGATTTGACAGGTCTATCATTGATTTCTGTTTAAATTTGCCTCTTTGCTTATTTATTTACAGATAGAGTCTCACCATGTAGTTTTGGCTGGCCTGGAACCCACTATGTGGACCAGGCTAGACTTGAACTCAGAGCTCTACCTGCCTCTGATCCTAAGTGCTGGGATTAAAGACAGGTGCACCATACCTGGCCTTGCCTTTGTTCTTGTGATCAGTAGTTCTAACCTGTTGGTAAGTCCATAAACAATCACCTGAACACATGAAAAGCTGCTGTATAAAGAACAATAGAGGGTTGGTATAAAAGTGGCTATTTTAGCCCAGTATCAGACTATGTCATGAATGTAACTTACTGTTTAATTACTAAGGATCATTTTGTATTTTAGCCACCAGTTAATAGGCACAGAGTCCATTAATTGATTTAGTGCATACTGAGGGATGACTTTTGTACTTTGTTTGAGTACTGGGGAAGGAAAGGTAAATAGGACAGTCCCTTCCCTAAAGAAGCTCAGAGTCTAGTGAAGGAGAAACAAACAAGCTGTTACATCATGCTAAGTGTCCTGGTGCAAGTGTGGTGCCCTTTGACCACTGAGAAGGCCATGGCTTAGATCTATACCATTATAGAGCTGTCCGTGGTGTATCAGTTTACTCTCAGAGACAGACATGCCAGAAGTTGCCTAGTATTACTTTTGTAATTTTTTTCTACGCATTTTCCAACTTTTTCTAGGGAAATAGGGACTCAAGTATCTGTGCTCATGATTGATCTCTAGGTAGTCCTGTGATGGCTAGGAGATAGGTGGAACTGGCAAAACCTGCCTTTTGAGTGTCTGTATTTGGCTGTGCATTGATCCCTTTATAATACCTGTCTGTGCTGCATACACCTTAGACTTAGACGTGATAGTGACTTCTTGATATCGTATCCCGAGGACACACCACAATCTCTAACTGCTTTCTCCAAGTCCTTCCAGTGCTTTTCAAGTGGCTCCCCCATTTTTCCTCTCTTGACAATATCATTTGAGTGTGCTTTTTTGTGTGGGGGGGTGTTTTTTGTTCTGCTCTTGCTGTTTTGCCCAGGAACCTACAGATAATACCCATCTGTGTCCAAATCAGAACTGAGAAGGTTTTCTTGTTGCCGGGTCACCAGTTACATGTCTTTGATAGCAGATGCATCAGGAGCTTTGGGTTATTGTTGGACTTTTCTTTTTCTTTTTTTTTTTTTTCCGGAGCTGGGGACCGAACCCAGGGCCTTGCGATTGCTAGGCAAGCGCTCTACCACTGAGCTAAATCCCCAACCCCTGGACTTTTCTTTTTTAAAGGTTTGTTTGTTTGTTTAATTGTGTGTGTGTGTGTGTGTGTGTGTGTGTGTGTGTGTGAGAGAGAGAGAGAGAGGGGGGGGGGAGAGAGAGAGAGTGTGTGTGTGTGTGTGTGTGAGAAAGAGAGAGAGAGAGAGAGAGAGAGAGAGGGAGGGAGAGAGAGAGAGAGAGTGTGTGTGTGTGTGTGAGAGAGAGAGAGAGAGAGAGAGAGAGAGAGAGAGAGAGAGAGAGAGAGCGAGCGCGCCCATTTGGAGGTCATGTGCTCTGTGAGTGTAATGCCTGCAGAGCCCATGAGATAGAATTATAATCTCTGGAACAGATGGTTGTGAGCTGCTGTGTGGGTGTTGGGAACCAAGCCTGGGTCCTCCAAAAGAGCAAGTGCTCTTAACCCTAAGCCATCTTTCTCATGTTGGCTTTATTGGGAGGAGAATTCAGGTTTCCTTACCATGATCCAAATAAATCGTCATTATGTCAAAACACAGTAAGTATAGAATAGAATCTGATGACAAAAACATTGGCTACCAACAGTAGGCAGTTATGAAATCTTGTTACTGGTGTCTGATATCATCACCATAATGCTGACATCCTTTTACCTGTTAATATATCCCTGAAGAGTGATCCCTTTGCTGATCCCCAAGATGGGTTGTCTTCAGAAACAAACAAACAAAGAAACAAACAAACAAACAGCATGGAAACCGTTTGGCTTCATAGTCTCACCCACTTTTGTGCCCTCTTCCCTTTTCTCCTAAAATTGATTCATTCATTCTCATATTTCATACATTTGCTGGTAGCTGAATAGGTTCTCTCTTCAATTATGCACATTTCTTTTGCTTCTGATGAACGTTTGCTCAATTCATTTGTTAACTTTTCTCCTTTTTTCTATACAGAAGGAGAGAAAGAATGTCAGAAGATGAACAGCAGTTCATGTCAGATTAAGATCTTGCTGCTTTTGCTTGTGCTGGATGGGTAGTGTGGAACAGAAATAGAGGCTGGAGGGAACTGCTATACTTGGGTACCCTGCCTGGCTTCATGCAGTTGAACTGGCTTTCATGAAGTGTGCCCCGCTTGGACTCCACTATGGAAATGTTTAGAGAACTTTCCCTATATATGTTTTATGACGTGTGAATTCTTTTTTTAATGTTCTCTTTGCATTTCATCCTTTGGAAACTCAGAGACATGTTATGAATCTTATTAATCCCATTCTCATTTAGTCATTTTGGCTGAGCTCTACTAAAGTGTCTGAGATGTTTGGGGAATTACTCTGATTTTAAAAATGGAGGTTTTGCTATTTAAATATGAGGTTGTTAGCATTTACTAAGAGGTGGAGATGCTGGTAACATACACAAGTCAACACTCGGATTCAGGCAGACTAGTTAGCATAGTATGTAGTTTCAATTTTTGTGGAAGGAATTTAAATTTTTTAAAAATTATTTTTGTGTGTGCACGGTTTTCAGAGAACAACTTTGAGTGGTGTGTTTCCTCTTTCCACTTCTGACTAGGTTCTGGGACTTGAGCTCAGGTTGTCAGATGTACATGGCAAGCACTTTTATGGACTGAGCCATCTCCCTCCTGTGCGTGATTGAAGTACAGTCTGTCTGTATAGTAAGCCGATTAGGGATTGATCATATAGGTGCCATTTTGCTTTATTTCTTTTCAAAAGCAGCACTTCCCTTCCACAGGTTATGCATAGTGCTTGCAAGAAGCTTGGCAAGAGTCTCGCCTTTAAACAATGTTCTTGTTCGTTCTTCTTTTTTCCGTTAAAAGAAAAAAAGAGGGCTCATGTAACCCAGGCTGGCTTTGATTTTGCTAGCTGAGTGTGACCTAGAACTTGCGAGTCTGCTGCCTGTGTCTCTTGAGTGGTGGCATTCGGGTGCACCACCACGCCTGGTTTTGTGAGGTGCTTGGGCTTGGGATCAAACCCAGGGCTCCCTGCATGCCAGGAACATTCTGCCAACAGCCACATCCCCATTGTTTTTTCATTCCTCCCAAATTCCTTTCCTTTCTCCTGCTCTTTTTCTTTTAACCATTAGGTTTTTAAACTCTAGATGACTCAGGCATAGTTTTGTTTTGTTTTTCCCTTTACTGAAAGAAGTCTAGAACTGGGAATGACTGCTCTTTAAAACCTGTAGGTTTTGTTTAGCACGTTAGACATAGCACGTTCTTCCAGTGGACTTTGGACCTACAGTTTCTCAATTCAGATTCTTTCTCTTTATTAACTATGTGACCTTGGGAATGTCTCTTCAAGTACCTGTGTTTCCTCAGCTGTATTATATACAATAACCTACTTGGAGCTTTCTTTGTAAAATTTGAATGAGTATGTAAATTACTTAGTGAGTCCCTTACATTTACTATGTATGTTGAGTAAAGTAATTCCCCGCAGTTCTTACACCTGTAACACAATGAGTAATAGAAGTAGCATTACCTAGGTTTGTATTAGGGATAGAAATACAGACTTTAAAACCTTTCCCACGAGAGCTCATGGAATGCTTTTGAGATCAAACATTTTATCCGTTATGTGTAAACCCCATGTATGTGCAGCAGTAATTCCAGGCACGGTGGAAACTGATCTGCTTAGTTTTGGTGTAACTGAGTAAATGGAAAACCTGTGACTGTATACAGTGTTACATTCTAAATTTCACCTTATTCAAGAAAAGGAGAATGAGTTATGCCCTTACTGTTTTTACTGCTTACGTTTTAGGAATGGCCTCTGCTTGTCTTAAAAAAAAATTGAGATAAGATTCCTAAGATTTTTTTTGAATAGCTATAATTCAACACTCTTATTTGTAGATAAAGTCTTTCTTCTTCTTTGAGGCAGGATTTTATGTAGTCCAGGTTAGCCTTGAACTGTCTATGTAGCCAAGAATAACCCTGAACTCCTGAGCCTTCTACCTCTCAAGCACAAGAGCTTGAGACCCACCCCACCTCATTTATATGCATTCTATAATTAGAATTTTTCTCTATAATTAGGCAGCAAAGGAACAGTTGTGCAATGCCCTCTCTCTCCTTCTTTCTTTTGTCATGAGCATATATATTCTGTATGTTTGTAGTGGTGTGTGTGTGTGTGTGTGTGTGTGTGTGTGTGTGTGTATGTATGTATGCTCTGTGCATGTACATGTGGAGGCCAAAGGTCATCTTGGTGTTAGTCCTGGAGAGCCTGCTGTTCGTTTGGAGATAGCTTCTCTGGGACCCGGGTCTGGTGAGCTCCACGGAGTCTCCCAATTGTAGGGATTGTGAACTTGCTCCACTATGCTGTCTTGTTTTATTGTAATTGTAGGTGCTTGAGATTGAACTCAGGTCCTCAGGCTCACATGGCAAGCACTTCACCAACTGAGCTGTCTCTTCAGTCCCCCTCCTTCTCTCATGGGCTCATTCTCTTTCTCCTTTCTTTTTCTTTCACTTGTTTCCTTCCTCCCCCACTTTTCTTTCAGTCTCACACAGGACAGGTTGGCCTCAGACTTGTCTTGTAGCTCAAGCCGGCCCTTATTCCCAGTCGTCCTGCCTCTGCCTCCTAAGTGCTGGAGTCTTGGGTGCACGCCACCTCACCTGTCTAACCCTGTTCTACAGATATTTATCTTGACACATAGAAAACCTGAAATTGTCTTCATGTGGTTTAAAATTAGTATTACGTTTGAAAAGAACTTGAGTCTGTATATTTTCTCATTAAGTTTACTAAGTGCGTATTAAGTTCTTAATCTAGTGCTAGGAGTTGAGGACACTAGTGTGAGGAAGATGCTAATATGTGACCGTATTTTGTAGAGGCCATGGGAGAATTAAAAGAGAAGCACACCGAGAGGCTTTGGGGGATAGTTGAAACAGAGATCATGCATCTAGATGCCAATAAATTGCCCATGAGGAGGTAGGGGCTGGTGTTAAGCATAGGGAAGAGCAGGTGCTGAGGCCCAAAGGAGGAAAGAACATTTTAAAATAGAAAAGAGGCCTCCGGCCAATTGTAGCCTCGCTGCTGTGGCGTTGGAGTTCACCATGGCTGTGGGTGACTAAGGGAATTTCCCTCAAACTTTAAGGTGAAAGTGCTTTTGATTGTTTTAATTTCACACCCTTTCCTTTGGGGCTTTTTATTAAAAGCTTACGTGTTACTATTGCCAGCCGTAGGCATGATATATAACGGGTAGGTGTTGCAGGTCTCTTTAGTGGGGGAACAGGCTGCTGGATATGCAACTGTGGTCCACAGCGGGGCCTGGGGAACTAGCAAGGAGATGCTCTCTCAGCTAGTACAGCCTTAAAACAAAGCCAGGGTCTCTTTGAAATTTTCTTTAAGTAGCTTATTTATTTATTTTTGCTTAATCAAACAAATGATTTTTTTTTCATAAAAAGAAAAGGCCAGTGTGGTTGAATTACCATGTGCTTACATACATACATACATACATACATACATACACACACACACACACACACACACACACACACCCTTCCCTGCTTGAATCTTTATATCCTAGGAAAGTGCTTTAACACTGAACTTCTCCCCACAATTCATTTCAGTGTAGAAAATAGTAACATATTGATTTAGTGCTTTCTGGGCCTGTGTGGGCTGTGCAGTTTCTCAGCAGCTTGGCTCAGGGTGATTGGCTTAGCCAACTTCTTTCTGTAAGTGATGGAGTCAGCCACAGGGTAGTTGAGAAATGACCCAGAGCAGCCCAGCTATAAATGGTGTGGGTCAGGCATCGGACATATACTTTGAGGATTCTAACTTTTGCATAGTGATTAACTGGTTCCGATTTCGGATATATTGAAATGAGTAGAACAGGTAAAGGAATGGGGGCTGTTATTTGGCTTACTAAAAATAGTATTACTATAGGTGGCCCAGAAGTTTTATGATTGTCCTTGTCCTGTGTGGCTGTGTGGTTTCAGAGTCAGAGTCTGCTTAGCATATTTTGAGCATGAATCTACTGTCTAAAACAGGCACTTTAATTTTCACAACCCAAATTTGTAATGACCATGAAGAGTTAGCAATGAGGTAACTGGTGGGGATGTAATTGAAGGATGGAGCTAATTTGCCCTGTTGAGTGGCATTCCTGTAGCTCTTTTCTTCAAAAGGCATTGTTGTTGTAGGCATTCCTTCTGAGTTCTCACAGGAAAGAAGAGCCTTTGCCCTTCCTATGCTTCAAGTGAATCTTGTGTCCTCTTCAGAGTAAGGCATTAAAGAAGAACCTCATGGTTTAGTCCTATGCTGCCAGTTCTTGGAAATGTTGCTAGTCTTTTTCTGGGTGAGGCGTCTAGGAAAAGGGCATCTAGGAAATGGGTAGTGGAAAAGGTCTTTGGTTAATTGGCAGCTGCTTAAGCTGGGTTCTGCATTGCTCTTTAAGTTCATTCACATCCACAGCAGGAGAGATGGGTTGGCTGCTGCAGTGCTAGAGAGGTGAGCGAGGAGAGAACCACTATTTATTGATGGCCTGTGATTTGCTCTTACACAAACTCATGTACCATGACACAACTGCAAGAGTACATAGTACTGGCTTTATCTTATACCCTACCACTGGGATGGCAAAAATGACTGGAATAATAAATCTCATAGGCTCTAAGGAGTTCTTGCTCATTATGGAGTAGGGACTCGTGAGAATTTATAGTATGACTGTATGATGAGTTAGTAATCCTCACAACTGAGGTTGCCAGAGTGAATGAAACAAGGTCTCCATCCTCCAGATCTGCACACAGCCTTGTAAGAGGAGACAGGCTTCATTCTGCCTGATACTTTCCCTAGACCACTGCTGTCTCTGCAGAGGTAATAGGGGGCTTCGGGAACATTACTTTTGGATGGTGCTGAGTTACAGCTTGTGTAGAAATTCAGGGAACTGATCCATACACATTATGTTATTCCAGATACTCAGTAGGCATTCAGATGTTTGTCATATGAATTAATAAATGAGTCAGCTGCTCTTCTAAGATTTGAGAATATGTTTGCGTCAGCCACTCTTAGAAGATTCTAGCTCTGTGGGTTACTGTAACACTAGGCAGGTCACCCTCGCTCCTTCAGAATTTCCTCATCTAATGAGGAAAAGGATGATGCTACCAGTTTCTTCCTCATAGTGCTGTGAAGTAAGATGAGACAATGTGTGAGGAAATGTCTGTGACAGGCTGAGCTTGGTCCTGGTCTACAGTAGGCACTCAGTGTTGCAATTTTAATCATTATCCTTATTAAGCTAATCAACCAATTTTGTATCACTGACACATATTTAAATGTGGTTTCCTTTGCTGGTGCGTTTTCTTTTGGAATTCTGTTGAATGTAGTTCTAATTATAATTTATTCTCATTCTCTCTATCTCTGTCTCTGTCTCTGTCTCTGTCTCTCTCTCTCTCTCTGTGTGTGTGTGTGTGTGTGTGTGTGTGTGTGTGTGTGTAGGGATGAGGGCTGGGAGAATCTAATTCAGGGTTTCATGTGTATCAGGTGAGAATTGTACTACTGAACTACAACCCTAATCACAATTTCAGCTACGTTGAAGATGCTCTTCAGAGCCAGGCAGTGACCCATGCTTTTTACCTCCAGCACTCACAGGGGAGGCATAGGCAAATGGATCTCTGAGTTTGAGGCCACTTGGTCTACAGATCAAGTTTCAGGACACCCAAGGCTACAAAAAGAAATCCTGTCTTGGAATAAATAAATAAATAAATAAATAAATAAATAAATTAATTAATAAATTAATTAATTAATTAAAAAGGATGTGGGGGGGGCACTCTTCAGTACTTGGCCCATTTCTGTTTCTGATCCCTAGGTTATCATGGGAAGTTTCTTTTTTCCTTTTCTTTCCCCCATCTCTCACTTCTTCCTTTTTGTTTGTTTGTTTGTTTTTTTTTTTTTTTTTTTTTTGGTTCTTTTTTTTTCGGAGCTGGGGACCGAACCCAGGGCCTTGCGCTTCCTAGGTAAGCGCTCTACCACTGAGCTAAATCCCCAACCCCTGTTTGTTTGTTTTTAAACAGGGTCTTGTATATCCCAGATTGGCCTCAAACTCAGTAGGTAGCTGAAATGGCCTATGAGTGCCAGATCTTGCCTCTGCTTCCGGAGTCCTGGAGTGCTGGGGTTAGAGCGTTGAGCAGCCCGCACCAGGCTCGTTTGGATTATTTCTAACCTGTTTCTTCCTGGAGTCAGATCCTCATTGTCCACTTGTCTGTATGTCTTAGTGAACAGTCTTCTCACAGCTCACAGGCAAGGGAAATGAATGCACATGGGTGGAGAGAACAGCCAACTAGAAACAGGAAAAGCAATGTAAGCTGGTCAAGAGCTGAATGAAAAGTTAGGCTGACAGAGCTAAACTGCTAGTTGTCTGTGTAACTTCTTGTGGTCAGAATGATGGTCATGCTGACCACTAGTGATCTGGGATAAGTCTAACTCAGAGAGGGCATCAAGCATATGACTATGCGTAATTAAAATTCATAAATTTTCATTAAGTAAAAAACATTTACAAATGACATCCCGATTTGATTTAGTTACCCATGGGGACAGTGACAAAAGATATCTGTGGTAGTTTTATTTTTCCTCCAAAGGCATAGATAAGACACTAATATCAAGTGTGCTGCTTTCCAAATATTGTCTACATCTGACCCATTAGCCCATCTGGAGAAAAGGCTTCTTTGATGTTATCAAAACTTGTTAATCAGGTTATGGGTAATGGAGTTTTATAGCTAGTGGTGATTAGCTGTATTAAAACTGACATTTCAAGTGCTGCCATTGAATGTAGACTTAAAAAGTTAAAAGTGTGATTAAATATGGAAAGTCACTGACTTAGATGTCAGATTCTGTGATCTTCATGGCCAAAATGACATGTCTGCTTCATTAGTCCTATGTAAATCGTAACGAAGATAACGCCTGTCTTGCCTGTCTTGCCTGTCTCAGGGTCAGTGGTCATGGAGAGTCTGTCATCTGCTGCAGTCTGCATGGCAGTAGTTCACATCAGTGGACCTGGGACAGAGCAACCACAGTTGCAATCTAGTTTGAATATCAGGGGACTGCCATCTGTGTCTCATACAGCATGTTTGTCACAATGTGAGGCAAAGATATGACACTGAGGGGAGGCACTCTTTTAAAAGTATAATTTGCCTGTGACATTCAGGACGAAAAAAATAGCAGAGGTGCCCATTTAACAAAATAAAATACAAAATAAAATGGTACCTGGTTAGGGAGGTAATAGTTGAATGTTGCAGTAAGGCCGCCGCTAACAGACGGAACACACAGGCACACACATGCATATCATGGCATTGTGATATAAATTCATAATTCATGAACTCTTGGAGAATTTCACATACTTATCCTACAGCTGTAGAGATCCAGCACCAACCAGAATTAAAATATTTTGGCTCAAATAACATGAAAATCTTAACAAGTTTGAGTCCTATATAAGAACAGCATTCCTATTTTCCTAATAGTTAAAAACTTACATTTAGAAACATTGAAGTACTTGATACTCATGGCTGAAACCTTAGTGTCCAGGGAACCTCTGTACCCCACAGACCTGATGGGTGTTACCACTAAATCACTCTATTCTAATAGAGAAAAAGACAAAGAGGAAAGCAGGAAAAGAATCTTCTCTTTTAAAGAAACCAAACCAAACATTTGGCCAGGTAGTCTGTCAGGGTTTCAGGTGAAGTAGGTGTCTGAGGTCTAAAGGAGCCATCGCGAGTGCATGCTTTGTAAGGCCTGCAGTTGTTACCCAACGTAGAGATAATGGAGAGTCAGGATCAAATACGTAAGGTTTTTTTTTTTTTTTTTTAAGTTAAACAGTTTCATGAAGAAATGGGACGAACTCATTTCTGCCATCCTCATAGCCCTGGGGATGTCAGCATCCACCTTCAGTGGCTCCTGTAGAGATATAACAAGTCAGGGCAGGGCCACAGCCTGTGTGTCAGGCCTGGGCCTCACCTTCCCACTATAGGAGCAGTAGACAAGGAGCTGTGATTTCTGGGCACTCTGGGCCAGATCCAAAGGGCTGGTCTTCTGTGCCCTCTGGAGATGAGTAGCATTTATAGGGATTCAGATTTCCTGAAGTAAGAAATTTGACCCTTTATTTTAGCCAATTCATTAGACTTGTATTTAGAATTTACTAGCAAGAAGGACTTGATGGTTGCCCTGATTTCAAACCCTCAGACTCCACGATTGAGGATGAAATCCTGGAGCTGGGCATGGGGGCTCTTCTCTAGGAATTAGAGGCCAGCCTCAGTAGCATGGAGACTGCCTCAGCAGCCAACACAAAGGACAGCAACATTATTCCAAAACCAGCCACAGCCTGGTTCTGGAAGGCGGGACCTGGGTTAGCATCCAAGTAACATGTAAAATTATAAAAGCATGAAGACATTTTGAGCTGTCAAATTATTCATATTGACATGATAAAAATGTCAAAACAGGAGGCAAAGCTTTACTGATTGGGAGTAGGGAATGCTTCTACAGTAAAGGGTATACATTGGTACATTTTAGTGGGCCAGCATTGTATCTGTGAAAATGAGCATCAGAATGCTTGTAATTTTAACAGAACTTTGTTATAATATTTTATTTGTGTTAATATGTAAAACATTTTCCTTTAGTCTCCTAGCATATTGAGCTTTGGCAGAATTCTTGTGTTTTGCGATCACGTCTTTAGTGTAGGGACAGCACGGCTGCTTGAATCTCAACCTCACAGCTTGAGTTTTTTGTCTAAAAGGCCTGGGTCTCCATCTCTATATGTAATTCTCATTCTGTGGCCTGGTGTTGCCAACTACATTTTAGGCATTTGTTTCTTCCACAAATATGTTCCTGTTTACTATTTGCCAGGCCCTGTGTTAAGTAGTGGTCGCACAACTAGAGAAGAAAACAAGCCAGTGTATCGGATGAAGGAAATTTGGGGAACTATAGTAGTTCATAGTAAACAGCTTTAAAATAATTGCTTTGGGGCCAGAATGTAATGTGCAGTAGGCGTTTAGCACGTGCATGAGCTAAAAGCCCAAACCAGGCTGAGACAAACAGTCCCATCTGCTCGGTAGAGTATAGATTAGAACTTAGAAAGAGAGGGCTTAGGGACATCACTAGGAGGCTTTGAAGCTGAGATAAGGGCACGGAGACTAATGCAGTTGGTAGTGAAATTTGGGAGACTATAGGAACCCATCTTAGTTACAGTATAGACAATAGGTAAGGGATAGCAATACCCAAACCAGTTCTTAACTGTAGGACACTAGGAGAGAACCACATCTCAAGGGAAGTTAATGGAGAAGAGATAATGTTTTAGATTTATTAAACTTTAAATACCGGGCTGGAGAGATAGCTCAGTGGTTAGGAACACTGACTGCTTTTCCAGAGGTCCTGAGTTCAATTCTCAGCAACCACATGTGGCCTCTTCTGGTGTATCTGAAATCAGCTAAAGTGTACTCATATAGATAAAATAAATAATTCTTTAAAAAGAAAAAAAAAGCCAGGCAGGCATGGTGTATGACTTTAATCCCAGGACTCAGAGGCAGAGGCAGGTGGATTTCTATGAGACAGCCAGGGCTACGTAGAGAAACTTTGTCTCAAACAAACAAACAAACAAACAAACAAACAAACAAACACAAAACAGACACAGAAAGAAAGAAAGAGTAAAGAGAAGAGAAGAAAAGAAAAGAGAAGAGAAGAAAACAACTTTGGGATGGGGATTTAGCTCAGTGGTAGAGCAGTTGCCTAGCAAGTGCAAGGCCCTGGGTTCAATCCTTAGCTTGAGGTGGGGGTTGGGGGGGTAGAAGTACACACACACACACACACACACACACACACACACACACACACACAGTTGTGATAAGAAGAGGCAAGTGTAGCAGGTGAGGAGGGAACCAGCGTGGACACGGTAGACCAGTGTTCACAAATCTCCAGACACTTTCAAGCTTATGTGATAGGTCAGCCTCTGCCTCGCTTTTGAGACAGTTTCACCATGTAGTTCAGGCTGGCCTGGAACTCTTAATCCTCCTGTCTCAGCTTCCCTTCCCATTACTTTGTATGTATGCACATATGGGTCTAACATGTGTCTAACATGCTCCATAGCATCCATGTGGAGGTTGGAGAGTACTGTGGAGTCAGTTCTCCCGTCGACCTTTATGTGGGTTCTGGGGGTCTAATTCAAGTCAGACTTGCACAGCAAGCAACTTTACCTGCAAAGCGTCTTATTGGCTCACATCAGCTTCTGAATGCAGATATTAGGGATGTGTGCCACCAGGTCAGGCTTAGTGGGATCACTTCTTTTTGAGGGGAGTGGGAGGAAGACCAGCTAGGGATACCAGTTAGAACATGAAGATAATAGGTTGTGGAAGTTTGCTGATATCCTACTTAGGGGATGCAGTAATCAGAGATAAAGAAAATACACTAGGTCAACGCTAAAGAAACAGTTGACCCTTACTTAGAAATAACCTATTTGAAACTTATTGAGAAGTAACCTATTTAAAGTTGGACATGGTGGTGTATTCCTGAAATTCCAGCACTTAGGAGGCAGAGGCAGGCAGTGAGACTTTGTCTCAGAACAGAAAGGATAGCTGCATTGTGTTGGTTTTGTAAAGTAACTGTTACCAAGTTCCATGGAAGGAGATTGAGATTTAGAGCCTGGAATTCAAACTTTGAGAATTTTGCTGTGTGGGTTTTCTTCTATTGGATCACACTACTGGTTGGTTCTGTATGAATAGAGCACTGTCTGCTTCAGATTTGTTAGGATTCAACAAGACTGTATGTAAATAAACAACCTATTTCTTAGGTTTGCTCCATTCCAATATGTGCTCCTTTCCTTGTTTCTTATGGTTAAAGGTATTTACTATATAGTTGTGATACTGAATGCTTACTCTTAGCCTTAAAGTAATTCACAGGAGTCCTTTCTTGGTCTGCTTATCCATGTATGAAGCAACTTGAGGTCAAATATACATTTACATATATATAAACTGGATACATGATTTACTTCCATAATAACCATAACTTTAAAAAATATAAACATTTCTTGTCCAGTATATTTGTGTACATTTTCTAAAAGTGTGTGTGTGCGTGTGTGCGTGTGTGTGTGTGTGTGTGTTGTAAACAGTGTACTAATTTAGATATGCCAATTTGGTGACTTCTTACTAAAGTGAAGTTTTTTATATTTCTGAGACACTAAAGTTAGTAAATGTTATTTTAGTTTCTGAACCTTTGCCACTTGGTGTAATTTCAGACTAAACGCACTACATGTAAATGCTCTTAAGATTTGAAAGACAGTTTTAAAATTTGGTGGTATGTAACCTATACTGGGTCTCAGGGTGTGAAGTCCCAGGTCTGGATCTCATTTGTGTTTTTATCCTCTCTAGAAGTTGAAGGCTGGACTTTTAGCATGCTAGGCAAATTTTCCTGAGCTACCTGTATTTTTTTATAGATTCTTGAAATTTTTCTACACATATTTTGAGTACTAAGATGAATCAAGTCAGTCTGATTTGTGTAAATTTGGTTAATGAGCAATCTCCTTAAAGATTTTTAAATGTGCTCTCAACTGCTACCCTATTAAACTCCTGAGGCATTTATGTATGTGTACTGTGGATGACTTCTCTAGAGTTTTTACAAGCATTCTAATTCCACAGCTTGATCAAAGACTTGCTGTAGCAGTGAACATTGTTACTCATAGGAACACAGGCCTTCTGTGGATGGAAGAACTGGTTTCTTTCTTATTGCTGGTAGAGAAGGCTTTCTTGGCTCACGGAATTTTGAGGGTGGTCTTGCTGAGTCATCTTGGTAGTTCTCTCATAGAAGTAAGTTAACAAGCTGTTCTTCCTGAATATATAATTCTTTGGTCTACAAGTTTAATTTAATATGTAGACAAAATCTTATAGATCATATCTTTAACCCAGAGACTACTCTGGAGGCTATGCTTCAAAGAGGAGCGTTCTGCCTCATAACTCTCCTGCACTGTCCTCTGAAGCGTGGTGACTGTTGACAAGACAGTGTGTGGAGTTAGCATTTGATGAAGTGTACCTGTGACACTGCAGTAGATTTTCCAAATTCAAAAATGACCTTTTCAGGTGGGTGTGGGAGCTCAGGCCCATGATCTGCACTAGGAAGCATGAAGTGGGTAGATTGCTGAAGTCCCAGGCAAGCCTGGGCTATGGAACGGTGCTGTCTCACAAGGAACAATATATCTTTTAAAGCCTTTGTGGTGGTACATGCTTATAATCCTAGCCATGTGGAAGGCTGAGGCAGGATTGCAGTTTGGGGTCAGCCTGGGCAATGCAGTGAGAACTCATTTTTAAATGGTTCATTACCTTTCAACCATACATTACTTTTCACACTGCTGCCTTTTCTTTCCCCTTCTTTGTCTTTTGATTTTGGAAATTCATGACACTTCACTGTATAAATATTGATACAATCTACTTAGTTCCCCATTTTGCATATTTAAATCATGAATGATATAGAATACAGTCACTTGTTAAGTTGTAGTTTTTTTCTTTTAAAATATTTTGTGATTTCCAAATTTTCTAAAATCTATTCATGCTTAATTGATAAACTCTAAAAAGACCACAAAAGAAAATTTGTTGTAATCCTGCTGCCTGTCACCCAGAGATGCTAACCCTTTCAAGGTTGTGGTGACAATGTATCTTTCCTGTGCTGTTTTTATATCCATGTGCCTGTTTTGATAGTGTTCTTTACATAGTCTTAAATTGGTTTGGAATTTGCTACATATTCTAAGCTGACCTTCTGTTAGTAGAAGTCCTCATCCTTCTGCTCCAAGTGATGGGATAGCAAGTGATGTATACCACCATGCCCAACCCTTCTTTTAAACAATGATTGATTTTGAGTGGGGCATGATGGTGTACAGCTTTAACCCCAGTACTTTATAGGCAGAGGTAAGCAGATCTATGTGACTTCAAAGCCAGCCTGGTCTACATAGTGAGTTCCAGAACAGCCAAGGATATGCAGAGAGACTCTATTTCAACTCCCCTCCCCTCAAAAAACACAATAACAAAAGATTTATGTGTTGGAATATTTTGCTTGCATGTGTGTGTGTGTGTGTGTGTGTGCGCGCGTGTGCGCGCACACTGCATGCCTGGTAGTAAGGCTGGAGGCTGTCATTGATTCTCTGGAACTGGAGTTATAGCTAGTTGTGAGCTATCATGTGGATGCTAGGAAATGAATGAGTCTTCTGGGATAGCAGCAAGTGTTCATAACCATTGAGCTATTTTTCCAACCTTTTCTCTTCTTGATCCTCCTCCTTTTCTTTTTGTAAATACTGGGGCTGGAAAGACACTAATGACTCTCGGTTAAGGGCTACTCTTCCTTACAACACAGTTTTAATTCCTAGCACCCACATGGTGGCTCACATCTGTAACTTCAGACCCAGGAGATCTAACCTCATCTAGCCTCTAGTAGGTACCGTATGCACTTGATTTACAGATATACTTGACTACAAAGTGCCCATACAGATAAAAGAAATACACTGTGTGTGTGTGTGTGTGTGTGTGTGTGTGTGTGTACCATGATGTATATAAGGAGGGCAGAGGACAACTTAATGGGATCAGTTCTCTCCTTCTGCCATGTAGGTTCTGGTTGTCAGGCTTGTGTGAAAAGTGCCTTTATTTGCTGAAACATTTTGCTAGCCTATTATCTTGTTTTTTACTTTATGTTTTAAAAATCCTTTTAACATATTGTGTGTGTGTGTGTGTGTGTGCGCGTGAGTGTGACTTCCCTGGCTCACACATGTGCGCATGTGTGTGAGTGACTGCCCTGGCTCACATGTGTGCATGTGTGTGAGTGACTGCCCTGGCTCACATGTGTGTGCATGTGTGTGAGTGACTGCCCTGGCTCACATGTGTGTGCATGTGTGTGAGTGACTGCCCTGGCTCACATGTGTGTGCATGTATAAGAGTGACTGCCCTTGCTCACATGTGTGTGCATGTGTATGAGTGACTGCCCTCGTTCACATGTGTGTGTATGTGTGTGAGTGACTGCCCTGGCTCACATGTATGTGCATGTGTGTGAGTGACTGCCCTTGCTCACATGTGTGTGCATGTGTGTGAGCGACTGCCCTGGCTCACATGTGGAGGAGGTGAGAATACAGCTCTTGAGTACTGGCTCAGTCCTTCTCAGTCAGGGTTTCCTTGCTGAGCCCCCTCACAGGCCCACATTTGAATCCCAGGTTATCTGCAGTTCCCGCTGCATAAACCATCCTTGGAGAGACTCTGGAATCCTCAGGTACCTTGGTATCTCAGTGTACTCTGCTCTATCCTGTCAGCCTCTCTACATCTCGATAACTCCTGCAACATCGGATCAGACCAGGCGAACAGATTAGATAGCGTTGGAGATGGTGGATCTGATAGCTTCTATGAATGCAAGGATTACAGAGGCCTTTTACTTAGAGAGATAATTGCAGTATTTGAGTTAAGCATTTGGATAGATTTGCATATCATAACAAGAGACCAGAAGAGAAAGATTAGGGAAGAAAGCATTTTTTTTAGATAAATCTTTACTATGCCTGGGATTTTATCCATAACATTTCTGGGTGATAGGTAAATATTACTCATACTAGATGAGGAAACTGAAATTAGGAAAGAAATGTGCTGATACTCATTCAAGTAGTTTCTGGTAATGTGCCAGAAGCAAATTAAGACAGGCATATCTGACTACCCAGCCCTGTCTAAGACTCCAACCTGCTGCACGGAAGCAAGGATTACAGGAGCGTTGGAGTGGACTCGCATGACAAGCTGACCTCTGCCGGGTCGAGGGGTGAGGTCCCTGTAGGGTGGGATAGGTGCAGCACGTGTGGAGCTGGGATGAAGCTTCCGGCAGGCTGCAGTGGCGTTTCTGTTGCTTTGTGTTGATACACAATCTAAATCTCTGTGTTGGCGTATAATGAACTTAGGTTAGAAATATTAAAAACTTTTATTTTTATTTCTTTATTTCTGTGTGTATGTGTTTGTGTGTATACATAAGTTTATTTATGCCAGTGCCCAAGGAGGATCAGAGGGGCATCAAATCAGGGGAACTGGCATTACAAGTCATTGGGAATGTACGTAGGTACTGGGAACTAAGCCCAGGTCTTCTGCAAGAGCAGTGTGTACACATAATCTGTCCAGGCCCATAGTTAGTCAATGTAGAATTTAGCCTTGTAGTTGCTACAGAGTCAGAATAGAGAATTGGTCAGTTTTTCCATAAGTCACTGGTTTATTATTTTTTCACACTTCTCCTTTGTAATCTACTTCCCCCACTGCCCTCTAGCTGTGGTAACCACTGAGCTGGTCTCCATCCTATAATGTCATATAAATGGAATGTTATCATATAATTCATATAAATGGAGTTACATGGTGTGCAGCCTGTTGAGTCAGCATGATGCATTTCTGATAAGCTGCCCATTTATGGTGCACATGTTCTAGTACAGTTTTTCAAAATGTGTCCATATTATTCTCAACTCCAATTCCAGCTCTGTAAACAGAATGTTTTTGGTCTTATTAAATTATAGCTCCAAGTCCCAAAGAAATCCTAAGTAGATTGCCCTGAGAGTGCCCAGAGAAGGGAAACTAGAAATAATCACACACCCTTAGTCATTTCCCTGCCTCTTGCATCCAGAAAGCCACATGGAAAATTTGCTACTGACTCTGTGACCTTAGGCAGCAGGAAAAAAAAGAGAACAGCTGTTAGCATAGGGGAGTGGAAGGAATGGGTGTCCTTGGCCAGTTGGCCTGTCATGTGCTTTTCTGAAAGGAACAACAGGTGACCAGCAGGTGTGAAAAACAGGTGAGCACTCTTCCCACCTCCCTTCAACACTCTCTCTCTCTCTCTCTCTCTCTCTCTCTCTCTCTCTCTCTCTCTCTCTCTGTGTGTGTGTGTGTGTGTGTGTGTGTGTGTGTGTGTGTGTGTGTGTGTGTGTGGTGTGTGAAGCACCCTTCTGTAACAGCTTTAGAAAATTTTGGCTTTGCTTTTGTGTTCTTGTGATCCTGTGGGTAGATGATCTACCATGGAGCACATCCTCAGCCCCACCTCTGGGTTTCTTTTTAGAGCTGTTTAAATATATGCCTAAAAAGATTGTAGGTATGAGAATGAACTAAAATGCTCCAAAGTTGAGAATATTGCTGAGAATTATGGACTCAAACCTATAAAATGGAGAGGCAAACAAATGACACCCCCCCAATAAAAACCCAAAACCCAAACCTTTGGTAAGTATCACTTAAACAAACTCTTTTCCTTCCGTGCTTTTCCTCCTTTGTTCTAATGAGAGGCGGGGTGGGGTGTGCAGAGTAATTCTCACAGTGGAATCAAGCTAACCACGGAGAGGCAGTGCTGCAAGGCAGTGACCAGAAGGCAGGTGCCGGGGAGCCCAGGGTGGTTTGCTCGGTTACTCTCTCATTGCTGAGCCAGTGCTCTGTCACACTGTCCCCTCACACCTGCCCTTTCCAGCTCTCCCTTGAACTAACTCCTTGTTCTGAAGTACAGCTTTCACCAACTTCTCCCGTGGTCAAGAACACGTGTTGAGGGCCAGCAAGATGGCCCAGTGGGTAAAGGTGTCTGCTGCCAAGTCTGAGGGCTTGAGTTTCTGCTCCAGAGCCCATGTAGTAGGAGAGAATCAACTCTTGGTTTTCCCGTGACCTCCACACACAGTGAGAAACAGCAGATAGCAGTTGATCAATAGGAGGGTGCGTCATGTGATCTGGAAGGATACGAAACTATCAAAACTGATTTATATACAAAAGAACATTTCTTAAGGTAGGAGTGAATAGAGCTTTCTAAAGACAACTTAGATAATACAAAGCAGTAATTAGCCCTCAAACAACAACAGCAACAGCAACAGCAACAACAACAACTTGCTTCTGACCTTCAGAAGAGGAGAAAATAACAGGGTGTGTGGAAGCACACTTTCACAAACTGTGGACCTAATAGCAAAGTGCAGAAATGCTTACACAGGTCAAATTTACATAAACTGGTTTTCCCTCACTGGAATGTGTTCTTTACATGTGAGCTTATTTATTTCTTTTTCAGGGAAACAGTCTAGAAGCAACTTTCTGTCTGTTTAATATTGCAGCCTTCCACCCTTCCACTGTTTCAATACAGTACTTAGGCATCAAGATGGCCACTTAGCCTGTGTGGTAGAGTAAGCTGTCCCACGGTCACATAGAGCATCACCACCTCCATATACAGACTAAACAGTGGAGCAGAATTGGGCTTGTGTGTGTGCACAGAGCTGCTCAGGCTCATGGGTTAAGATGGGTCAAGGGAACAGGTCATCGATTCTCCCAGGAAACCCATTCCCTCCTGATCAGACGCTTTTCTTAGAGGACAGCTGGCATGAGGTGTGGTATGAAGAGACATTCTGTGTTAAGAGCTTGTCCTCCTTCCTGCTAAATGCCCTCCCTGGGATGCTGATTACCTGGCCCACTACACACCCGGCCGGCAGCTGGCTACCGGGGACAGTGAGTGTCTGAGTTCTGATGCTGTTTAACTAAGAGATGCTGTTAGTGATAATGCTTTTAAATCATTTGCTTTAGCTTAGTCCCGTCTATCTCTCATCCCCACATGCCCACCTGCTGTTTTAAAAGCTAAATCATGACTAGCCATTTCATAAACCTGTAAAGGCACCATGCACCCATACATGTTCACATACCTCATTTTCAGTCTATTGACTTTCTGTTTGGTATTTTTTTAAAATTTTTTGGGGCTCCTAAAAAACGTTACCGCATTGACACTTGTTTAATTACTTTCTTTTTCTTTGAGCTTTTTGAAACTGACTTATATTAATGTGTAAGATTAATTGTAAGATTTTTATTTGTTTGAACCAGGTTCTTATAGCCCAGGCTAGCCTGTTATTATTCTTTCTCATTTTCATAGGTGTCAGATTACAGACATGAACCAATACACATAGCTGAAACACATCATGCATATAGCTTTGTATTTATGTATTCTAAGTAAATTTATGTATTTTATGTAAATATGTATTCTAAGTAATAATGTGGTGTGAGATGCCCAATACTATATTAATTAATCCATTGCTATGCTCCTCATATATGAAAATGAGAATAGCTTTAATTCTAATTATTAAAACTATATTAGTTATAATTAAAAGTTAATACTTAAGTCATACTAGCCACATGTAAAGTGCTCACTACCCATATGGTCATTTGATTTTTCAGAAATTTATTTGGCTTAGCACTGCTCTGAACTTTTCTTCTGGTCCTCATTAAACTAAAGATGGCTTATAGTAATATATTTTATTAATGATCAATAAGAAAGAAAACCACTAGTACAGCAGCTCTCAACTTGTACGCCGTGATTCCTTTGTGGAACAAATGGCCATTTCACAGGGGTTGCATATCAGATGTCTTGCATATTACATTTTACATTACAATCACAACAGCAAGAATGCAGTTATGAAGTAGCAATGAGATCATTTGAAGGTTGAAAGTCACAGCAACATGAAGAGCTGTGTTAGGGTCTCAGTGTTAGGAAGGCTGAGAACCAGTGCCCTAGAGGCAGGCATTCAGTGTACGTCTCTGAGGCCTGGCACTCAAGCCTAGCAGCCTGTTGTCCATTTTACACAGAGTATGAAGGCAGGCTGGTTTTAAACAGTTTCTTACTACAGATAGGGCTTTTTCAGGAGAGCTATATGTATAATTACAGGAAAGGGAAGTTCAGGAAAAGGATAGTATGAGTTTAGGTAAGTTATAAGCATAATTTTAGGAAACAAAGGATTGTGATGAAGCACTGAGAGAATTTGAACGTGGTCCTATTCTACTGTTAGAAAATAGCTAAACTTGAAGGTGTGTACAGGGGGGTATAGCAGGAAGTGCCTTCTACCTGATTGTATTCTGCCTCTGCAGATAACAACGTAGAAGTTGATTATAATGTAGCAGAGGGCTGCCCGGTCAGGCCTCAGTGGGAGAGGATGCACCTAATCCAGTAGAGACTTGATGCCCCAGGGATAGGGGAATGCTGGGGGCAGGGAGTGAGGTGGGGGTGGGTGAGCACCCTCTCATAGGCAAAGGGGAGAGGGAGGGACACCAGGAAGGAGGGCAACATTTAGAATGTAAATAAATAAAATAATTTAATTTAAAAAGGGGAAAAAGTTGATTATATATTTTTTCAGACTTTCCCATGTGTATTCAAAAACAAGCATGCTCATTTTATACTAGTGAAATTGTATGCCATGGAATGATTTTTAGATAATTGTGCTGACTATAATGAATACATTTCTTTGTATTTGATCCATACTCTTATTATGGATTAAGTTTTTTACTTTTAACTTTTATGAATTCTGGGTAGGAAATCTGAAATATAGTTGTATTCTTCTGTGCAGACGAAAGTGCTTACAGTATATGAGCATTACTATGACCTATATGGTTGATCAACAAAAGTTGCTTTCCCTTGGAAAACATGAGCAGGACCGGGTAATGTGATCCAGTTGTTTGATTTGTTTGGTGAGACTCAGTAAATAGCTACAGACACCTGTGCTATAAATCTTTTCTGTGGGAAACAAATCTTTCTTTTAAACATGTTTGTACTTCAGAGTCTAGCGAGATGGCTCAGTGGTTAATGGTACTCGGTGCTCATATAGATAGTGGCTTTAATTCCCAGCCACCACATGGTGGCTCACAACCATCTAACTCCAGTTCCAGAGGTTCTGATGCCCTCTTCTGACCTCTGCAGGCATGCATGTGGTACACATAACATACCTGCAGGCAAAACACTTATACACATTATAACTAAATTATTTTTTAAAACCCAAAATCTATTTTTGTTTCAAGAAGTGGCTACAATAAGACTTAGCCTTTTTATGTACTACACCATGTGCTAATTAATTTCAGAGTCTTAGAACAAAGGTATAGAAATGTATTTTCCTTGCTAACTTTGAAGCTGTGTAGAGTGAATGCTGATTGGAAATTTCATGGAGGAGTGGAATACATTAAGTGTGATCCATAGGTCACGTACATATCATAATGTACTTATCATAATCCAGTATCTTAACCCAGGAACACAGGAGCTGAATCTGGAGTGTTTCCTTGTTAGGCCTTATTCTTCAGTCTCTCATATGTAGGGCAGATCCTTTTGTTTGCCTGCAAGAGGGTGTAGGATTCTGTTTTGGCGTGGGTCAGTTAAGAAGAGGCGTCGGGTCCCTGACTTTGTTTTCACTGAGGAGAGTGAGGGCCCTGCAGAGAGCAGTGGCTCTCTAGTAGCATCAGCTGAGACTCACTGGGTAATGCTGGCACTAGGAAGTTAGCTTCAGGATTCTGGGGACTTGTACATGAAGTTTGCCTGGGTAATTAACCCGGTTCTGTTTAGTCTGTTCATTCATTAGCCATTTGTGTAATCAGGAGAAAAGCAAGCTTGAGAAAGAATAGTGATTAGAGTTGAAAGTGCTCCCCTCATACAGCCCCCCTTTCCCGAGCGTGTGTGTGCATGAATGCACGTGTGTGTGTGCATTGTTGCTGGAAATTAAGCCAAGACTTCATGTGTGCTCAGCAAGTACTCTGACATCTGATTTTTGTTGTTTGTTTGTTTTGATTTGTGTTGAACTTGCACCTTTGAGAAAGGACAATTATGTAAACCTTTTCAGGCTACACTTTTGTTGTTACTCAAGATTACTGTAGGCTTCAGAGTTTGTTGCCTACTTGTTCATTCCAACAACATTCCTTGAAGTGCTTACTGTGAGGAAAACTGTGGAGATTATTGTTAGATGGCAGTGTACTCAGGGTTGGTAGGAGAGTAGACTCTACCCAGCACCAAAGGCATGTGTAGAGAGATCGCTGTCTGTGCCTAGAGACATGACAACATGACAGGGTGCCCTGTTTACTGTTCCCATGCTCCTTTATTTCTGGCCCTCAGCCTCTTTCCTGTACAGGAGTATTTCTTGCCTCTCACCTTCCCCTGGATTCCCTCCACATTGCTTTACATAGCTCTTCTCAGAGTTCCCAATCTCCATTAAAGCCAAGTTGGATAGTGCTCTTATCTACAAAATAAAGTCCAGAATTCCTAAGGTGTAGCAATACAGACATTATCTCGTTAAGTAGTCCCCTTTCTCTGGTTCTCAGGTACTGTTTCCCACACATTTCTGACTGCCTTCAGCTTCTGCCTCCAGAATGGGTAAACTTCCACTTGTTCAGGGCATTTGATCTCCTCCACCTTTGTACCACACCTGCCCTCTGCATCATGAGGCTGCCCTTGCCAGTTGGCATCTACGTGGGTTTAGACGATGGAAAACAGAGCAGGAGAAGAGTGTGCGGGGTGTGTTTATTCCCCGCCAGCCAGCTCCTGTCAGATTGCTGGTAGCAGACTAAGGAGGCTACACCTGGACCTTTCACACTTTGAGTTCCCTGCAGTGTAGCGTAAAACCTAAATGTCTTACGCTGAAGCTTTTGAACAAATGGGATAAGAACTGAAGTCAATTTGATAACTTCTAAATGTTTTTATTGTGTCCTTTCAGCAGCTAAGTTTTGTACGTTTTTGTTTGTTTTTTGAGACAGGGTCTCATATAGCACAGATGGCTTTAAAGTCACTATGTAGCCCAAAATGACATCAAATTCCTGCTGATCCTCATATCTCCATCCAAGGGCTAGGGTTACAAGTCTGCTACCACACCTAGCTCTCGTGCTTTTTCTTTTTTAAGAAACTTTTAAATTTTATATATATTTGTGCTTTGCCTGTATGTGTGTCTGTACATGTGTGTGCAGTGCCCATGGATGCCAGAAGAGGGCATCATTTTCTGGACCTGAAGTTATAAGTGTTTACAAATTGTCACATGTTTGCTGGAAAGGGAACCCTGGTCCTTTACAAGAGCAGCAAGTGCTCTTAAAAGCTGAGCCATCTCTCCAGCCTCAGACACTTACTTTTCTTTACCTTTGTTTTTCTACATGGCAGAATGTTTGCTGACTAGTTTTCTCTGCAAACTGTGGCTTAGATTTGTGGATTAGATTCCACTGGAATATGTTACAACATTCTGTGTATAAAACAGACGATCATTCAACTAGCGGCAAACATAGGAAACACACACATACTTACATGATTCTAGGTAGTCGTTTTTCTCCTTCAACATGTCTTAGAAGAACTAAACGCAATCAAAAGTGCAGGGAAGAAGAGACTGGCACTAGTAGGAGCCAGAGAGGGAGTGCAGAGACTGGTCTTCTGGGCACCAGGCACATACGCAGTGTACATGTGTATGTGCAGGCAAAATACCCGTACACATAAAAATAATATATATGTATATTCTTTAGATATTAAGGAAAGGATGTTTTTGGTTTTTTAGAGAAGATTCTTCCTGGAACACTAATTTGAATATGAAGCTCTCCACCAATTCCTTAGAATATTACCATTAAAAATAATCTCCGTAGCAAATAAAAGATTTTTTAATTATATTTTGAGACAGGGTCTCATCGTGTCACCTTGGCTGGCCTGGAACTTACTACATAGAACAGGCCAGGGTGGCCTTGACTTTACAGAGATCCTCCTACTCTGTGTCCAGTGTCTGGGATTAAAGGTGTGTTTCACTACATCTAGCAAGAATATTTATTTTTGAGGTAGGTGCTTGTTGTGTAGCCCATGCTTGCCTTGATCTCTTGATTCTTCTGCCTCAGTTCCCTAAATTCTGGGGATTGGCACATACACCAAGTACGATGTACAGATAGAGGCTTTTGTTTAGAGGGATGAATCTCAGCCCTTTCCAGTGTTTCTCCTTCTCCTCTAACCTGTAACGTTTATGAACAGTAGGGGAAGTCATTGTAATATAACTGGAAGAAAAGGATGTTTAGATAATGACACTCACACAACAGACACAAAGGTAGGAAGGAGACACCTTGAAAGAAGGGTTTCCGAGGGAAGGAGGGAGAGAGCGGTGAGAATGATTAAAGTCCTCCATGTAGAGTCACGAAACTGTAAAGAAGAAAACATAACTTTGCAAAAGGAGCCTTGTTGAGTCGATGACCTTTCCCTCAGAGCTCATGCTTTTCACTGAGTCTTCGTTCTCTTTAATGTGGGTGTTTGGCATCCTGCATTCACCTGGAGAGGTAGCTCGAGGCACTTGAGGCTTTGGCTTTTGTATTACGGCATTGTCCTTTGCAAGTGTCCATTCATTTCTCCAGAGAATGGTTAGTGCATGCTGCTGAGCAAGACAGACATGGTCCCTGCCCTCCAGAGTACAATGCGCTAGTCTTCCCCTTTTATCATCTGTTTGCATGGTTTTATGAAGACTGTTAGTTCTTGGCTGTTATTCTTGACTTTATGCTTTCTTTGAGAATTGTTTTATCCTAAGTTAAAATTTCAAGTGCTTACACATCTGTATTTTATTTATTTAGCTCTTTAATAAAGTTTTATTCAGCTCCAACTATGTACTATACAAAGTGCATAGTAATAGTAAGTTTCTGCTTTTAGAGTTACTGAAAGATGTGTACAGAAGCAGGGTAGTTTTTCACAATGCCATGGACAGGTAAGGGAATGCCTACCTTGAGGAGGAAGGGAAGGGGCAGCTCTTGCCAATAGAAGGCTGAGAACATATGGCGACCTACAGGATTTCAAAAGCATAGTAGTTCCCTGTGATTGGGGCCTTCAGGACTGTGTGAGGGACGAAGACAAGGCTGACATCTATTAGGAAGTGACAAACGACCCAAATGCAATTCTCTGAATACTGAACTAACATGGACTCACCACGAGTGAGCTCTTCTTACAACTTCCGGATTCTATCTCTGTGTTCCAGACTCTGCAAGTGTGAGCAGCCTTCAAGTAGTCATTCCTGTGTTCAAAACACCTTCCTTACATCCTTTTCTCATGGTTGACACTATCACTCAGTGTCTGAATTATTTCAAAGTTGTATTAAATAGTTCCTCCTCTCTCAGTGTTTTAAATGTTAATTTCTAAAATACTTACTATGTTACTGACTTTGACTGAAAGAAGACAGAATTTTATTTTCTACAAGATAAATTCTTCTTAGGCCAGTGTTTTAAACCCAGAATCCTTTAATAAACACAACTTGAAGCCCTCATGCTATCATTAAAACCTCAAACTTACAGCATGTAGAGATAATTAGCAGCAAAGATGTTCCTCTATCTGTGAGGTCCCGTTATGAACAGATGTATTTATTTTAACTGAACAAGTATTTTTTTTAAATGGACAGATCCACGGTCCCCAGCCTGTTTTCATCACCACGGTTCTACCCTTTTACTACAGCCTCTCACCTGTATCTACAGGAGAAGGAGCCGGTGTTAGAATCCTGGCTGCCCCTACTTAAAGTTGGCACCGTTCTTCATTTCCTCAAACATGAGTAGTAACTGTGGTGAACAGTGGGGGTTCCAGGCCTGTGTGTTACAGAGAGATAAGGGTTGAGTTCTCTGTGTCCTCCAGTGCTTGGTGTGTGTGGCATGCGATGTGGAGAAGGTCTTGTGACGGATTGACCCTTGCTCAGTCCCTCTGCTCTGGGGCTGCAGCTCTGGGGCTGCTTGTGCCTCCTGTGCCTCCTGTGCTTCACCTGTGCTTCACCTGTGCCTCCTGTGCTTCACCTGTGCCTCCTGTGCTTCACCTGTGCCTCCTGTGCCTCACCTGTGCTTCACCTGTGCCTCCTGTGCTTCACCTGTGCTTCACCTGTGCCTCCTGTGCCTCACCTGTGCTTCACCTGTGCCTCCTGTGCTTCACCTGTGCCTCCTGTGCCTCCTGTGCTTCACCTGTGCCTCCTGTGCCTCCTGTGCCTCACCTGTGCTTCACCTGTGCCTCCTGTGCTTCACCTGTGCCTCCTGTGCTTCACCTGTGCCTCCTGTGCCTCCTGTGCTTCACCTGTGCCTCCTGTGCCTCCTGTGCTTCACCTGTGCCTCCTGTGCTTCACCTGTGCCTCCTGTGCTTCACCTGTGCCTCCTGTGCTTCACCTGTGCCTCCTGCGCCTCCTGTTGCCTGTGCTTCACCTGTGCCTCCTGTGCTTCACCTGTGCCTCCTGTGCTTCACCTGTGCCTCCTGCGCCTCCTGTTGCCTGTGCTTCACCTGTTTGTTGACTCTTTAATGCGTTTTTCTGACTGCCTCAGTTTGTGTCAATCTCTGAATTTCTATTGATCCTTTTATACCATTTTGATAATCATATTTCTGTTTTCATGGTGTATCTCTGCCTCCCTTTGGATGCATGTGTTCTAATAATAGTTAATAGAATTACTATATCACAGTCAAGATACAGAAGTTTTGCTTCTCTTCCCTGAAAAGAAAAAAAAACCTTTGTTTTGGTATTTCTTTTCAAACAATCTCTCAACTATACATTCTGTTTTTCCACAATGTAGCCTAGATCTTGTACCAGTTTTGCACAAATTAGTCTTCTGTACCTGGCTTAGCCTAGTATTGAGTATAGAGTGAGGGAGCAGATACGTCAGTGTTTGAATCGCATGAAGCAAAGCCTGAACCGGTGTTAATTTGAGCATATTTAGAAACTGCCAGCCAGGTGGCATGGCGTGTGCCTGTAGACCTCGCTACTTGGGAGGGTGAGGCATATTAAAGTTTAACACTGTGCTACGTTACAGGAGCCCTGCCAAAACTAATAAAGGCAATTTTCTTTTGTCTTGAAGAACAAGGACTTGTTCCTTTCTGCTTTTATTGTCAAATATACTTAAAGTTTTTTTCTGAACTTTATTCTAATGTGAAATAGATTTTTACTTTTTTGTCCTTCAGATATTATGATGCTGTTTGTTTTATGATTAGTTTGTTTTTTCCTTATACATATTTAAGATATTAAGCTGTTCAGATGGGAACTAATTATAGAATAGAAAATAGAAAACTTGCCTGTATTCTCAGATTTAGTTTTTCATGGACCAATTTTGTTCATTTCCCTGGTGGCTTCTTTTCTGATTGTACCTCAGATCAGAGGTCAGTGCAAGCAAAAGAATCCGTTTTTGAATGTACAGCTGCCACATAATCTCATTAGCCCTTCTGCCGGGAGTCTGAGCATATCAGTCTTTCTCCATAAAGACCTGAGTTTAGTTAAGGTTTATATCACACGCCCTCTCCTTCCTAAAGAAGTGAATTGAATGTAATCATATGTGTTTTTTCCCTTCCCCAACAGCTTCCATGCCTATGGCTGTTGTAAATTTGGGCCAAATATATCCATTTCAGAGAGGCTTTTTCTGTTCTGACAACAGCGTGAAGTACCCGTACCATGACAGTACCGTCACAACCAGTGTACTCGTCCTAGTGGGGCTTGGCATACCCATTTTCTCTGTAAGTAAATTAACAAGCAGGTAGTGATGTGTTTGTGCTGGAGGTTGGATGAAGTGATGGCGTTGGGGTGGGGGTAGATTCAAGCCCTGCCTTACCTGGTGTCACTATGGAAAATAGTGGAAAGAATCCCACACTGTTCCTGGAGAATGGTGACTTTCCAGTTGAAGGTGTACACTACCTAAAACAGCTTGAAGTCATTGAAGTCAACTCCTCTCGGTACACACGTGGAGAGGTGTGGCTCCACTCCTGCTCAGCTCTGTACGCTCTCCCTGAGCCCAGACCACCGTCTGCTTGCCAATCTGAGCCTTCTGTCCTCCTGCTCCTATTTACCCAGCCCTGGGATTTCAGGCATGTGTCTTTTATGGGACTCGCAAATAGAAGAAAAGGAACAGGGCAGACTTAACCCTTTTGCCTGTCTTAGAGTGCACTGGCCCGCTGTGTGTCTTCTGTGTCCTCCTTGGTCTTGTCCCCTGAGCTCTGTAGCTATTTCTAAAGTTTAGCCTCCGTCAGCTCAGCAACCTTGTTCTGCAGCAGGACTGGCTGGCTTTTCTTTCCGGGTTTTGAATAAGCAACCTTTTGCTTTAGCAGTTCATGAGTCTGAGTGTGGTGGTCCTTTTCATTGCAAGTTTTCTTTTGTCCTGAATAGTTTTCAGAATAGTATTCTAGCAGCTAGTGGGCCTTGAATTTTATTATATTTAGTTATTACATTATATACATTATATTATATTTATTTTATTATACATACTTTTGTATGCCTAAAATTCAAATTTCATCTAACAATTTTAAAATAAAAGGGGTGAAAAGAAATTGGGATTAAGAATTTAGTTTTAGGAGCTACTTTTCCCTGAGAAGCAAGAGCCCCCACAGCTCGCATTATACAGTTGGGGCCCCAGGATTGTGACCAGTGTGAAGGGAGGATTGCAGGACTGTCACGGAGAAACAGCCCACTGCATGCAGAGGAAGGAGAGGCCTGTCTTAACTGTTGCCAGGTCAGGCTTTGAGAACCTACTGGGTATTGTTTGGAGCTCAGGAACTTAACTTTAGTTGCAGCAGTTGGTACATTTTATTTTTTTTATTAAAACTTTATTGCAGAACTAAAATTTATGAATTGAACAAAACTTCTAAAGTAGCACAGCAGAAAGGGGAAAATTTGATCTCCTACTGGATGAAAACTCATGCCACCTCAGCGCTGTTCAGTTCAAATGTTTTCATTTCATTATGAGAATACTGCAGATTCAGCTCTGTGCCCTTACTTAACAGATAATTTTAAAATAAATGATTACCGTAAGTACCAGAATATCAGGTAGTTGAAATGAATAACAGTAATACTAAGGTATGTATGTATTTTCTTTAAAGTAGTGAGAAAAACCCAGTATAAACCTTTGAGTTCTTGGTATGAATTCTTGTGTGTTGTTAGAACTCACTTGGAAAACATTTTAATACAAACAGCAAACTAAAAAGAACAGTGTGTAGCTGGTTCCTGGGCCTCAGTGTGCTGGGGGTTTATGAACCAATGCAAAAGAGTTCTTCACAGTTTCTAGGACAGATTTGTTTTAATACTCTGTAGATACCATCTCATATAGAAGACATTGTGTTCATTTACATGCATTATTCAAGTTTGACATAGCTACACACATATCTTGTATAAAATTTGATGAGTAATAAGAATTTAAATGGTAAAGCATTTACATTTTAAAAGTGACTTATTTTTTTTCTTTTACATTTTAAAAAAGAAACCCAAGCGTGGCGGGCACCAAGGTGTTTGGTCACTGGTTTCCATGTGCTCTGCTTATCTTTCTGGTGCTGAGGTAAAACACTGACCAAAAGCACCTTAGCGGAGAAGGGTTTGGCTGGCTCACATCTCCAGGTCACAGCGCATCACTGAGGGGACCCAGGGTAGAAAACTAGCAAGTCTCAACCCAGAAAGCATAGTCACACCCGTGCTTAGCTTTCTCACACAGCTCAGGACTCAGGGCAGCCTGCAGGGAATGGCTGCCTACAAAGGGCTCGACCCTCCTCCCCCAGTCCACACAGACAGGCAAGCCCACAGGCCAGCCCCTCAACTGAGACTCCCTTCTCAGATGTCTCTTAGCTGTGTCAGGTTGATAGGTAAAGCTATCTAGGACAATGGGAGACTCTAGTCTTTCTTAGTTCACTTTAGAAAAATGTGAGGTAAAGCCAAACTCATTAATTCACTGATTTGTTTTAATGTTATTTTGAAAACTGTAGCTGAGGAAGCGATGAACTTTACCTTTTTATTTTTAAATTTAGGTCCTGGGAAATTGGTTGAATTTGTGATGTTTGCTTTAAAAATAATGTTATTTTTAAAAACAGGGTCTCATGTCTCCAGCTGACTGTCACATAGCTGAGGTCAAAGTTTTTGGCATTAAAAACAAATCTTCCCTTGGTTTAGGTAGAGCCGTGAGCAGATGATTGGCAAACTGGGCTGCATTAAAGTGAGAAAGTTCTACTGTGAAAGACACTGTCAAGACAGTGACACACGCCGGGTGTTCTGGAACACCTTCTCCCCACCTGGTGAAGGGCCACGATTAAAGCTGTGCATAGAACTTTAAAATTCAACAGTGAGAACAGCCCAAGCTGGGTGTAGCCGTTAGCCTGTAATCCTGAGCTTGGGAGGCTGAAGCGAGAGACCTCCAGTTCAAGGCCAGACTGAGTTGCATGGCTGGAGGGTGGGGCTCAAAAGTAAAGAGTAGAGAGAAAGCAACCCAATTAAAAGTGGCCTGGAGGCCTGAAGAGAAAAACCCCAACTAGAGAAGGTAGACATGTGGTAGGTAAATCAGTTATGAAAGGATGCTCCGTGCCAGCTCAAACTGGAGTCTCCTGGGTACCCAGAGTAGGGAAAATTCAAGACCCACAATGCCTACTGCACCAGAAAATGGTGTAGCTACTTTGGAAGACACTTCTGCAATTTCTTATGAAGTTAATGTGGTCTTGACTGTAGGATACAGCAGCTGTGGCCCTAAGTAGTGACCCAAGTGAACTGAAACGTCTGCTCACATAAAAACAAAACAAAACAAAATGTCTGTAGCACTGATATTTATAAGTGTCTAAACTTAAAACAAGCAAGATAACTTTCAGTAGTTGAGTGGATAAATGAATTATGATATTGGCATATTCCATACATGAAATATTCATATCTGGTGACACTTAGAAACAAGTGGGCTAGGGGTATAGCTCAGTGCTAGCTATGGGCACGGGCAAGGCCTTGGATTAAGTTCTCTGGATTGCAAGAACAAAACCACAGAATCCAAGGAAGTACGTCATGAAGCCATGAAGACACATGAAAGCACCCTCACTGCATATTGCTAAGTACAAGAAGCCAGTCTGAAAAGGCTGTTATTTTATGGTATCAACTATGATACGGTATGATAGGACATGGCAACGTGAGCCTGTGGAGCTAGTACAAAGGGAGGCGGCGTGAGCGAGGGTGGAAGCAACCCCTGAAGCAGAGGGTTTGGGGCAGGGAAACTATTGTGTATGATGCTATGATGCGGTGCATGGCCCCATGTGTGTATCAGTGCACATAGAACTGTAGCATAAAGAGCAAGCCCTAAAGTGAAGCACGGCTTTAGTTATTACAGTGTGCTAACACTGCTTCTTCAGTGATAGCAAATGTGCTGCACCAGTGTAAGGTGTTTATAGAGAACCAGGACTGGGATAATGAGAGAAGTGTGTGTGGGAGCATTTACTGCCCAGTGCTTAAGTAAACTTAAATGTGCTATAAAAAATTAAGTGAGGCTTAAAATCTTGTAGGGTACCTGCTCGGCTCATGGGAAGTCCTGGGTTCTATCCTTATCACTACCAACTACCAACACACACATAGATACACACACTGAAGAGTAATTTAAACACACACACACACACACACACACACACACACACACACACACATTTGGGGTAGGGTTCAAGGGTCTCATTATGTAACTCTAGCTCACTGTGTAGAGCAGGCTGGCCTCAAACTCATGGAGATCTGCCTGCCTCTGCCTTCTGAGAGCTGGGATTAAAGGCATGTGCCAGTAAACCTGGCTTAAACTATATTTTTCAATTTGTTGATAATTTGATAAAGTATCAGTGTTCTTTTGTTATATAAAAAGAATGATTTTTTACAAAATGTTATCTTCAATATTATTAATTTTTAGGGATATGATTACCTGTATGATGTCAAATTTATGTTTTAGAATTTTACATAATGCGTTAACTAATAAAAATTAAAATTACATTTATTTAGTGTGCTTGGTGCATATGCTAGCATACATGTGGAGGTTAGGGACTAGTTTGAGAGAGTGGGTTTTCTCCTTGCACCTCGGGTCCGGGATTGAACTACAGCGTTCAGGCTTGGCAGCATATACCTTTACCCACCTGACCGTCTCGCTGGCCCTCGTTATTGACCTTACATGATATTTATTTCAACTGCAAGCTATTGGTTATTTTATTCCCCTGGCATACCCTATATTAGGGACTTCATGCTGCTTAGGCAAACATTCTACTTCTAAGCTTTAGCTCCTAGACCTAATAGGTCTTATGAAAGAGGGGTAGTTGACAGTTAATAACTGGACATACCTTTGTTTCTTAAAACTTAACATTTGGAAAACATGGTGGTACTTAGGAATTCAGTTTTTAACAATAGTTTGTGGTTTTACATTTTAATCCCCACCCTAGAGGACTATTATATTGTGCCATTTATTTGAAAAGAAGAAAAAAGCGTAGCCAATTTCAGCACCCAACAGGCAGAGACAGATGGATCTCTGTGAGTTTAAAGCCAGACTGGTTTAAAAATTGGAAAGGAAAAAAGTTGTGGGATATTTAGTGCATTTGATGCAAGAAGCCATTACTGTTCAATGTTATACAGTAGACTGCTAGTACATCAAAACCTTTTGGATATCTGAGAAGTAGTGAGAGGTCGAATTTGAAGCATCTGTGCTGAAGGCTTTCTCCACATGCAGACCCACAGTGTAAAGCTCTGGGAGCCAAGTTTCGTGAATGTTTGCAGTATTACGTGACTAAGACTCACGTGATTAAGGCTCACGTGCCGCCTTAAGCAACACTCTCAATCAGGTGCGGAGCGCAGCCAGCAAGCCACTGAGGAGGCGAACAGCGCGAACAGCCTGTGTAATAGGGGACTCCGTCCCGTCCGTGTTTTCCAGGGTGAGAAACAGCGGTGTCTGAGACGGATGCTATAGTTCCTGGTCTTACGTGTACCCTGATGTTGCTGGGGTACCGATGGGAGTTAGGAATAGGGGGTCTTCGGGTCTGTGCTTCTTCCCTCGGGGTGTCTATGTGCCAGGCAAGAAAGGAATATCTGAGCCCTGGAGGGGGACAGAATCTAGTTCGGTTCTGAGTGAGTGCTAAGGGAGTGTATGGAGTGGCCTTCGCAGCCTTCTCAGGAAGATTGAGATGCTCTTTAGACGAAGGCCTCCCCGCAGATGATCCTTGGTGAAGGAGAGAGACATCCTCGCTTGTCTAAACTGCTTTATTTGATGGCGGATGTGCATTCATAGCCTTACTCAGGGGGAACCAGGGATTAAATGCTGTTTGGGGAAGGGATGCACAGGAAGGGAAGCTCATTGGCTAAACACTGGGAGCTTATCTAGAGACTTCATTAAGCAGGGAGAACTCCATGTTTTTATGCTACGTGGCTGACTGTCGTGGTTGTCTCAGCTGAGTGCCGTGGCTACATGTTCCAGATTAGGAACTTGGCAGAGAGCTGGCTTCACATCTGCCATTCTCAATTCTGAGATCCCCCCAGGTTTGAGCCTGCTCAGCTCTACCAGTTCTTCTGTCTGGTGGCACAGTCCACTTGCTCCACAACCACTTAGTAGTAGATGGTGACCAAATTCCTGTGGGCGCCATGTTTTAATAATTTTAAACAAACAAAAACCCCACATCAGCAAACTTTCGTCAAGTATGGTCATTTGCACTTATTGGGTCTTAAGAATGGCAAGTTTTAGGAGCAGTCAGCATTTAGGAGCTCAGGGCATTAGAGCACCCTGCTTTTGGAGGAGGGGCTCAGTCACTGCCTGTTTGGTTCCAAGGTAGGCAGCTGCGGTGAGGGATCTTTTTAATAATAGCTTTCCTATAGTGAGAGTGAGGGCAGTTCCTCTCTGTGGGAGGATGAGCAGAAGGCATGGGCAGGTTCACTGATTTGTATCAGTAGACTATGTGGGAGTTCTGAAATGTTCAAGCATGTCAATGCAGATTTTGTGATATCTATGTAAGGAAAAAGCTTGGTTTCTAATTGCTCACTACAGGTTGATACTCTGATCTTTCTACAGTTGCTGTTCTAGAGTTCTGAAATACATCCTCCGCATTTTTCTTTATTTTTCCAGGTTTGGTTCCATCTTACCAGATCTCTGCATGCCCCAACCCCTTTTCTTTCTGTATAAAAAGGATCTGTTTGGCCTGGCTGTGGTGGTAAATGCTTTTAATCGCAGCCTCTGGGAGGCAGAGGCAGAAGGATCACTTTTCTAGATCTTCCTGGTCAACAGAGCAAGTTTCTGGACAGCCAGGTCTACACGGAGAAAAACTGTCTTGCAAAACCAAACCCCAAACACAAACAAACAAAAGTGTACCAGCCCGTGCTTTTACTCCACCACCTGCTTTTCCTTCTCCTCTCTGGAGGTTTCATTTGCAGTACTCAGAGCACTGGGCCCTCATTTCTCCTCTTCCCTGTTCCCTTCCTGGTCTCACTTGGTCTCATGGCTTTAACAGGACTTGCGTGTCAGGTTAATCTCTTAGGCTCGACTTCTCCCCTCCACTGCAGACAGCTCATCTCCCCTCCACTGCAGACAGCTCATCTCCCCTCCACTGCAGACAGCTCATCTCCCCTCCACTGCAGACAGCTCATCTCCCCTCCACTGCAGACAGCTCATCTCCCCTCCACTGCAGTCTTTTGGTCTCATACTAAATTGAGTTAAATGTATTTAGAATTAAATTGCTACCAAGGTCTTTAAGATTTAGTAAAAGAGGACTGGAGAGACGGCTCAGCGGTTAAGAGCACTGACTGCTCTTCCAGAGGTCCTGAGTTCAAATCCCAGCAAACACATGGTGGCTCACAACCATCTGTAATGGGATCTGATGCCCTCTTCTGGTGTGTCTGAAGATGGCTACAGTGTGCTAATTATATACATTAAATAAATACTATTTAAAAAAAGATTTAGTAAAAGAAATTAAAAATAACCAACAATTTGCAATAGTTTGTTTTACTCCTATAGATACCATGACCAGTGCAACTCTTGTAAAGGGAAGCATTTGTGACTGGTTTACAGTTTCAGAGTTTTGCTCCATTTTCTTCATGGAATGAAGCATAGCATGCAGGCACACATGGTAGCTAAGAGTCTACATCTTTATGTAGCAGAAAGAGAGACACTAGGTCTGCCTTGAGCAATTGAAACCTCAAAGCCTGTCCCTAGTGATACACTTCTTTCAAGAAGGCCACACCTCCTCCAGCAAGATCATACTTCTTAATCCCTGTCCAGTAGCTCCACTCCCTGATGACAAAACATTCAAATATATGAGCCTATGGGGCCACTCTCTAGGCTTAGACTTTTCAAAACTTACTTTGTTTATGGTTCTTAAACACTTCAACCTCCCTTCTAGCCCACCAACCAGAGGTAGGTGAGAAAGAAGGTTAGTAGGAAAAGGGGGTTGTGGACCTGTTTAAAGTAGTTCTTTGGGATGATTCCTCTTTTCCTTGTCAGGATACCAGGAGTCTGGTCCAATAGCGAACACCAAACACAAATCAGTAGTGGTAGCTCGATCCAGTAGTGCAAGCAGAATGAGTTCTTGGTGCGTTTCTCTCTATGCAGTGATGACCAACAAAGAAGGGAAGTGTTGCACAGTGGTGGCATAGCAATGCAAGAGCACCCTCCCACTGTTTGTGGGGTTCCATTTATATTCTTTCTAAACGTCACACACCCTCTTCAAGTGTCTGTTTTCAGCAAAACATCACATGCTCTCTTATTCACAGCTTTCATCAAAACATCATGTAACACAACTGAATTTTTAAATAAACCAGAAATTTCCACTTTACATCCCTATTCAAACCACCACATTCCACTCTCTGGCCTCCATAGCTTATACCTCATGCTGTACTTGGACTTGGTACTGTGCAAGAACCACCCAGGTCTACTGGTGTTGAAGGCATGAAGCTGAAGCTGGTACCGTGAGAATCCAGGAAAGGCCATTGATGGAGGTGCAGCCTCAGTTGCAGTTGATGGCCCAGGACTGAAGGGGTCATGCAAAGGAGTTGTTGAGGCTTGGCACCATGAGGAGAGCCTGTTAGAGGCTATTGCTGATGTCTGTTTGCAGCGTGAGACCCCCACAGTACTGGAGATGCCAGTCCCATGAGATAACTACCAAGAAGAGCTGTGGCAGTGCAGCGAGTCAATCAGAGCCTAGCATGCTACAGAGGACAGAGCTGGAGAAATGACCCAAGCCCTTTGGAGGTCTGGGCTCCTAGATATTGGAACAAGAAACTGTGATGTTGAAGTTGCCTTGGATACCCAAGATGTTAGATATGCTAGAGCCATGGGATGCTGCTGAGGGAAATGTCTAACTGGGAGTGGAACCAGCCAAAGAGCTGGAGACAGCGTTGCAGTCAACAATGATGAAAGGAGCTGGAGAGGTAGAGTTTGGGAGTCTGTCCACCTGGGTTTTGGTCTTGCCTTTGTCCAATATTTCTTCACTATGATGGTTTGGAATGGTAATGTATATGTTTCAACAGCCTATAGGAGCCAGAGAGTGGATGTGGTGGTTTGAATATGCTTAGCCCAGGGAGTGACACTATTTGGAGGTGTGGCAATGTAGGAGTAGGTGTGGCCTTATTGGAGGATATATGTCACTGTCTGGGTGAGCTTAGAGGTCATACACTCAAGCTCCACCCAGTGTGGAAGAGAGAGTCTCCTCCTGGCTGCCTGCAGAAGCCAGTCTCTCTCCTAGTTGTCTTCGAATCAAGATGTAGAACTCTCAGCTTCCCCAGCACCATGCCTGCCTGGATGCTACCATGCTTCCCACCATGATGATAGTGGACTGAACCTCTCAACCTGTAAGCCAGCCCCAGTTAAATGTTTTTCTTTATAAGAGTTTCCTTGGTCACGATGTCGCTTCCCAGCAGTGAAACCCTAACTGAGACACACACTAAATACATCTGTCACATGTCTGGTAAGCCAGGGTTACAGTCAGACGGCAGAACTAACACTCGATCCATTGTTCTTCAGTCTCCCTTTACTGAGGGTTCTTTGGGCTTACCGTCCTCATGCACCCTCAGTGCAGACACTGGATTGTGACTGATGAAATGCTTTGCAAGTGGCCACCTCCTCTCTGCTCGGTGGAAACCATCTGCTGCTCACTGGATTTCCAGTGGGGCCAGTTCATCTGGACTTTTGAGGTGGTTCTTTTCTCGACCTTCATCAGAGCTCTAGGCTCTTGACATCAGTGCCTGCTTTGGTTAGCTCTGAGACACTGTGCCCGCGAATGACATGCCACTGTAGTTCTGGAGTTGGAAACCACTCTCTCTTTAGCACTTGATAGCTTTTATATCCATAAAATGTCATACTGTATAAAGTAGGACCTGCGCAACAGCATGGCTGTTTTGTCAACCTTAAACATTAACTTGTTGAAGGCGTTTTCATCTCCCTAATGTTGGAAGAGAGTTTTTGTGTTTGGTTGTTTGGTTAGGTGTTTTTTTTGTTTTGTTTTGTTTTGTTTTGTTTTTTTTTTTTTTGAGACAGGGTTTCTCTGTGTAGCCTTGCTGACCTGGGACTCACTCTGAAGACCAGGCTGACTTTGAACTCAGAGATTCACCACCTTTGTCTCCCGAATGCTGGGATTATAGGTGTGCCACCACCGCCCAGCTGAGTTTTTTCATGTAAGAGACTTTAAAACCAGTTTCTCAGTTTGGCTGAATTTTTCTAACTGAAACAGTCTGTAAGTATTACTCTTCTGGTTCCAAGATCCTGAATGAGTGCAAGAGGCAGTTAAAGAAAAAAGCAGTTTTAGCTCTTTTTTCCTATCTCTGGTGGAGGATGGGGACATTTTTTTCTATGAAGTTTGTGGAAGTTATAAGTTATCATGTCATACTTCCTTTTGTATCATTAAAGATATTCACTATTAGAAAGTGAAACCTATACTATTTCACAGATGATGTAAGTTTACTATTCAGAGAACTTGAGTTTTTAAAAGGTTCATTGTGATTGGCCATTGGGTGTATTAAAAATCAGGATATGGGAATGTAAAGCACGATAACCTTTTTGGAAAATAACTTGGGAGCTTCTTAAAAATTTAAACATATACTTACCACATGACACAGTAATTCCACTTGTAGGTATCTGCCAGTTAGAAATGAAAATGCATCCACACGAAGACTTGCATGTGGATGTTCAAAGTGGTATATAGTCATAACAGCCCTGAACTGGACACAGCTGAGATGTCCATCAACTGCTGAGTGGCTGAACCACATGTGCTCTGTATGTACAGTAGGATAATATATCCATAAAAAGGAGAATACATGCCAAAAATGAATTAGCATGAAGGACATTATAGTAAGTAATATGAGCTACATTAAAAAAACCATGTGTTGTATAATTCCGTTTATATGATACGCCCAAACGCAGGTGTGTGTTTGCTCTGGGTTGTGGCAAGGAGTATGCACTGAATGCACAGTGGTTCGTGAATGTTCCCAGGGCATAACAATGTTCTCAGACTATGTCGTGAGGATTGTCACAGTGGTAAACTTAGAGTAGATGCATTTTATGATGCTCCTTACACTTTAAGGCTGTCTGAAATAGGTGAGGAAATCCAGGGAGGTGACTCTGTGGTGAGGAGAACTTGCTGCTCTTGCAGCAGATCGGGGTAGGTTCCCAGCACCCACACCGGGTGTCTCATAACCACCTTTAATTTCAGTATGAGAGGCAGCTGATGCCCTCTCTGTCCTTCCTGGGTGTATGCATGCACGAGGTGTACATACAGATAAGGAAGTGTACAAACACACACTAAACAAGTAAATCTTTAGAAATAGGAGAGAAATTAAAATTGATTTCTCAACTAAAGTATTAAGAAAATATTGGCATGTGTAGTCATTTGAGAAATTATGAAAAGAGATTTTTTTTTTAAAGCGATACAGTCTTCCTGGTAGCTGACAGCAGTGGAAACAATCCTGTGTCCATGCCTTGGCTGTTATATGTGTCAAGGAGAGCATCGCTGTCCATTTAAAAGATTCAGTTTTCCATGCTTGTGTACTGTGGCTGGTAGAGTAAGTTAGTACTGTGCAGCTATATTTGGGGGGAAGTAGTGGTCAAAATGTTAATGTTTATATGCCTTATTGTTACTTAAAAATGTTCTAAGGAAATAATTAGAAATGCAAACAAGGATTTGTATTACAAGTGTTCCCAATACTGCATAGATTAACCAAAACCTAAAAGCAACCTTTGTGCTGTCCCTGTTGAAAGAATGGTTAGATTAGGGTTTTTGCAGGGAGTAGAAACTGTTTTTTCATTAGCTTTAGTAAAGCCTGTTCTTGAAACAGATAACAAGGTACTCAGCAGCCTGAGATAGTGGGGCCATTGAGGCCTTCTGGCACAGGGGAACCAAAGCTACCTTTTCGATTCTGCACTGGGAAGGTCAAGCTAGTCCCTTCTTTCTCTGTAAGTGAGCTTTGTCCTTGGCCTCTTTGTTTGTGGGCCAGTGCTGTGTGCCAGCCCAGACGGATTCAGTCTTGTGTTTCTGAGAGGTTCCAGAAGCATTTGAATAAGCTCATCCTTCTAAGTCTTAAGTGGGTCGGTGAACGCCTGTGCTTAGCCTGTATGAGTTTAATGAAAATGAAGCTGCACTGGGTTATATATTTTATAAGTTTCTGCGATGGTGACAGGGGTTGGTTATTACTAACTTTAAGTATTCCTCAGGCCTTCTCCACTCTAATCTGGTTTCTGTTCTTTCTCCGTAACGAAGGCAGGCCATTAAAAGTCATTGCATCTGAGCTTCCTCTCCATCTGACCTCTGTTCATCTGATGCATCCTTTGCTTCTGCATCCTGACCTGCCAGCAGCTCACCCGAGCTCTCTCAGAGGGTTTTTTTGCTCATCCTTTTAATACCAGCCGTACTCTGTGGTTGCTTTCTTGCCACGCCCATGCTGCACATTTTCCTTCTGCTTTGAAGCTATGGGAATCACCTGTCATGGTTTTTCTCCAGCTCCCCTTCCTACTGGGAATCACATTCTGAGCACTGACCGACCGGGCACACTCAATGCTGCGCGAGCTTTCCTTTGCTGCTCTTCGCTGGGGTGATTCTGTACCGTGACTACTCCACCCTGTTATCCTGATAGCACCCAGGGTGATGTATGCAATGTCCACCCACTCACACATTCCTGCATTTTAAAATGGACATTATCACTTGTAAAATTTTCCTCTATCTTTAGAAATATGAACCTTTTCCCTGTAAATTGGAGAGTAATTTCCAACATGATTTTTTTATGTGGCATGGCCAAGGGAGAAACACCTTATTATTAACGGATATGAATATGAATATTTTCAGTATATTTGAGACTATCAATACAAATTTTTCCTTATACTAAAGATACAGAATCTAAAGAGTTTCGAATGCTAATGAACTATGTGTAACTTCTGTACTAAGCGTCTTAGTGCAGAAAGAAGCAATACTTAGAAAAAAAAATACAGCCAGTTCAGAAATGTGCTGTGTAGACAGAAGAACTTTACAGTGCTGTGTGCAGAGTTCTTACAAGTCAGGGGAACCACAGAGATAACAGTTCTTTGTAAATGTGAGACGGATGTCCATCCAGTTGGAATGTTGTAGTTGGTTGAAGGTTAAGTGTTCAGTTACTATGTGGGACAGGCAGCAACCGGAACCTCAGCCATGTGTAGTTAACGCTACTTTATGTGTCAGTGAGTGGGAAAGTTCATGTAACTCTCCTGAAGTTGTGCTCTGTGGCGTATGTAGAAAGGCTTGGGCGTTTCATCCCATTATGCTAATTGTACGCATGTTGTGACTCAGAAGAGTCTGAATCCACTGAGAGCCATGCATGAAAGCCAGCTCCACAGTTATCAGAAGCCAAGCGCTAGGGATCTTGTAGCGTTTTAGAGATTTTTCAAGAGTTGGCAGCTATCATTGGCAAATTGACTTCCATAAAGAAACGTACTCTGAGCCCTGATTCAGTGTCTGAATGAAGATGCAGAGAGCTACAGAGAAGAGCTAGCAATGGGAGAGATGTGTACAGAGAGATACAGAGAAGAGCTAGCAACGGGAGAGATGTGGTTGTAGTTTGGACAGATCGATGTATGATAAACAGCAGCAGAGATCTGGTTGCCAGTCAGTTGGAGGTCAGGGCTTGGAGCCTCATGGAGAGAAAGCACTTGGTCTGCTCGGACAGGCTGGCTTAGTGGGTGAGATGCTGTGTGCAGCATGGGATGCCAGAGGGAGAGCCTTCATGCGTGGACCAGTTCTGATGTGGACTTGTTGAGGGTTTCTATATCTCTCTTTACAAAGCAGAAAGCTGTAACTAATAAGTAGGTCATATTTAATGACATGAAGAACTGAATTCTTGAAAGTTACATTTAGACAAAGTTTAAGCATTTTAAGGGGTGTAAATGGTGAGTGTGAGGCATAATCTTCACAGAAAACATTAAAGATAAAACAAGTGTGTGTTAGGGGGTTTGATTAAGACACCATTGCCTGTCTTAAGAAAGTTGATTCAAGGGGCTGGAGAGATGGCTCAGCGGTTAAGAGCACTGACTGCTCTTCCAGAGGTCCTGAGTTCAATTCCCAGTAACCACATGGTGGCTCACAACCATCTGTAAAGAGATCCGATGCCCTCTTCTGATGTGTCTGAAGACAGCTACAGCGTACTTATAATAAATGAATAAATCTTTAGGAAAAAAAAAAGAAAGTTGATTCAACTTCAGGGTCCATTCCAAGGCAGCTCTAAGTATCCTCTGAATAATTGAAAGAAACAAATGAATGCTTTATGTAGACACTGTCATAACCTAGCTGTCATTGTGGCCTGTCTAAACACTGTCATTTTTGGAAAAGCACAAAATGGGGAATGTTAAAATGTTTTCTTCAGAAACAAAGTCCATGACAGAAGGTTAAGAAAGTGCTGGAAACCTGATTTAAGACAGGGGAGGGAGCAGAGACTTCCCACAAATACTGTACCCGGGCAGGGACAAAGGTGGGAGACTCCTGGGTTAGAGTGGCTGACAGGACTGGGAAGCTTTGTTTCCTGTAGAAGCACACTCACCCTACAGGGCGGCTCTCCTAACTTGCGCTGCATGCACTCTGCATTCTCTTTACATGTGCTCTTACTTACGTTCAAAGCAATCGCATCTTTAAAGTCTTCTGGGGTGGTTGTTACCATTGATGAGTTTTGATAATTTTTAATGATATTTTTATTTATTCCCTTTTGCTAGCTGGATTGCCTTTTATAATTCTTACTTCAAGGCATACCCCCTTCCAACGAGGAGTGTTCTGTACTGATGAGTCCATCAAGTACCCTTACAGAGAAGACACCATCCCTTATGCGTTATTAGGTGGAATAGTCATTCCATTCTGTATTATCGTTGTAAGTTAAATCTGCTTTTCCAAGTTTATAACTTTTGAACATGCACCTTACTCTTGTGATGGTGGTTTATTATTAACGATTGAATGTATATCCCTCAGAATTAAAAAAAAAACTTTAATGGAAAGCTTATTTTATGGAGCTATTTTAAATTACAAAAATATGAAATTGGAGCCTAACTTGGTATATGTAGATTTTGGGCTAATTTTGTGTCCACTTTAGAGTTCATGTTAAATTAATGTTTAATTAATTTAGAAATGTCATTAAAATCCTCACAGTCTCTGACTAGGAAAGTAATTCATAATTTATGGTAACCAATGAGAAGACACCTTCCACTGTGTACATGCGTGTTTCCTAGAAGTGAGACTCTGAGAGGAAGGATGCTGCTCCTTCAGTCTTAGTGTCTTCACGGCTGTCCTGGGCCTGGCATGTCCTAGCTCTTCCCTGGGGCTGCTCTGGGATCTGGTGGGGTGGGGGGATTGTACAGTAATTTAGGTGACGTCCTGCAGTATGGCAGAGGTTCAGGAGATGAGGGATTCCTTTAGTCTTCCTAGATCTCTACACTGAGTTGTTACTTTTAAAAGGCAACAAGCCCATGATGGTTTGTAGAGGAAGTCACCTGTTAGAGACAGGTCTCTGTGTTCGCTAGCCTGGGCATGAACTCATGGGCTCAGGCACTCTTTCTATCTCAGACACCTAAGTAGCTGTGAAGTCTTGATTGTTCCCTGAGCATGGTGGTGCATGTCTATACGCCCAGATCTGAGGAAACTGATGCAGGAAGGGTTGCAAGTACAAGACCGGCTTAGACTACTTAATGAGACTGTAGCTTATAAAACAAACATGCACATACAGGGAGTAGTCTGGGGGAAGTTAGGACTCAATATGATCAAAATATATTGTATTTGAATGAAAAAGTGAAATAAAAGGAGGACACGACTGCTCCTAAATGGTTGAGGTTTCTAGTGTAGATCTAAGGGAGAGCAAGGGCAGAGGCACCTAGAATGGTCCAGACTGAATCAAGCCCTGAGAGGAAAGAGGGAAGAGAGTGAAAGAGGAAGAGGGAAGATCTTGAGGCCAAGAGGCCAGGAGCAAACCGGGAGATCAGGAGAGTAAGAGACTGGTGTAGCCAAAATGTCTGGGTTTTATAGGGAAGAGAAGCTGGGGAAGGGGCCAGCTCAGTTCCTGAGATAAAGAGTTTCAGATATGGGGTGGGGGTATTTCAGACAAGATGTCCCTATAACAGGTACTGGTGACGAAGAGAGGCTAGTGGACAGTGTTCCTCTGATGTGTTATATAGGTACCTCAGCCATTTGTCCTGGGTTTGAGACCTGACATCATTTAGTCACTTAATAAAAGTACATTAAAATGCAGGGTGGGGGAGAAGAAGGGAAAGAAAAGAAAGAAAGTATTTCACTGGAGAGAGGACTCAGTGGTCACTGGTCTTCCAGAGTATCCAAGTTCAGCTTACAACCACCTGTACCTTCAGCCCCAGAGAATTTGACATTCTCTTCTGGCCTCTGTGAGCACTTGTGACATATACACAGAGACACATGTACACATAAATAAAATTAAAAACTTCCAGCACAGTCTTTCAGAAGTTATCTTTACATTTCGTACAATGACAAGTAAGAATTAATATGAATCAAGGCCCTTGAAGTGTGCATTATTTTTAAGGCACAGTGAGAGAACTGTTAAATGGACAGGTGAGATAGACAGCTCATCAGGTAAAAGTGTTTGCTGCCAAAGAGGCCTAAGTCCAAACCCTGGGACACCTGTGGTAAAAGGAGGGCACTGACTCCTGCAGGTTGTTCTCTGACCTCAGCCACTCCCTAATCAGAGTTGTATATATTGAATATCACTTATTTAGAAGTAAATTGAAGGAGGGGAAGAAGTAAATCATTTAAGATCTGTATTGGTTCAGACTTTGCACCAAGCCTTTGGCATGGCCTGTAGATGATCTGTAACTACAGTGGTGATAAAGTCTGTGAGAAACCGAGAGACAAGGTAGGATTTCCGTACAGAGGAAATGGTCAGTGAGCAGTGTCAGTATATGGGGTTAGTAAAAGTCTGTCCACTCCAGAACCTCACTTTTGGCTGTTGAGAAAGACTCAGGAGACTGCACAGCAGGGGGAGCAGGGGGAGCTGCGGGGAAGAGGAGGAGGTGTGAGGTGCACCAGTGGTTTCAGACTCCTGGGCTAGCGAGCCCCCCCATGAAGGAATGCTGTACGGATGCTGTTTGACAGTCTTGGTGGGGACATTCAGGAGCTGGAGAGAGCATGCTCCGAGCATAGGCCCACGGGGTGGAGCAGCGCTGTGGAAGACTGTCACCGTTAGTGAGTGAGACGTGAGAAGTGTTCTGAGTTGTCGGGTTAATTCCATAGCTTGTTAGCTAGGTGTAGACCTGACCAAAGATTAAGACCAAGGAGTAATAGGCCAAAGGGCAGGACACAGTATTAAATGAATTGAAGAACATGACTGTCACATGCAGATAGAATGAGGAAAACAGAATTTCTTCTGGCTGTTTCTCTCAAAGAGGAGAGCATGTAACTTTAAAAACTAAGCACCCGCCAGCATTACAGCCTTCCCGCCAGCTTTTGGTTTATGTGGGCCACTTGTGTAGGTCAGCTGGTGCTCTGCAAATCACAAAGCCGGTTCCTCCATCAGTGGTGGGAGCAGGGCTTGAGTGCCCACAGCTGGGGCTGGCTGTGAGGAGGGAGCTGTGCTCCTCATTGTGGAACAGTTGAGTTCTGAGGTGTGGAGGTCCGCCCTGCTGAACTGGTTAATTAATACACTTGTATGCCCCCCACCAGCAAAGATGAACTCCATACTCTGTTAGAGAACTCTTCTCACTAGCAGCCTTAGGGAATTACCAGAACTCCCAAAATGACCCAGAGGCAATATAATCTTTAAAACAGGGCAGTGGCTGTTGGTAAGGGTGACCCTAGGCCAAGTAGTGCAGGTGTGATGACCCCAAGTCCACTTCCCTTGTTCTGTGACCCAGTCTCTGAAAAGGGGTTTCATGAACTCACTACCACGGAGACTATTTTGTGTGGTGTAAGGTGTTGAAGGGATTTTGACTTTACCCAGGCAGTGCCTTTCAGTGAACATGTTTATCAACACCTCCTGTTTTAGGCTCCTGTGTCAATTTTAGCTTTCTGTTGAAAAGTTAAGACATCACCCAGCCTTTCAGAATTCCTAGTCTAATTGGCAAAGTTATAACACTGACGGGGCTCTAGGAGCTATTGAGCCAGAGCTGAGGGAGGAGAGCTGCTCACATCAGACCTCTGAGATTCCACTAAGAGGCAGCCATTACGTCGCCTGTGGCAAGGCTGGCTCTGCACATGGCCCTTCCCTGATAGGATGTGTTTGTAAACCTTTAAGGTGAGCTAGAAAAACAGGAGGCGTCTCAAGGGAAACTTGGTTGTAGAGCCCTCACCTCTGCCTACCCGGGAGTCAGAGGTCACTGTTTCCTAGGTGTGTATGTAGACTGCAGGCCCATGGAGTGCATCCTCTTGTCTTATTTAACCAGTAAACGCTGGGATTCACAGTCATACATTCAGTATTTGGATTTCTCAGGAGGTTGGTGGGTGAACCTGTGAAGTTGTGCTTTAAGCTCTGGTTGCTCACCACACACACACACACACACACACACACACACACACACACACGCAGAGAGAGAGAGTGTGTGTTGACCAAGGTAGCAGTCGATAGCATGCTTATAGGAAAACGTCTTAATATATTTTTATATGTATTATAACTCCATTTTTATAAAGCAGTGAAAAATAGGAGAGGGACCATCTATAATGACACCCCTCACATCCCCAGGGAAGGAGGAGTCCCAAGTATTAGTTTGGTTTCTTAATAGGACTCTTCAAAGGAGTCTGGCTTTTCCTGAGCCTTCTGGAAAGCAGAAATTGGAGACCTTGGTGTTTGAAGTACTGCCCTTTGGCCCCAGACATAGAGCCACACTTTTATCCTATATTTTTTATTCCCTAAAATGGCTTTACTCCTTTAAATATGATGGATGTCTGACTCAAAGGAATGCTTGAGGAAAGTGGTGACCAATAGAAGGTCATGGAATTGAACCATGGTTATGTGAGGAAGAGTCTCTTTGGGGCGTTTGTGTTCTTAGAGTAAGCCACAGCTGTGCTTTGAGAGCCATTGCTGTAGCTACAAGCACTTCCTGTAGACTGCGCACTGCTGTTGGCCCAGCCATGGCTACGTCAGCAGTGCCTACAGCTGACCCTGGTGCTTTTTGTTTCTTTAGAATCAGACGTCCTAAACTGACTGTTTTAAAAGGGGAAGTTTGTAAAGCAAAGATCATTTACAACTTAGCAGTTGATGTTTTTGTTTGTTTAAAGTGCCTGCCTGTTGTTGTAACAGCCTGCTTTCTCTCTCTTTCAGATGATTACTGGAGAAACTCTGTCTGTTTACTTTAATGTCTTGCATTCAAATTCCTTTGTCAGCAATCACTATATAGCCACCATTTACAAAGCCGTTGGAGCCTTTTTGTTTGGAGCCTCAGCCAGTCAGTCCCTGACTGACATTGCTAAGTACTCTATAGGCAGACTGCGGCCTCACTTCCTGGCTGTCTGTAACCCAGACTGGTCAAAAATCAACTGCAGCGATGGCTACATTGAGAACTTCGTATGTCAAGGGAATGAACAGAAGGTCAGGGAAGGCAGGTGAGTGTGTGACCTGTAGTGCTTGAGTAGTGCCCTAGGCTAGAAGGTTTTAGTGACTGGAGAGGCGCTGGCTACCACTTTGAAAGGAGAAAGAAACTAGTAAAAACAGGAATGAACGAACTCATGAACCCATAACCTCGATTCTCGTTCCTTAGTCTACTGTTTTAGTCATGAGGCTTCTGTGTCCATTTAGGAGCATTTTATTGAAACGTTTAATTATGACGTATGAGAATCTAAGATGAATCTGGCCCACTTCAGGGTTAGTAAGCTTTTTTAAAGATGCTAGTTCAAGGGCTGAGACATGGCTCAGTGGGCAAATGCTTCCAGTCACCCAGTGTTGCTTTGATGCTGTACTGAAATAAAATAAAATTGTAAGGGAACAGTCTGTGCACAATAGCTTTATTGATCCATAATGCACAAACCTGTTCAATCCTTGATCACGGTTTTGAATATTTTCACTGCATTAAGTCTGCCTATGAGCCTGTCAGTCTATCAGCTCTCTGTCCTTACAGTCCTTTCTGTTCCATGTTTTCTAGGACATTGTGTGTGAGATCATTCAGTGAGAGCGCTGATGTATCTGTCTTCTCTCGCTAACGTGTCGGTTTCATGGTTTGTCCATGTTTCATGATTGTTACAGATGGTTAATCCAGCCATCTGAACGTTGATTTATAGCTAGGTTGTTTCTAATGTGGGACCATAAGAAATGAAGCTTCAACTGGGCATAGTGGCTCACCCTTTAATCCAAGCTCATGGGAGGCAGAGGCAGAGAGAGAGGCAGAGAGAGAGGCAGAGAGAGAGGCAGAGAGGCAGAGGCAGGTGGATCTCTGTGAGGTGAAGCCTGCTGGCCTACAGAGTGAGTTCCAGGCCAGGCAGGGCTTCACAGTGAGACCCTGTCTCAAAAAATAAGATGAAGGCTGCTGTAAACACGTGTGTTTACACTGTAAACACGTGTGTAAGCACATGTAAGAGACTTGCATTTTACTCGGAGTAGACATGCTGAGCATGCAGCCTTGTAAGTGTTGTTACAGTTGTAGGAAGGAAGGCGCCAGGTGCCGCCGTGGTTGCTGACTGCATTCTTCCTGGACTGAGACCTCCTTAGTCAGGCCCTCGCTGTCCTCCTGGTAGTTTCCCTGCCTTAGCCATGCCTCAGGCTTCCTGTGTCTCTGGGTTCCTGTCTGCGTTTTGTCGTAAGTGGTGCTGCTGGGTGTCTGCGGCGCCTTTGTCCTTCCGGTCCTGCCGTCTGGACATCTCTGCTGCACTCTTGTGGAGAAAGCAGTCAATGAGCTCCATGTTCTACTAAGCTGTAAGAGTTTCTTATTCTAATAAATGCCCCTTTTATGACATGTTTTGAAATATTTTCTCTAAATCTGTTGCTTGGTTTTTCTTTTTTACTGATACTGCTTGAAGTATAGAAATAGAAACTTTGAAGGCCTTTTCTGCTCTATGTGACGTCGTGTGTGTGCACGTAGAGGCCAGAGGTCAGTATGGTGTGTTCTTCAGTCACTCTGCACCGTATCTTCCGTCTCCGCCCCCCAGTGTGGGAAGTGGGACTCAGTCCTCACTCTTGAGTGACAGCACTGTTTCAAGGGAGCCATCTCCCAGCCTCTGTAGTTTCCAAGAAACTCAGTTTATCTTTTGCTTTCATAGTCTGTAGTTTTGGATCTTAATGAATCTGTTCCCGCCTGTGCTTTATACGTTTATTCTTAAGTTTAGCGCTTCCAGCCTTTGGATTTATGTTTGTGTATAATGTAAGGAAAGTATTCTTTTTCTCCGTAGACTACAGTGTTTCCCACCTTATTGACAGCTCCATCTCATAATTTAAATTGTCACTAGCACTTTGTAATGTCTGCTGTTGTGGTGTCCTTCACTATCTGTGTCCTCTGCAGTACCACACTGCAGCTTTATAGAATGTCCCTAGTCCGAGGTCCCTCCCTCCTGTTGAAGCTTTCCTTGTCGTAGGTTTGTGTGTTTCTCATTAGGCAGAATTTTCATTGAGATTGATTCACATCTTTACATTTACGGTGACTTGGGGTTGGGGATTTAGCTCAGTGGTAGAGCGCCTGCCTAGCAAGCGCAAGGCCCTGGGTTCGGTCCCCAGCTCCGAAAAAAAAAAAAAGAAAAAAAAGAAAAAACAAACAAACAAAAATTTACGGTGACTTGAAATCTTTTTCTATTTTGTGTGTGGGTGTTTGGCCTGCATGTATATGCACCATGCTCCTGCCTGGTGCCCACAGATGCCGGCTGCAGAGGGTGTCACCTGACTTGGAACTGGATTTACAGACATTTCTGAGCCTTCCTGTGGGAGCTGGAAACCGAAGCTGGGCCCTGTGAGACCAGCAAGTGCTCTTACTGCTGAGCCGCTCCCAGCTCCCAGCGGTGCTGTCGCTTTTGAGGTTTCCTGTAGTTTATCTTACAAGTGATTATTTCCTTTTCCATCGCTTTCTGCTTTTGCTCTCTGGAGCCAAGGAGATTTCAAAGGCAAAACAGGGTAGAACTGGGGTGTGGCTTTGCCATCTGCACAGGTGGGTTGGTCAGGAGCACCAAAAAGGGAGGGGAGGGGAGGGGAGGGGAGGGGAGGCTCTGTCTGGGAGGAAAGCTGACGCTGCTCTTCTTTTCTCCCAGGTTGTCCTTCTACTCGGGGCACTCCTCATTCTCTATGTACTGCATGCTGTTTGTCGCAGTAAGTACTTCATGTCTGCAGGGGCGGGGCACGGCTGTGGGCTGGCTGCTGAGGACAGGCCGGTGCCTTCCCTGTCGCACATAGCAGAACTGCACGGGCAGGACCTGAGATGTCCCTGTGCGCACTTTGAGCAGACCGCTGGGCTGGGAGGGAGGTCCAGCAGTGTGGTGGCTCTCCTCCTCCTCTCTGCCTTGTGAGGAGACCCTCAGTGATGGAAGGTGCAGGCTGCTGTGACTACTGTTGGAGCAAGTGTGTCGTTGTCTTCTCATCTTTCGGAAACATTTCCCAAGACTTTGCATGGTCCTGGTCCATCTGGGAGCAAGCCTGCAGATCAGCACGCTTGCCATATCCCAGGTTGGCACGGAGGAGTTAGAAAAGATGAACGCCACACTGCTCGGTAAACCAGAGCTAAGCAGTAAGACAGGGATCGTACGCACTGTAGAAGTCTTCAAAGGTCAGTTATGATGTTTCATCACATTCCTTCTGTACATAGTTATACACGTCAGTCTGTGCTGTGTTCCCGGCATATGGAGGGAGTACTTTTGCTCTCACAGATCAGCTAAAACTTTTTGTCTTTTGTTCTTTTCTTTTTTTCGGAGCTGGGGACCGAACCCAGGGCCTTGTGCTTGCTAGGCAAGTGCCCTACCACTGAGCCAAATCCCCAACCTCTCTTTTGTTCTTTTAAAAAAGTTCTTTTTATTGTATTTACTTAATGGTGTGTTTGTGTGTCTGTGTGTGTGTGTGTGTCTGTGTGTGTGTGTGTATGTGTGTGTGCATATGTGTGTGTGTGTGTGTTTACACACTTCTCCTTCCTCCGTGTGGGTCATGGAATTGAGGTCAGGTTAGAGGCTTGCTGGCAAGTGTTTTTACCTACTTAGCCATCTTGATGGTCCTGTGTTAATTTTCTTTGTAAATAAATTTTTATATAGTTGTAATGCATGTAAATTTGCAAATTCTTGGTTTTTCCCGATTTGGTCTTATTAAATACAACATTAGTATTTAAAAGTTAGAAAAAGTCCACTGTAGTTGGGCACAATGACACACATGACCAAGCACTGGGAAGAGAGAGCTCCAGGGCAGTGTCAGCTATGGAAGGTGACTTATGAAGTGTGGTGTTGAGTGGATGCATAAGTTGACTTGGCCTCAGAATTTATAATCAACTTTAAACGTTCACTTGAAGACCGTGTAAAAAGTGCCCCTGTTATGTAACAATCAGGGCTACAACTTCAAGCTGTTACTAGGTAATTTTTGGATTCAACATTCTGAAAATTGCAATCTCACAGTAATGAGTTCAGTGAGAAGGCAGCAGGGTCCAGACTCAGCAGTCTCTGGAGCGTCTTTCTGAGACACTCGCACCTGTGTGCAGCTCTGCCTTGGGAGGTGCGACTCATTTCAGAGTCGTCAAGAGCAAACACCTCACTCACATTCTTTGTCTTCTTAGCACTTGTTCCGAGGAACCATCACGTGGTTGTATTCTAACTAGGACTGGCTGTGCGAGGCACGGACACCTGCAGGGCTTTATCCAGGGCACGATGTGGGCTGCACTGATTGGCCTTTGAAGTGTGGGGCCAGAGCTAGTTGGGTCTGTGGTGTATTCACGACCTGAGCCTCAGTGTCTCTGTCCTTCAGATGAACCTAGGGTTCTCTTTTGGTGACTACCAATGCTTTGTATTTTATATGTTTAATATGTTTAACTCTTTCTTGTAATTTCCATGTGGGAAAAATGTGGAGTGACTACTGCTTTAGAGGTGAAGGCCTTGGCAGGGGCTGCTAAGGTCTGTGAGCTTTGCAAATCCCCCGACAGGGTTTGACTCCCATCACCTCCATGGTGGCTCAAACTGTTTGTAATTCTAGTCCCAGGAGACTCAACGTCCCATTAAGGCCTCCCAGGGCTCCAGGCATGCCCGTGGCACATAGGCACATATGGAGGCCAAACACCCACCCAGGAAGTAAAACAGACAAGTGGAACGCAATAGGGGAAGACACCCAGGCCTCAATATGGCATATGAGTATATGTATCAACATTCTTAAACTCACGTGTGCATGTAAAAGAAAGAGATAAAAGTCTAGGTAGGTTCCTTACAAACCAGGGCATTTCTGGAGAGATGGTGATGTTTTACGATCTTGACACATTAGAGACATGTACTTGATTGGCATGGAGGCCCAGCTTTGAGTTCAGCCCTGCGCAAACAGTGGCTCCTGGCTTTCCTGTTTATATACAACACGACCTCCCGTCCCCCACACTCCTGAGGTAGTGACTCGTCTTGTCTCTCTGGGCATCTGGGTCAGTCCAGGTTTGGGTGGAGATAGGGTTATTAAGTCTGGAGATTACTGACACTTAGAAATTAACTTCTAGTTCAACACTTCTCCTAGAGCTGTCCTTTGACTATTGTGACCTGGCAGGCAGCCCAGACCTGAGCTCAGTGCCAGTGCTAGGGGGGTGGGGTGGGCACCTTAGGGCAGAGCTGCTTTGCGCTTGCTTTGTGACCATCCTTGGGGTTGATTGGCTCTGAAGATCACACATTCATCTGACTGTCAGAGTAGCCTTCAGAGGCACTGAGAAATGCATCAGTGTTCGCTTTTTGGTTTTTTGTGGATCCATCCTGTTGAGGTTTACATTGTGGCCTATAATGAAGTCCATCACACCTTCTTCCCTCCCGGCCACAAAAGTGTGTAACTAGCCTTACCCTCCCAGGTGCAGGCAGGCCCCTGCCTATTTTTTTTATTTTTTCTTTTTTTTCTTTTTTTCGGAGCTGGGGACGGAACCCAGGGCCTTGTGCTTGCTAGGCAAGCGCTCTACCACTGAGCTAAATCTCCAACCCCAGGCCCCTGCCTATTTGACTCTTCCTGGTACCTTCCTGGTACCTTGTGGTAGTCAATGAGCACTGGCCCTGGACCGCTTAGCATTATGTTTCTTTTCAAGCTGTGGAAAAGCACTGGGCAGGTGAGGAGTTTACGAATGTGAATTAGGGTCTCCACGAGTGGTGGAGATGTCCAGAGAAGCCTGAACAGATGCCTGCTTTATACTCTTCTCTTGGCCAGATTCATTCTTAAATGTGGGTTAAGCGATCTATATAGCTTATTGGGTGTGTATCTGTGTTGAGTAGGATGTCAGTGTTGTTCTGGCCTTAGGAACTTTTCAGTAAAAGGTCAAATATTTAGACTTAAAAGTAGCTCTCCCCCCTTTATAGTGTTAGAGATCAACCAGCCCCTACTGCAAATACATATCAGTCAAGCTACTGAGCTATATACATCCTCAGCCCTCAAATAACTGCAGTCTAAGTGGGGGAACCTGAGACCATAACAGTCGTAACAAGGTCAGCCACTGGGCAAAACAAACAAACCAGCTGCAAAAGTGATTGCTCAACAGCCTATTTCCAGGTGTGCTATTGTATCATTTAATGGAAACTAAATAGAATTTCAGAAATTTCAGTGTGGACTGGCTGCACCCTAACTTAGGATAGGTGCTTGGGTGCTGTAATTGTAATCTATGCCCATAGACCAGATAACTGAGGAGCAGCAATGCGTTTTTGACAGTTCTGTGTGAGTCAGGGTGTCAGAACACAGGAGTAACTCGGTCAGGTTCTAGCAGGACTTCTGGCTGCACACTACTGGCTTGCTTGCAGCCTTACATAATGCAGAGTATGGGAACTCCTGGGTCCCTCCATGACCTTGTTATCCTGCCAAAGGCCTCATCTCCCACTCTTGCCTCTCCGGGGGTTAGGAGGCGAGGACGTCTTCCTTGGTAAAGTCAGCATGGGGGAGATGCCCGACTGTCTCAGGTGTTTAAGAAGCCAGAAGCCCCGGGGCACTGTCAGCAGGAATCTGGATGCATCTGTACTTTTGTTGCAGGGAATTGCCAGGTTCTTTCACCATTTCTTAGGTGTAGCCACTGGTTAGTCAAGTCTACTCCTAAGGAATGAGAAGCTGCTGTACCAATCTGACCTCCCTAATAAGAAGCCTGTCTCTCTTCCTTCCCTCCATATCGATGGACACTTGAACCTGTAGTTTTGCAAAACTACTTCACAAGCCTGCAGGCTTCCCTGTTTGAAAGGAAGATAGTTAGGAGGATTGTGCAGCATTAAACAGGGAATCTTCCTAACTCCATTTAGAGGTGTTGTGTGCCCACCTTTCTAACAGAGGTGGATAAAACTCTTTCTAGGACATCTTTATGTGCAAATATTCTTAGATGTTTCTAGCATCTGAAAAAGGAAAAGCCTGTTGCTGACAGCTGCATTTTTGTTCACAGTACCCAGGACTAGGCTTCAGGTACAGTCTAGAAACTTATCTTTAGTAATTTTTTTAAAACTTATTCATGACAGTAGACTGTTGCTGTCTTCAGACACCAGAAGAGGGCATCAGATCCCATTACAGATGGATGTGAGCCACCATGTGGTTGCTGGGATTTGAACTCAGGACCTCTGGAAGAGCAGTCAGTGCTCTTAACCTCTGAGCCATCTCTCCAGCCCAAAAACTTATCTTTAAAATGACCTTCATAATTGAGGTGGAAATAACGTTTGCGATGAGATTCTTAAACAGAAGCAAGGATTTGGGAGAAGAGGCGCCATAGAGAGCCAGTAGTACTTGACCTGGCTAATAAGTTAACCAACGGGAAGGCGTGCTTCATGTGCACTGCCTGTGCCTTGTGAATAGTTTTAAATGGTATTTCAGTCATCCATCAATTGACAGATTTGTGTGAATGCCTTTGTGCATGCAGAGGCTAGAGGACAACCTCAGGTGTCATCCTCCCCTTTTGAGCCAGGGTCTCTCATTGTAAGGAGTCCATCAATAAGGCTAGACCAGCTGGCCAAGAACCATGTCTCCTGTCTCTCTGTTCCAGCACTGGGATTACAAATGCAAATCATAGTCTGTGGCTTCTTTACATGAGTGCTGGAATCTTACCAGTCCTCACACTTCCAAAGCAAGCATCTTACAAACTGTCTGAGGGTCACCACTGCTGTGATAGACACCACAGCACTGCCTTCACCAAAGGCAGGCAGGGCAGGAGCTCAAGCACAGCAGGAGCTGAAGCAGAGGCCATGCAGGAGTGCTGCTTCCTGTCTTGCTCAGCCTGCTCTCTCAGAGCCCAGGACCACCTGCCCAGGGATGGCCCTACCCTCAATAGGCTCTGTCTTCCCGAATCAGTTTCTAAGGAACTGCCCAAGGGCTTGCCTGCAGCCCAACCTTGTGGAGTTATTATTTTCCCAATTAAGGTTCTTCCTCTCCCACTCTAGCTCGTTGATATGAACCAGTCAGCACACTGAGCTAGCTACTTCTCCTAGCCTGAAGGCTTTCTTAATGTTGGCAATTACATTTTTATTTTTAGGGGTGTGTGTGTTGGGGGGGGGAGGCACGACACAGTCTTGCATCCTAGATGGTCTGGAACTTTCCATCCTCCTGAGTGTGAAGCTCACACCTATTATAAAATGAATAAAGTGGCATAGTTGGTTTTGTTTAAAATAATAGTTCACTGACGATTCCCGTCTACATCAAAATTTTCAGATATTTGTGTGCCAGAGCCAGTGGAAGGGGATGTACTCAGTATGGGAGAGGGTAACAGGGTTGGGGGAAGAGCAGAGGTCTTTCCTGACCCTGAGTACACTATGACCTACTGCTTATTTGGGCAGAGTGATCATACTTCCATAGATCACTCACCTGGTCTCAGCTGCTGCTGTTTGAGGACAGCCGAGCTCTTGGGTAACTGTGAGCTAAGCAGACAGTCCTTAGATATGCTAGGGAGGAAACAGGGGAGCCTGGGCTAGGGCAGGGGCAAACCCTTGTCTGAATTCTAGCAGTTTATTCCAAGACTAGGACCAAGGTAGGACTATACTCTATCAGAATCGTACACAGGCCACAGGGAAGGACTGCCTTCAAATCTTGTCTAGTCACAAGCAGAGAAACCCTGCTTTACAATTTGAAGGGCATGGAATGGCTAAATACGCAATAAATTCTTCTAAATGCAAGTTACTGGGGCAATACTGTTGGGGGGGGGTGTTGCTTTAAAGCACTTGCCTAAAGTTTTACTTCATATGTAAATATATTGATAACCTAAATGTCAACGCTTGAGAGGTGTGATGGGTGATATTCAAGTTTTCAGCTGGCTCTTTTTTCTATTAGCTTTATCTTCAAGCCAGGATGAAGGGAGATTGGGCAAGACTCTTACGACCCATGCTACAGTTTGGGCTTGTTGCTTTATCCATATATGTGGGCCTGTCTCGAGTTTCTGATTACAAACACCACTGGAGCGACGTGTTAATTGGCCTCATTCAAGGAGCTGTTGTGGCAATATTAGTGGTAAGTATCAGGCAGCAGCCCGAGTGCTGGCACTGCTAGTCACTGGGGTAAATCCCCAGTGAGACACCCAACAGGACAGAATGTGCCTCACTAATTCTGAGTAAGGATGTCAATAAAAGGATAGGTCTGACAGGTAAAAACTGGGTGATTCTTGGTCAGTATTGTAAAATTCTTAGTGTTTTTATTGTTAAGGCCTATGGTTGTAGTAAACAATCTCCTTTTTCATGAATTGAAAATTCACTTAATAAATTATTTTTCAGTACTGGTTAAATGAAGGTATTACCAAAACATTTTGAAGAATTTTCTACAAAACATGTTTCTTTTAGCCAGCTTTTTTTTTTTCTTTTTTTGAGACAGTGACTCACTGTAGCTCTGGTTGGCCTGGAAACTCCAAAGACCCACCTGTTCTCTCTCTCCAGTGCTGGGATAAAGGCACTGCTACAACCAGCCTAGCTAATTATTACTTTTTTAACATTAATTGGTTCCTGAAATTTTGTATATGATTTTAAACTTGTGTTACAGCACTAAATATTCTGCCCTGTTTTGTATAGGTTTTGTATGTAACTGATTTCTTCAAGACCACAGAGTCTAACAAAGAAAGAAAAGAGGACTCACACACGACTCTACACGAAACCAGCAACAGACAGAGCTACGCAAGGAATCATGAGCCCTGAAGGGTGCAGAGGAACAGGCCAGCTTCGAAGGGAACTGCTGGAGGCAGAGGGCAGGAAGATGCATATCACTCCCTGGTGTATACATTAAAGGGCTGCTGCTATACCTCTTGGATGCCCACTTTATCTATGTATATAGTTACTTTAACACAATGAGTTTTTTGAGTTTTTAATTGAACTAGTAGTTCAATTAAAAAAAATTTAAGCCTTTCACTAAAACACTGCCCCACCTGTACATTTTTTTATTGAAAGATGCTATGTACAAATGTGTATGTTACATGCCTTCTCAGAATGATATTTGATTTAAATATAATAAAAATGCTTGCGAACAACTCTTGAATTGGGAGAACCACTTGAACACTTGAAAAAGCATTTGTAGTCAACTGCAATCAGACAGGTGGTGACTAACATTGAACTCTATAAGTAGAGGCTGGCAGCAAATACAATATCCCTCTTGATTTTGGTGATTCCTAAGGGAGAAGAAAATAATGTTTAAACTTTCAAGACCATAAAGCATTATAACTTTCTGGGATTATGGTTTTACAGCTCAGTCCTGACTAAACTGGTAAAGAACCATCTTGAGTATAAAAAACGTGTTAGCTTGGGAGAGTTCAGAGCCAGCTGAAGAACCTGAGAGCCCAAGTGCTTTCCCTTTCAACTACACTACACTGTGGTATGGTTTGGGTGAGTGGCTGAGGCTATTAAAGTCGACTCTAGAACAGGACCTAAGTTGTCAGAAGTAGATGATCCAGATCAAGCAGTTATCTTCACATTAGAAGACATGGGAACTTTTTATATTAAAGCTCAACAAGTGCACATTCTATTTTTAAACTGTACATGGCCGCCTCTGTCAACAGAGTCTAATCAGTGTGGAATGTAAGAGGACAAAACACTCAAGTCAGAAACCACCACCAATGACTGACTGCAGTCCGTCTCGTCTGTCCAGGACATAAGTGGAAATGAACAACACAGTAGTTGCTTCCCAACTCCCCACTTCCTCTACACTTTACCATCTGCCCTTCCCTGTCTCCCTGCATCCTCCTTGCTACTCCACAGACTTGGCCGCTTTGTTTCCCTCCACTCCCTTATTTACACCCACTCTGTTCCAACCACACTAGCCTCCTGTTGCTCAAATTGTCTGAGGCCTTAAATGTCATCTGTGTGGAGGTCTTTAATCTACTTTCCTTTTCTTGAGGACTTCGTGACCACTGACTTCCTATCTCCCTCACATTACAAGAGAAGCTTTACTAACTGCACTTTAATGTCTGTCCATCCTTACAATTCTTAGAACCCTGCTGGATGTATAGCAAGTATTCAATACATATGTATAAATGGGAATGTGTAATGTATAAAATAAAACCCTAAAAATGTCCTATAGAAGCCTTCCACTTTCAATGCATACACTATAGATGACCTTCTGTGATAGTCCAGCCAAAGACAGCTCCAACTGCCCTTCTAAGTTGTGTCAGAAGTCCAAGTCTCAAGACTTGCCCACATTACTGTAAAAGGCCCATACACTAGATACTGACCTTCAGCAAACTTGTTCTCCAGCTCTGTGTTTCCAATGGCTTTCGCTGCTTGACACATCTGTCGAAGCAGTTCTTCCAGGCGCCTCATACAACGGATTATACTGCCTGGACAGAGGAGGGATTAGTGAATACAACCAGGAATAGACATTTGCTAGATGCAAGCACAACAACATGACTGGAGGGTTACCCCCACCTCCCATCAACGGTCGTAAAGGACACACTCTAAGGTGCAGTGACGTTTTTAGAGGAGGGGAAATCAAATTCCCTGGCTTTAGAGAAGAGACCCACTTGAGGAAGGAGGCACGACAGCTATTGGGCCTATAAGGGTGGATCAGGGCGTCTGTCAAGTACACAAAAGCCTAACAGTCCAGCTTCTCAGGACCCTGTGTGGGCCTTATTCAGGATTCTGGACACTACAAGCATAGCTGTTATTAGCTTGTTTCATCAACGTTTTGTTTTTACAGTGTATTCTTAGAAGTAGCAAGAGAGGATGCAGACTTTTCCCTGTGGATTGCAACCTCAAGTCAAATCTTCCAAAGCGGAAGCTGTAGACGGTGCTACTTGTTAAGACATTAAGACTTGTGTAAAGAGGGGCCTGGGCCCCTTTCTTCAAGTGTGAACTAACTGAATCAAAGCTCTGGGGACTTCACTGTAACATCTGGACTGCATTAGGAACATTGTTTCTCTTAAATGTAAGCTTTAGGAAAGGTGGCCACATTCTGACTCCTTGTAGCACTGGGACAGTTCATCCACCACTCTATGTTCCAGTGTCTCTGGGGTAAAGGACTGTGATACAAACTCAGAGCAGAACAAAGACAGGGAGCCAGGTGTGATGGCGCCCAGCTTTAGTCCCAGCACTGAAGGCGCTCTGTGAGTTTGAGGCCAGCCAGGACTACACAGTGAGACCCTATGTCCAAACAGTACTGGAATTCAAACCCCAGGGCCTTCCACAAGAACTCTACTACTGAGCTGCATTCGTAAATTCCACTAAATATCATTTGAAATGAGAATTTCTTCCTCTTCTGGATTTGTCTAACTTGAAAGAAGACAATGGCAGCCTACTTCTACTATACAGTTTTTGTGAAGTTATTTGGCTGCTGGTGAGTCAAAAGCCCGAAGTAGTAAGCTATGGATTAGTTAGGTTCTCATTACTGTGGTAAAAGATTTATTTTGGCTTATGGCTTAGCTGTCCATCATGGGGGAGTCACAGGAGGGTGTTATAGTGGAGCAGGTGCCCTGTCCTGATTTTGGTCCTGAGAACCTGAGTGAGGCAACATAGGAACAAAGAAGACAGAATCTGAAGAAACACACAGAATATCTACAGTGGGCTGTGCTCTCTGATGGAGGCCATCTGCTGTGGAATCCAGGAACTCAGTATATTGTATTCAGACACACCAGAAGAACACATTGGATGGTTGTGAGCCACCATGTGGTTGCTGGGATTTGAACTCAGGACCTCTGGAAGAGCAGTCAGTGCTCTTAACCTCTGAGCCCAGTATATTGTTATTACAGCACTAGGAGGGCAGTCTTCTGAGAGAAGAAAGCTGTGGCTGCTAGGCCCTTTTCTTCTTCACACACTGGCCAACCATCTGTAAACACATGTACTTGTACCAGAGAATGGCTATGTCATTCGTCTGAGCCTCATGGGGGAAGGAGGCTTTGCCATTTCCATGAGTCTGAGGCACTAGGATTCTTGATATGGCTATACACATGCCAACAATACACACTGACTCAGGGCTTCCTCCCCCTGCTGATCCCATCTGGGTGGATCGGGGGTGGTGGGAGAGAGGACAGGGAGGTGTCCTGAAACCGAAAACCCCCTGCTCTCACTTCGTTCATCTTTCAGAGGTCCTACAACCTCACAAAAGAGCAACAGCAGCTGGGGACCAAATATATGATACTAGGTGTATTTCACATTTAAGCTATAAAAGGCCAGGCCAGGCAAATTTCATATTCCATAAATACATTAAAAAGTAGGTCAAGAGTATGATTTTGTGTGTTGCCCGCTTCTGCACGGTTACCACACACATATGGTACGCATATATACATATAGGCAAAACAAATCTTAAAAAAACAAAAGAAATTAAAGCAGGTTTACATGCTAGAACAGCAGAAACAATATGTGCATATTGCCAGGGGAGGAAGTGATTATTATATGCACATGCACATACACATACATACAGGAGCTCAAGGAATTCAGAAATATGTGTCAGATTTCCCTGGAACTGGCGTTAAAGGTAGTTATAAGCTGCCATATGGGTGCTGGGAATCAAACTTGGATCCTTTACAAGAGCGGGGTGTCCTCTTAACCACTGAGGACCTCTTAAGTCTAGGAGCTATGTTCTATAATCTCAGAGTTTATCAACCCTTCCTAGGAAGAGTAATAAACTGTCAGTACTGTGTGCTATTACTTCCCTTAGACTTCCCACAGCTTGTTAGTGTATCATGTGGATTTAGGAGGATCTTGGGAGTCAGCACAGCAGAGATGCAGACTGGGAGGACAAGTCAGGTGCCCCAGGTGAGCTGGGCAGGAAGGTGACTGGGTTGAGACAGATGCACAAGGAGGGCAATCATGTCAACTGCCTCTTAGAGAGTAAAGGAAGCCAAGAGAATTTCTACCCAGGAGAGTTCCTGAGGTAGGTGGGTGTGGGAGCACATTTTAAAATGCCATGCCATTCAAAGTCTGAGAACAGTGGTCACCAAATGATGACTAATAAGTCAGAGGGAAGAAGGCTCCCCACTGCTTCCTGATCTATTTTTGAGACCAGAAAAGGGGAACCACCTGAAGGGCTCAAGTGGAAAGTTGGGAGAATATTCACTCCACAGCAGGCCTCCAGAGAATGAGGATGTGGCTACGTGATATCCACCTGCACTTACTTCCTCTTAGTGAGACAACTCGTATGACCCTAACAAACTGTCATCAAGACTTGGTAAAATCTGAAAAGCAAATAGGTTAGTTGTTTCTATAATAGAATCTGTAACAGAGCAGTTACAGAAGATACTTTTCAAGTAGTAGACAGTGGCCAGTCTGGTCACTGCTACTGCTGAGACAAAGGTGCCGAGTGCCTTTGCACAGGCAGGCTAACACCACCAGATCTAGGATGAGGTATCGAGAGTTACATGCCTTTAATCTCAGAATTCAGGAGGCAGAGGCAGAGGCAGATGGATCTCTGTGAGTTTGAAGCCTACACTTTGTAGTGAGTTATAAGCCAGCCAGTTGTTAGACCCTGCCCCTAAACAAGTCTGAGAGGGAGGAATGTCTACTGACTTTTCCTTTACAGCAGTGGGGTCCCTTTCAACCTTAGAGCTCAGTCACGAAAGGATCTTAGCCCTCTCATAAACTAGAAGCCTGTCATTGTTACCCCTACTCCAAATCTGGCTGAGAAGTGATAAAATGAACAGAATCAGTGCTGGAGAGCGATCAGGAGTCCATGGCATCTAACAACAGGTGCCTGTGGTGAGACAGCTAAAAACCTGAAGCAAGCACATGGAAGGATCAAGCCAACCAGTTTCTCCCTCAGCTCCAAGTGCTCGTGTTGCAGGGACACTCCACGTTGAGAGATGCTTAGCACAATTCAAATACACAAAAGCCACTTTCAACTTTTTTTTTTTTTTTTTTTGGTTCTTTTTTCGGAGCTGGGGACCGAACCCAGGGCCTTGCGCTTCCTAGGTAAGCGCTCTACCACTGAGCTAAATCCCCAGCCCCAACTTTCAACTTTTAAAATTGGGCCACAGCTACAAAAACTAAACAAAACAATGCCATTCCAGCCAGATGCTACTGTCAATGAAGATATGGCCACTGAGATACCGCGCAGGACTGTAGGTGCCGCAGCTCAGTCCATAGTGCACAGCACTACATAATCCCAGCTACTGGAAGGTGAGGCCAGCCAGGACTGCACAGCGAGACCCTGCTTAAGATGAAAAACATTCTTCCTAGACTGTGCAGGCCCCAAGAAAGTTACCTTTCCACCCTTCCTTCCCAGGCCTTCATTAACCTACAGGACCTTCAGCTGTCTGTGTAAACAGATGTAACAGCTCCGCCTGATGGGCTATTGTTATCTCTAAATAGAACAGGGTGTGAGGTGCTTCACCAAAGTCGTCCTCAGATTCAAAGAACGCTGCGTCCACCGCTACTTCAGAAGGAAAGAAGAAACTCACTTATATAAGCTTCTACACAAACCAAGGGGGTGGGTTAGAAGAGGTAAGTATGCATCGATGACAGTAAATGTTTATGCAAACCGTCCAAAAACTTAAGTTAGGAAATGACTTAGATGGGAATGCTCAGCTTCTGGAGGGTGGAACTGGGTGACGGGCAGCGTAGAACCGAATCTCTCCGTCTTCCGCTATGTAAAGCACCAGAAGCAAGGCACTATCTCCTATTTTTTGAATGACTTCAAATGAGTACCAAGAAACACACACAATCTAACGTTGTTTGTACTATTTCTATAAATACAGGTAGTAAATTTAAATCGGAATCTGCCAGCGTTATCGGGAGCCACAGCATTCTAAGTAAATTCAGACAACATGTAAGAACTAAAGCAAGAAAACACAATCAGGTCAGGGTACTCACACACTCTAAGTCATTTGTGGAAAATTGAGTCAACACTCAGCTTCAGGCAACAAGAGAACCTTGAGGAGAACAAGGCAATGAGGAGAGGCTATATATCCACTGGCTCTGGTTCTTCCCAGAGTCTGGAACAGATCCTTAAGTTCACACACAAGCAGCCACAGCCCCTCCAGCAGAGGCTGCTCCCCGGGTTAGTGGAGATCACTGCTGAGCAGGGAATCATCTAGCATCTTTCCAACCTACTGCAGTTCTAAGGAGTTCATGACCTGCTTCACTCACAGCATTCTGCCTCGCCAGCCAAAAGCCAAAAGCCTCAGACAGCGCCTCATTCCCACACTATCTGATTGGTATTAACTTGTGATATCTTTTCGTCTAGTCCTCCAAGAAATTAAACTTTTGCTAGTCACTGCGTTTTCTTTTTTGAGTAAACATGCTAGATTAAATCCCTTCTATGCATCTCTGCCTGTACACTTTGTAAGCACTGCCTTTTCAAAGCTCAGGGAAAACCTATACTAGGTGAGAACTGATGAATATACCCTTGAACCCTACACAAGTCAGGTTTGGGTCTATTCATGACTATGTAACTCTCCCCGCTCTCTAACCTGGAGTATTTTAATCACCTCTCTCTAAATCCTGTTCTTATTCAGTCATCAAATCCAAGCTCCAGCAACCATTCACTCACTTTCTATGGCTACAGAGCTGCCTGCTATAGCATTTCTCATGGATGAAATCATCTGTCTCTTCTAACATTATGTTTAAGACTCAATGTGTACTGTACCATAAATCAACAACTTTTCCTTCAATAAAAACTTCTAAGACATGGGTATACACAATTGATTTACCTGTTATGAATACTAGGAACTAGATGCTTTCATGTAAGATCATTTCCATATGTACAGCCTTACTGGAGGGACAAACCAGAATCACTTGACTCATAAGGGCAGAAAACAATTTCCTCAGAGTGTTTCTGTCTAAACTACAGCATTCTAATTCACTGAGGCTCATGCCCTTACTAATTACTATCTAGTTCAGTCTAAGGTTAGGACTTCACATATCTTCTAAATAGTCACCAGTATCAACTTATCCAGCTGTTTCCTGAGGGCAGAGACAGTGCCTGCCCTGTACTTGGCATAGGACTTAGCCCTAGGAAAGTCTCAGAATTACTCATCAACTAAGTATCAACCAAGCACCGATTATCAAGCCATCTAGCACTAAATTTGTACCACTGTTTAAACACAAGCAATACAGATAAATAAAACATTATACTATTATCAGCAACATACTTAAGAATTCCTCTCCAACACTGGGTATTCTGTCATAGGAAAAGGTAAAACTACCCTACAAACACCACTGGAAGAACAGGCACTGCTAGTATTTCCTTCAAATCCTAAACGAACAGGAGGAACAGGATCTCCTGATGCCAAATGCTGGGCAGACAGCAACTCCTTCCTTCATCCCACACATAGGTAAGAGTCAGACGCAGCGGGAATAGCCAACGTATAGTCCTAATAGGTCCACCACCTGCGTGGATGCCCTGATACCCTAAGCATTAGCGCACACAGTCATTCAAATTTAGTTTGAGAAAATAATATTCTATGCATTTTTCAAGGAGACAAGGTAACTTATGCTTTTAAAGTTCTTCAAATTGATCTCCATATAACCCTTTTTGTTGCATAAGACGTCTCATCAGATGTGGCTGTGGCACCAGTGTTAACTGGCCAATTAATGTTGGGAGCACCCAGCTATTGCTCAAGGTCAAGCCTGGCGCTTCCTGTCTAAGCAGAGCGTTGAGAATCATCTTAGGAAGAGATATTGCTAAGATACAGCACACCGAAGTCCAGGGTAGGTGGTTCTGCTTGTGATCCTGAAGGGTCACGCTGGTGGACAAGGAGTTGCAACCATACACAGCACACAGGGTAACAAGATGGGATAGATGGCTACTCTGAAGAGAAAAGTCAAACAGAAAAGTACAGAAGAGGTAAAAAAGAGTACTTTCTGCACAAAAAGACACTATCTCATAATAAAAGATGCACACAGCCAAGTTTTTCTATTTACTTACCTTATTTTTACGAGCTAACAGATATGGTTTATCCCAACTTTTGAAAGCAAAGGTTTATGCATGTAACAGAATTCAGACTAGAAAAACACAGACACTACTATTAGATCAAATTTTGAGCTACAGATAGAAATTTCTCAAATTCCAAACTTTTAGCAAAACCTAATACAGAAACAATTCACCATCTCAACAATTCCACAGAGGCAGAGCAGGAATGCTAACGTGCTATGCAGAATTACGACACTAGTGAAAATTGGGTAAAATCACTGTCTCCAGATCAAGACTAACCTTCAACACTGTGAAAGCTTTTCCATTTAACTTAAAGCAAAAATCAAAACTCACACAACCACCAGAAAAACCAATCCACAGAGAAGACTTTCTCAGATTTCCTAAGTGTGTGGTGGGGAGGTGGGCGGGTGATGGGTGCTACACAAACTCGGGGAAGCCAGGGCTGACATCAGTGCCTTTAACTATTCTCCATCTCATTTGTGAGGTGGGGGCCTTTACTGACCCTGGACCTCACCTGGGCCCTGGCATGTGCTGCTGTGCCTGACTTCTTACATGAGTGCGGGTGGGGGATAAACACGTTATCCACTGATAAAAACCTGCTTATCCACAAGGACCACATGCATGAAACCACTTTTCCCAAGCCCCGAACCAATCAACCAACCAACCAACCAACCAACCAAATACCAACAACAAAAAACTACCCACAAAACAAAACAATTCAACTAAATCCTGTCCTTTGTTTTGCCAACTCTCAAGACAGGGTGTCTCACTATGTAGCCCTCATGGCTACAACTCATTCTGTAGACCAGGCTGAACTCACAAGAAATCTATCTTCCTCTGCTACCTGAGTGCTAGAATTAAAGGTGCAAGACACACACACCTGGCTACTGTCTACTTAATTATTACTTTAAAATAAACAAAATGCCTCTCTGCTATGCACTGGCAATGTCACATGTCACTGTGACTTCCTGGAGATGCACACATTGCTTCCTTCTTTCAGACTCAATTGTTGCTACCTGCTGTGAGCTATTAAAGACCTCATTCTTTGAGCAGCATTTTTTTGTGGGCAGAGAGGAAATACAGTATAGTAGGATTGAAGAGATGAAGCTTCAAATCACACTGCTACCATAACTGATTGGTAAAATCTTACTTGGTATAAAAGTGACTACATCCTTACCTTCAAAGACATCTGTCATTTTGCAGATGTGGGCAAATGTGGCCCCAGTTGCCCAGGTGTACACCACATCCATCAGGTGAGGCTTGAATGAGCTTAAGTAAGTTTCTTCATCAATCTCCAGTTTTGCCTCTGCAGAAACCTTTGCAATCCTTTTAGCACATTCCTTTTAAGAATAAAGGACAGAATTAAGATTCTTTACTGAATATCTCCCACAGCACTGTTTCTTTAGGTTTTCAAAGCAAGAGTCTGCAAAATCTCTTTTCCTTTAGCAGAGACACAGATCTTCAGTGTTGTCTCTGAGAGCTGGATATCCTGAGCTTCTAAGCAGGCACAGGACTCATGCTGGCAAGTCATGCCACAGCTGAGCCTTCCCAAGGTGTCAGTCCCATGCTGGGGCATGCCCAGAAGATGCGATCCTATCCTGTGCCAGTCACATATTTACTACAAATCCTACACCTCAGTACTGACCCAAACCTAACAGCAGCATCTAACCAATCTGAACAACATCAGAAAGTCATTAAACTACACGAGACTGTCTTAAAAGAGGAACAAAGGGCTAAAGATGGCACAGCAGTTAGGAGCAGGTTGCTTTCCCCAAGAACCAAGGCTGGGTTCCCAGAATCACATCAGATGGTTCCCGATTACTAACTCCAGCTGCAGGGAATCAATGCCCTCCTGTGGCCTGTGTGGATACTCGCACTCACACCCACACACCGCCATATACATATATATATAATTGGAAAATAATAAAACTAAATATTTAAAATTTCTTCTTAAAAATAAGCTAATAAATACTAGAATAAATAGTTGCACCTACTAATGAAAGTAGACGCTTAGTTGCTGGACTGCGTATCAAGAAGGCTTCTAGGATACAAAGGAAACACGACTGAGAGCAAATGTGGGATGGCGCAGGGCCAGAGCTGACCCGAGTGTGGGAATCCTTCATAACGACGAGCTTACCTGCATTTGTCGGAGTGGTCCAGCTAACTGCTCTGTTAATTTGGGCATCTCACTAGACTATGATAAAGAAAAAGAAAACAAAATATGAAAACTCAAACTTAAGTACTATTTGCTTGCCAAAATGAAGTCAAGTTTTTCTATTCATTCATACCAAATTACAAGATTACAATCATTAGCATTTGGAATTTCTAATCAACTACTGGTTTTCATACACAAACCCACTCTTGCCATAATTATTATCACATTTCAGAAGTATTACATTGCTAATTTTGAAAAGTGTGCTGTCCAGGCAGTACAAATGGAAAAGGGAGGAAAGCACGTACTGTAGCTAGCAGTGAAGCGTCGTCAGCGTTTAATCCTAGTTTATGCATGAGTTTAGCTTCTAGGAAAGTTGGTACAAAGTGAAAATGTACGGTGAATACTTAAATACTGTCCTTAATCTTATATTTCTCAATGTTAATCAAATATATAATTCAAATTTTAATTGGAATTAGTACTTTTTTTTGTTTTTGCTATATAGCTCAGACTAGTCTTGAACTCAGAAATTCACTTGCCTCTGTCTCTTGAGTGTTGGGATTATAAAAGCATATGCACCATGTCTGTCTGACTTTCAATACTTTTAATATCATTTTTCTCAGTAGTAGAATTTGTTAATCTCTAACTTAGATAACAATTTAATCTATCGTTATAACCAGTTGACTTCTGTGTTGGGTTATTTCTGTTAAAGAGAGAAAATATGTGTCAGGATTTAAAAAAAAAAAGACATCACCATAATAAAGTGTGTTCAGGAAGGACTGTGAGGATTTAAAATAACGCCATGTGTGTCCATGCGCATGCCACACATGAACAAACGCTAGAAGATGTCCTGCAAGTGTCATGTAGGCCCTCACATTCAATCCTGCCTTGTTAGCAACAGCATCTCTGTCCAAGGGTTAGCTAGGCTAGCTGTCCTGTAAGGTTCCTGAGTTTGCTGTCCCCCCTTTCGATTCCTATGGCTGCTAGGAACTCAGGCACTTGAACTACTGGTCCGGCTGAAAGGTTACTATTTGAAAGGCAACCACAGACTAGTTGGGTCAGCATCTGCATTAGTCTGTAGGGCTTCGTTTCAATTCAGTGGATGGCTGTGTGAGCACTTTACATAAGACATCACAAACCAGGTTCCCTGTTTATTCCTGTGAAAACCAAAGCCGATCAACAGAACTGGTCATCAGCAAAACTATGCGGAGTGAATGTTAACAAATGCTACTGACAGCATCCCTGATGAGCAAGTCACTGATCGATCACCTATCTATCTTCAGGGCAGCACAAGTAGAAGGCACTGGTCCTGATCTGAGCACAGGTGGTGCTCCCTGAATGTGTGCATTCGCTTCTTCACTTTCATTTGGGCATCAACTGAAATTTCACACTGGGAAGACTTTATTCCTACTCATTAAAGCGAGAACCTGAAGCATCAGGTATTTCTACCCAGCTGTTCAACTTCGTCATTCTCCCACGCACAAGCCATGAGAGCGAGAGTTTCTGCTGCATCTCCAAGGTCTAGATCTATGCATTATAAACACTGGTGCTTAATAAATTTTTGTGGATACTGATTTTCATATTTGAAAGATTTAATATTCAAAATTCCTTTAATGTTACAGAAAAATGGTAGTATTTTAGAAACATTTTAAAATAGAAGTTAGTGTGTCAAGCACATATCATCTATCATATCAAATTTTTTATTATATTCTTTTTGGCTTAATGATGTGGCATATAAATAAGTCTTATTATTAATAAATGTCCACTATGTGATTTAACCAAAACTGATGTATGAGTAAATAAAGCACACCATATTAACTCACATTCTCTTGAAACACAAAACAGCTTAGCAGTGCGGTCGCCTGTTCTGAAGAAAGGTCATTGAAGAGCCCATTAAACATCATCTCTGTTAGAAGGAGCTCGTCAGCACTAAAGAGAGTGAATTTCACAATGTCAACACGTATCTTTAACAGGCGGTTATTAACAAATGGCATAATCTAATCATGAGGAAAGGCCTATGAGCATAACCAAGATTTGTAACAGAAATGGTAACCCTTTCTGTCTGTCAGTATGTAAACAGCAGACACCAGACAGACACTTTACCATATCCAAATGCACATATCCATTCAAGGAGCCATTTTTTTCATGCTTATTTTGTTGGTGCAAAGAACTCTAATTTTTTAATTTCTAATCACTTAGAATGTAATAAGAATTCTGTGTTTAATAACAAAACAGTAGAAAATATTGTATTAGAAATTATAACTAGAATGCACTGTAAGACTCACTCTGTGCTTCAATTGTTTTTCATCTGACGTTGCAAGTCAGTGTGGCCAAGGCAGGCGAGCACTGCTCGCCAACGGTCAGTCACTGAACGGGAAGAGCTCTCGCTCTGGCGGGCAGCATCTGGAGTGGCTGCACTGCGGTCAGAGTACGTTCTGTCTGGAGTACAGTGTGAGCTCCGTAGTCTAGGTGATCATCTGTGTCACCCGACAGTACTCTGAGGCCACGGCCATGCGATGTAACTAAGGATCACCTTCATATCTGGACTTACATTACAGGATAAGATATTTCCTATGGCAACTGCTCAGCAAGGTTTTCAGGGTTTTGTTTTTATCATCTTTTCAACATTTGACTACATATAAAGTATTATGGAAACTTTGATATACAAGTCAAAAAAACATGAAAATCTATTGTTTCAAGTAATACTTTCAGAAAATAAGATGCTTCCAGTTTTACCCCCAAAACTCTAAGTTCCTTCTCTTCAACAATTAATTCAATGAGTAAGAATCTTATATTTCTACTTTGTTCCCTTAAATATTTTTTTGTTTTTAAGTTGGTTAAGAATCTCATAAATTACTCTCTATCTATTAAGGATTTACTAGATCCATTCAGTAATTATTAGAACATTTACTCATAATGAGATAAAATTTTCTGTATATTTAAGAATATTTTATTTGTGAACGAATAAAGATGCAAACTGCTAATCTATCACTATAACTTCAAAGTAAATAAAAAATTAGATCTGGGTCTAATAAAGGTAAACTGGGCCCTAAGCTGAACAAAAGCAGACAACAACAGAAATGAGGCAAGACTACCTCAAGGAAATAGAAATAGTGGGTGAGGAAGAAGAGCAGTAGCCAAGGCCACACCAGTGACCTAAGGACTGCTCTAAAGGAAGTGTAGGAGGTTGGTTGTATATGAACCTGCCAGGCCAACAGGCAGACTGCAGAGACACACAGCAAGATTCAGAAGGCAGTGGAAAACAGAGAGAAGGACCCTACAGCATGTGGGGTCATGGTCATACCAAGCAAAGGGAACGGTATCTGTGGGAGTTGGAAGAGTCAAGAGGGAAGGCAAGAACATTAGAAATTCTGGAATTTATTCTAAATAAACAGGGAATCATTGAAAAACTTTTACCAAATAGAACAATGTGACAAAACCTATACTTTGGAAGGTGTATTAGTATGTCTGTCATCCTTGCACAGGGGCAAGGACATTCCTGTGTTCCTGTGTTCCTTAGTACATGTGCAGCCAAAGTGAGCACGGAAACAACTTGATAGCAGTCCACAAAACACGTAGTGACTCTCAAGACACAATGAACAATTAAAAGAGGGCAGTGCAATTATCTGGGTAGGAAAAAGAAAGCTCATGAGTCAGGGGTAGGCTTTAGAAAGACAGAAGGAAAACAAAGACAGGATTCCAGACTGACTTAGAGCTTTTACAACATTTGAAAAAAAGTAATGTACTTTGATACATTGTTACTTTTATAAATAGAAACATATCAGGATAAAGTTGATACTCGTTGTTCTGAGATGAAATCAGGCTGTATACTTGAGTTCTACGTTTACCATCAACTCTAGGTACTATCTCTTTAAGGGAGCCTTTAGTATATGGACCATCACTTACATCGTGGTGCCTGCTCTACCTCTAGAGTAGGAAAGCTAAAGCACAGCACACGCTGAAGAGGACGAATCAAATCCAACAAGAAGGCTTTACCTGGCCTGCTAACCAACCAAATGCATAGTCTGTGTATTTAAAAGGAAGACTAGACCTAAAATTCTGGGTTTGAGCTTCTCTGGTTGGGGAACTTAGCATCATGCCATCTGTAACAGTGAGCTGTAACAAAGGGCTGTCTTGCTTCGTCTCCATCACTTCGGTAGTTTCTAGTGCTGACACAGATAAAAAGCAACAAGAAGCCTGTCCCAGAAATGCTCCAAACCAAACCATTTCCTAAGTCTGTGATTCTCTGAGGACATTTCAAAAAAAGTTTCAAAACTATCTTCTATGCACTGAGAATGATGGCCACCACTACATGGACAAAACCAGATACACTGTCAGGAAGAATACTGCAGCTCATGGGCCACCAGCCTATGCCTTTCAAATGGGGGACAGCGTCAGGCTAGCTTCTGAAGCAGGAAACACTTGTCATGACGGGAAAACAATGGATGGATTTTAAAGATGGACTGAAAAAGAAAAAAACTGTTTTCCTTTCTGTATCATCTTCCACAATTGCATTGCCATACACAGTCTGCCCCTGTATATGTGACAACTTCAATGTTAACAATACACATTTTAAAAATCAGTTTCCTAGTCTTGAGTAATCATTTCAAGTGCCCAATCATCACCCATGGCTAATGACAACACAAGACAGTGAAGGCCCAGAGCACTTTAACCACAGAAGGGAGTTCTATGGGACAGCTGCTACTTTCCTATCAGGAGATGGAATTTTGTTTTCTACTTGACTTTAGGAGCATTTGTAACTAGATGTAACCAAAAGATTGATTCTACTGCAGTAGAATCTGAGCTAAATTAAAAAACACCATCAGAAAACAACTTCCACCTCATGCTAGAGTCCTAAGCCTCCATGTGAGTAGGGTCATCACTCTGAGTTGGTCATGCCATGGAGATGACCAAACTGACCCACCTGGAGAGGGAGAAAGGGAAAGAGAAGGGGAGAATAGGGAGGGAGAAAGACCTATCTATTCAAATACTACTCACTTTATCAAGTCTGCTAGGGTTTTACTTAATGACTATCTCATTGCAACTAGGGCCCATGAGTGGGTTGAGGTGGGGTGTATGTGTATCCTGAGCCAGAACCATGTGACCAAACCATTCCTGAACTGCTAACTCAGAAAACAAAACAAAACAAAACAAAACAAACAAACAAACAAACCCAGCTGTCCTCTAGTACCCATGCGGTGTCAGTCCTAGGTAATCCCAAGGAAACCAACTCCCTGGAGTGTTCAAGAGCTTTAAACCTCCACACATACATTAGTCATGTCTGATTACTCACAGCACTAAGACAATATAGATGCTACTTGACCAACTGTACTATACATACTGTGCAGGGAGTAGAGATGAAGAAAAAGGACTGTATGTATGCTGTACTGTGCATTTACTGTTTTCAACATAATTTCCTTTCTACAAATGAGTTCCATCTGTGGAGACAAAATAGAGCTGACTCTGTTTCCAAAGTTAAGCTGCAGCCTTAATATGCCATTGTGGTGTCTTATGTCTTACTCTTACCCCAAACTTGAATGAAATGTGCTCAGTCTCTTGTGTTCCTCCTTATATATATGAATTATGGTCATTAGAGTTAAGTGTCAAGGCAGAACATTTTCAAAGGATTAAAAAAAACAGGGTGAGGGGGTTGGGAATTTAGCTCAGTGGTAGAGCGCTTGCCTAGCAAGCACAAGGCCCTGGGTTCGGTCCCCAGCTCCGAAAAAAAAGAAAAAAAAAAAAAAAACAAACAAACAAACAAAAAAACAACAACAACAACAAAAAAACCAGGGTGATATATAAACTAAGATGTAATAAATACAAATTATATAGGAAGAATCTCAACACACAAGAAAATGTGTTTGATAGAAAACATAGCAATAGGGTACCTTCACAGCAGCTGTTTTCTAGCAAGTGCTGTCCGTGTAAACTACAGAACGTAATTTCAAAGTCTCTGCAGAGGCCATTTTACCTGCTTATCTCACAAGCCACCCGTCCTTTCATCTCTATGACATCAGAAGATGTAGCAAAACCCAGCCTTCTTAGAACACGCTTACGACATTTGAGTTCATCCATTTGCAGAACAGTTCTTGCTTTCTTCAGTTCTCTCTTTGCAGACTTAATATCTATTGCAATCTAGGGCATGTAAAGCAGACAGTTAACAACTGAACAGTGTCATGTGGTTTGGATAAACAACAGCGTCCCACATAAAAGCAGTTTATTTAGTAAGGTCGCCTTAGTCATATCCTTCATTGACACTTGAAGACAGCTGAGTGTGTGGATGCTGCAGGAGCTTAGATGCAATTCCAGGAGAGGAAGGATGTGCCTGAAAAGTTCTCAAACATGAGTCGAAACGTTAGATATGTAGAAACGCAAAATGCCCTCGTTAAAGACGATCTATTATTTAATATGCAGAAATGAATAACTAAAATAAAGTGTACCTCTAGGTTTAATTGAATGAGTTTTTAAATCAGATAATCAGTAAATATTACATATTTTCCAACTGGTTCTGTAAGAATAAGAAAGCAATCATTTTCTGAAATGGATTATTTAAATTCAGGAAAAAAACCCAAAGAAAAGTTTAGGAATTAAAAAGAATTATTTGAAATATTAAGGTACAACGAAGGAGAAACAATAAAGGTGTTGAACAGTTCTGTCTATTCAGGTTACTGGTGAGCCCGACTTCAAGAGTTCCATCACTCTCCCTGCTCTTCAGCAAGGGTGGGGAGGCTCAGTAGCAGAGCCCCTGCTTAGTGTGCACAAGCAAGGCCTCCAATCCAATCCCCAGCACAGGATAGTCATTTAATAATTGTTACCAAGGGTAACAATATCAAACCTGCATTTTACTACTGACAAAACTGAGACGGGATACTACATACCAGCTCCTGAGTCATAATGTTGACTTCTATGCTAGACTGCAGTATGTGAACTGGCAAGACTATCAGGCCTTCAGAAAAAGAATGTCCTAGGATTTCTTTGACTGAAATGCTTACATAATAGAGCCAATAACTGTGGCAAACACTGCAAGAGGCATAAAGCATAAGTTAGAACAAAGCCCAGGTAAGATGGTTTTCTAGCATAATGGTGAAACCACACTGCACACTGACTGAAATAAACCTGCTACTAATCCCAGTGCCTCTCCTTCCTGGGGCTCCACACTTGAGCTACCCTGAATCTCTGTTGTGCTCTGCTGCCCTAAGTTTCCTGGAAAATCCTGACTTACTGGCAATGGCTGTCAGGCTCCAGCACTTATAATTTATCTAAAAGACAGCTAGACATTTGCACTTCAGAAAATAAAAACAGGATAAGAAAATAACATATTTAATGAAATACATAGAACCCTACTATAAAAATTATTTCCGGGAGCTGGGAAGTTGGCTGGGTGATAAGGACTCATTGCTCTTGCACACATGCACCATGACTCCAATTCTAGGGGAGCCACACCCTCTTCAAGCCTGCTCCAGCACCAGGCATGAATGTGATACACACACATACAGGTAAAACACACATGGAAGAAAGAAAAAGCTTTGAAATAATCTGTTTCTACCATACCTGTGCCTTTTTTTCACAAAGGGTATACACAGTTTCCAGATTAGGATCATTGTGAAGTGGGTGCGAGTACATTCGATGCTCAAAAGCCTCTACTTTCTGAATGACTTTTTTCAGTCCTTGATCTTGAATGCCCATATCATCGATAGGATCTAACAACGGAACACCATCGGGAAACCGCTTTTGAACTTCCTGAAATAAAATACACAAAATTCATTAATAAGGTCATATTAAACCACTTTCCCTTTGTGTTCATTTTCACTATGTCTAAGGCCACAAAAAGGACTCTACGTATATTTTTCCCACAGCTGGCGAGCAATTTTCCATGGCATTTGTTTTCGAAAATTCCGCTTTGGGGAACATGGGACAGGATAAGCCAGGGCCTTTCTCTGCTGCACAGTTTATGGTTTGACATCTTCCTGCCTCAACCCCCTGAGTTATAAACACCACCCGACTGGAACATTCCTGTTCAGTTGCTATGTACAACTTAATGCCAGCTGAATATATTACAATTCTCTAATATATCTAGCATTTCATAGCATGACCCATTAGTTTTGGGTTTGGCATGACTTACCAATACTACTACTGAATGTTTAACTTGGTGTAACACCTTGCCACCTTATGTAACTATCTTATGTATTTCATATCATTTATGTGGAAAATTCAATTTTTACATGATTTTGGGCATTTCTAGCCAGGGTACTACTGAGTCAGAAATTAAACTTTAAAAAAGACTCCTTTTGCTAACTTTTGTTACATGATTACATAAGATCCTGAGTTCAAAGAAGGTGTGGCCCATGGTTTCTCTATCCACCAATAGGAGAAGCCAGTGTTGGGAACTCTAAAAGTCAACTAGAGTCTGAATAGTAGGGCTGACCCAGCATGGACTGGCCGTGGGTAGGGCTGACCCAGCATGGACTAGCCGTGGGTAGGGCTGACCCAGCATGGACTAGCCGTGGGTAGGGCTGACCCAGCATGGACTGGCCGTGGGTAGGGCTGACCCAGCATGGACTGGCTGTGGGTAGGGCTGACCCAGCATGGACTGGCCGTGGGTAGGGCTGACCCAGCATGGACTGGCCGTGGGGTAAACAGAGCTGTGCGGATTAACTGAGTGAGGTGCTGTGCACTTGTCGTCCTAGCTCCTTGGGATGCCCATGCATAGTGATTACTTGAGCTTAAGAGTCTGAGACCAACTTGGACAACACAATGAGGTCTTATCTCAGAAAAAGAAGCAAAGAGTTAGTAACCGTTCTTCACCATCTCAGAGACAGCTGCATCTTCTGCCACAGCGTCATCCATGAGACAGGGCAGTGAAGGTCATTCTGAGAGCTTTCATCTCTGCTGCACCCTGTACTGACCTCAACAACATGGTCTACATGTTCCAGTATAGGTCCTGCCTATCCTCCAGGCACAGTTAAGGCCTGAGAATGAGAACCTGTCATCTACTGAAGCCTATGCCCATCTTCCCAACACTCTGAGAACAGCAAACTGGGAGACGCTGGTGTCTTCACTGTTATAGTGTAGACCAGGACCCATTTCAAGTGTGGGGCAAAAAGAGCTGTCATCATCTCTGCCCCCTCTGCTGAGGCCCCACATTTGAGATGGGCATAAACCAGTACAAGTATGGTAACTCAGTTATCAGCAACACCTTCTGCACCACCAACTGCTTAGACCCCCATGACCAAGGTCAACCATGACAACTTGGGTATCATGGAAGGACCCCATGACACGATTCACGCCATCACTGCCACTCAGAAGACTGTGGATGGCCCCTCTGGAAAGCTGTGGGGCTACCCAGCTTTTAGTATCACTGCACCCACTGCTGCTGCCAAAGCTAGGGAAGGGCCATTCCAAACTGAGTGGGAAGCTCACGGGATGGCCTTTGGTGTTCCTGCCTGCAACATGTCCACTGTGGATCTGACAAGCCACCAGGAGAAAGCTGCCAAGTGCGATGACATCAAGAAGGTGGTAGAGCAAGCACTGAAGGTCCACTAAAGGGCATTCTGGGCTGTGATGAGAAGCAAGTTGTTTTCTGCAATTTAAATAGTGATGCCCACTCTTGCGTCCTTGATGATGGGCTGGCACTGCTCTCAATGACAACTCTGTAAAGCTCACTTCCTTATGTGACAACACATGGCTACAGCAATAGTGGTGAACCACAAGGAGTTAAAGAGCCTTGGATTACCCATCCCAGCAAGGACAGAGAGGAAGAAAGCCCTTTTAGCTGCTGAGGAGTCCTGAGGAGTCCCTCACCCTACTCAGCCCCCAACTGAGCATCTCTCCTCAGGGCCCACAGAAAAAGGGGAGGGGCTTAGGAAGCCCTACTCTCTTAAATATGGTTAATAACTCAATGTCATCCCTCCACTTCCCCCAACCCGACTACAGAATAAAAACCAAAACTGCAAAGGGTTTAAATTACCAGCAACTTACCAGATGTTTGCTCTATTCAAAGAGGGAAATATGTCAGAGCAAAGTCATATAATTTTATTCATGAGCTTAACCAATCCTTTTTTTTTTAAAGATTTATTTATTTTTATTTATATTAGTACACTGTAGGCTGTCTTCAGACACACCAGAAGAGGGCATCACATCCCATTACAGATGGTTGTGAGCCACCATGTGGTTGCTGGGAATTGAACCCAGGTCCTCTGGAAGAGCAGTCAGGGCTCTTAACCATTGAGCCATCTCTCCAGCCCGCCAATCCTTCTTTTTAAGAAAATGGATTATATAGGTCTAAGTATAAAGACAAAGAAATACTATTCCCCACCTTCCCAACAGACCCCAAAGGTTCCTCTGTGTAGCCCTGTCTCTGGTTGTCCTTGAACTCAAACTGAGAGATCTACCTTCTTAGCGCTGGGTATACCACCACTGCCAGGCTAAAATTTTAGTTCTGAAGTTTTCAAATGTACAGTGAGAAGCAAAAGAGGACTCTTTGGTCCTCAAGTGAAGAGGTTCTTCTAGCCAGCTCATCTGCAACTCTTCCTGTCTTTTGAACAGGTGACTGATGAGATCAAGGGGAAACCAGTCTGTCTGATGCGTTCAGACAAACCGAGACAATGTGAAGCTCCTGCTGAAGTTAACATCTGACTGAACACGGGCTACAGTAGGATGTTTCCGTACTCAAGTAAAGCCAGGTAGCTAGCAATTTACCTCAATAAAAAATTCATTCCAATTTAAAGTCTAAACAGAAAAACAATCGTGACATTTTCCTGAAGAACAAAGTTAATCGCTTTCCCCAGACAACGGCAGCACTTGTGCTAACTGAAAAATAATCAAGTACATATCTGCTCATAGCTATGGCACTGTTTTGAATTATTAGAAAAAAATTATTGGAGCAGTGTATTTAATTTCCCTTCCAATTTATTTGCTAATGGACTGTTAGTGTACACTGTTATTAGTGTATTAGGAGTACTTTTTTTTAGAACAGTACTTAGCATCTCCATAAACATTTTAAAAAAATTCTCAAGAGAAGCACTAATTTTAGGAAGCCTATGGACCACAACTTGAAAGTTTGTACCCCACAATCTAGAGAGATGGTTTGTCATTTAAGAGCATTTATTGTTGAGGATCCAGGTTCAATTCCTAGTGCCACATGATGACTCACAGCCATCCAGCTCTCCAGGTTCCAGGATATACAACCCTCTCCTCTGACACCGGCTGCAGGATGTGTGCATACATATAGGGAAAATACTCAGAAAAAAAAAGAAATCTTTTCAAAGAGCCCAACTCTAAAATGAAAGCAATCTACTTACCACTATTTTCTCATATTCTAGGGAATATTCTCTCTATAGTATTGTACAGTAAGTGCTATTCAACTATTTTAACCAACTTTTTCATGATTATGAATCAGAAAATCCTATTTATCATAGCACAGTGAAGGTTAACAGTGCAGTTTTATGAGTCTCCCTTCAGTAATACACACTGTTGCTGTACTCAGAACAGATCTACGAGTTCTGCTCTGATTCACTATTATGTGTTTGTAGTTTTTTCTGAAATACATGTAAAAGCATTTCAATCATCTCTGGATAAATCCTATTTGTATAAAATTTCTATCTAGGTTCTAAGTGGACATTTATACCTGTATGGATTTTAGGACACTCTGTCTGTTGTCCACGGGGCGGAGGTCTTTTGGAATGTAGAGTCTAACAGTGCTGATGGCAGACAGGAGATGCACCAAAACTGGAACAACCTACAAAATACAACAGGAGGATTAAATCCCACATGTCCAAACTTGCATCCACGGAAGAAAGCAGCACTTTCAGTATGTCACAGGTATAAATAATCCTTGTAGACCAACTACTTCCCACAAAGCCTAGCAAATCTAAAGAGTCACACAAAAGGTTAAGGAGTCAGGGAAGGAGCAGGCAAGCTCCAGACAGAGTGGAATGAGATGAAGAAAAAAGCACGTGAAGAGAAGGCAGTACAGCCAAGAAGACTGAAATCTGTGTGAAATTATTCAGTTCTCTTTGTTGTTATTTCCCTGGTTCTAATTTGATAAAGAAAAACTGAGCAGCTCTCACAAACCCCTGCAGAGACTTGAGGTGATTTCAACGTTAAGACACCTGGAACCCTCTAGTTCAGAAAGCGTGCTTTATGTTTAGTCCAGCATGGTCACAGCACAGTGACGGAGACTAAGATGTGAAGATGAAAAGGCAGACGAACCTGCATCTCCCCCTTCTCATCCGGCTTTGCTGGCTTTGCTGCCTCTGTGGCGGAGTTTTTCAGGCTTTCCTTGCTACAGCGCAGGAGCACTTCCACCACATACAAGGGATCCAGTTCGCCAGAATTGGGCTAGAGAGGCAGGATGGAGCGAAGTGCATTAACTCTGGGTGTACACAGGGCTTATTTTCTCAGAACATACATGACTGCAAGGCAGCCCAGTAAATGTTTACTTCATAAAATGTTGTCTCTATATCCTTCAGAGTGGTCTAGCCAATGGTAAAGTACGGCTACTTATTAATTCTAACATAATATCATGACCATGATCACCAGTGACATCAAATATCAAGTTTCTACTGAGCAGTGTGTAATAAAATTATGCCAAAATTAAAAAAATCACAAAATCAGTTGTATCAAAAACTAAATCTATTTCTCTCCCTAAGAAGCAACACGCAAGACACTCCCTACTGCTTACATGATTCCATGGGACATCACACCACGTGACGGTGCATCTAGTCCTTTTACGTCCTCGAAGATAAGATCACCTAACATCCTCAGATGCAACCACATCTGACTGTCTGCTTTTAGGCTGCTTTGAGACAAGGTCTTGCTCTATAGTTTCAGCTGGCCTTGAACTATTTATTCACCCAATGACGGGCTTTTTCATTAAAATTCTTTTTCATACACTATATTTTGACCATTTTCTTTCCCCTCTAACTCTACCAGATTCTCTACTCCTACCCACCTCCCTAATTCTAACTTCATGTTCATTCTCCCTCCCCAATAAAAAAATCAAAACGAACACTCAGACCGCAGCACTAAGCCACTGCGTAAGGTTTAATCACATCTTCTGGGACTGATGTATTTAGTTTTCAGTAAAGAATTTCTTCTCACTTCTAATAAAATAAGGGTTTTTTTTAATATAAACTAAATAAAAGGAAAGCTCGTCGGAAGGTATACGACATGATTGCTGGGCTCTATCCAGAGCATTTCTAAAAAGATGACATAACAATTACAATAATAAAATATCTATAATCTACTTCTGCAAATAACTACCAATACCTTAACAAAAGTAACACATATTTTGAAATACAAATCAGAAGCACAATCACTAGATCAATGTCTCCAAACAAGGCAAACTTCATCTCCAGTATTTTCAGTCAAGAAGGAAAATTAGCTTTTCCTCATCATTGATATTCAAAAAAGTTTCAAAGTTAAAACCAACTATCATTTTCTCCTGAGACTGTCATATTTTCAAAATGGAAAACAAACAACATGTTTAAGTAGAATGTAGTCTACGATCTGGAGAATGGGTTAATTGAAAGTGTGAGAGTACACAGTATACCCAGACAAAAGAATCTGCTGAAACTGTGAGTGGGACGGGAACATGGCCCATGGGGTAAGTGTCTGATGAGCAAGTCTGAAGACCTGAGTTCTACCTTGACAACCCCAAGTGGAAGAACCAACTCCCAAAAGCTGTCCACTGCGTATGTACAGTGGCAAGTGTGTGTGAGCATGCACATACTATATGCATAGTAATGCAAAGTGTGTGCACTCATACACACTATTATGCAAATGGTGTAAAAGGCACAAAATCAATGTATATATTGAGGTAATATTTCAAAAGTAATAAAATGTATTTCACAGTCTTAGTCATCAGAAGAACACATACAGATTGGTCGAAAACAGATTCTTGATCAATTGAAATAGAAAATTACTGTGTTCTACTCAAGTCTTCATTCTATCTTTGTCCAGAATTCTCAATATTTAGTGTGGCACTTTTATATATAGGCTAAAGATTAAGAGAGGCAAATAATATTTTTAGAACTTTGTGTACTGAGAAGTTAAAGATATAATTAGATTAGGTATAATTTTTTTCTTTCTTAAAAATGCAAGATCTTACTTTTCCTACAGCCCTGACATTGGTAGCATGGCAGTACAGGAAAGAAACCACGAAAGACAGCCATTTAAGAGGACTATCTCAAAAAATCGCCCAGTCACAAAAATCACTAAAAATCAGTAACGACAGCAAATAATTGTGTTATCTCAGCCAAAACTACTACTTCCCTTCATCCCTCTTCCCAGCTCACTGTGACAGAAATTTCAATGCAAGGCCCAAATTACAGGAGGGCTCCCTTCCTTGTGACCCACTGTGGAGGGATCACTTTCAGGAGCTAAACTCTTCAGTTTTAGTCAGCAGCAATTCTCATGCTTCTCCTAGTTGCCCGTGGTTGAGACTGAGCACTGAGATAGTGATACTAAATTACAGTAGTTCTCTTGGCCCAGCCCCCAGTGGCTGCCACAGGTCTCCCTAGGGCATAGGGCTACTACCGTCCAGGATGACTATGGATAGATTCAATGCCCAGTTCTCATCCTACTCCAGAAACAAGGCCAAATGGTGGTGGGCATTGGACAGAATTTGTATACAGTAGCTATTATACTGCTTCGAATTCCTGTTATCTGCTTACTTCTGTCTTCTAAACAAATGAGCACAAGATTTCATATCCACAAACCCTGAAAATGTAGTAAACTGGAAAATGGGATGAGTTTAACAATACTTCAAAAGGAGTCCTATAAATTAGTGATTGCTAATAAAGATAATTTAATGAAGGGTGAGTGTGAAAGACCTTAACTATTTTCGACAACAAATAGCTTTTAACACTACAAGGTGCATCTCAAGGCTTCATTCTTAATGACCCCATACTTACCTGGAACAGAGAAGTTAGTCAATCATTTTAAAAGCAAACTCTCCATTTTAAAGATAAAACCAGATGTGGAGATGCAGTTACCATGGCTTGAGATTACTTACTAGCCTAACGAAGAATGCCCACTGCAACTAAAATAAATAAATACTACTACTACATGGCTGACATTTCAAGATCAGTCACTCTTCCAAAAAATTAACCAGATATTTTATTTCATAAACAATAATTATTCCAAATTACTCATATAAATATCTGCCAATTTTCCTTTATTAATGGCTCCATTATAAAAGAATCTTAATAAATGGATATCTCCTTTAAATTCAAACAGCAGAAACTAATTTTTTTTCCAACACTCAAACTGGAAATGCAGGAAAAAGAAACAAAAGCGTGGTCTCATGAAAGGAGACTCTATTGTTGGCAAATCCGAGTCCCTGCAGAGCTGCAGCTTACCTTGACGTTTGACTTTTTTGAGAAGTTCACCACTACTCCCCAGCCGAAATCATCACCTTCATTCTTCACCTGACAATAAAACAAGCAGACAAAACTTGTGTTTATATTCAAAGTGCAATTGGAGCCTTCTAAACCTACATTACAGGCTAATAAGACTTTAACATTTCCCTAGTGTTTAAAAGATCACAAGGAAGTGAATTAATTTTACAGTAAAACAAAAACAAAACAAAAAACCAACACTAGATTTCATTGGTTGGTCCCCAGGAATCTCTTAATGACAAACATATGCTAAAGAGAACACTATTTGTTCTGAGAATATTAAGTATTTATATCTACTGATTGGAGACTTAAAATGGGCTCACTTTTAGATACCATTTCAAAATTAGAAAGCTGAGATGTGTTGACTAAAAGGCTTCACGGAAACTCCTATGTGGGGACAAAGTGAAATGTCAGATCCTGCTCACCTCCCGTAGCAGGAAGCACTTTACCAACATAAGCAAGTCTTTCATCAAAATATTTAATATCCTCTAAAGTACGAGTACCTGATATAGAACCATGGCATACCTTTACTAAACGGCCTGGTTGTAGAAAGGGTAAGCAGTATTTTGGCTTATGAATATATTCTTCAATCTCTTTTCCCAGCTTGGCAAGTTGCTGTCTAATCTTGTAATAGATGACCACATTTTCTTCATTGGGAATTACTATTTTATTATACTGTTCTTCCGAGTTCTTTACCTCTGTAAATAAAGCACAGGTCACAATGCTATCAAAACTACTATGTACCTCACCTAAATTAAAACCAAGACCACTTTTCTACTAGGAATCTACAGACCCAAGCCAATTACTGAATGATGTAAGGAGGACTGTGTCTCCTCTACCTTCCCTCTATTATAAGGGTATTTTCTCTGTCTCCCTATAGGCATGCACCATCCTCTGTGCTAACCTACTGCCTATGTGTCTACTCCCAACTGGCCTTCATCCAGTGTGAACTCCCTCCCTACAGCATGCCATTACGCTTGATCTAGTGTTAGCTGTTGTTTCTCTGGCAATCTATGCATTGCACTTGTTGCCATTATATAGTTCCAAAACTTTGTATGAACACAAACGTTCAGTTTGTGGATGTGCGACCACAGTGGCTCTTCAGCTATTTGTCCACAGTGCTACTACAAATAGTCATGAAAAGCCTTTGTCTGAACATATTTTAACTCAGCCATGAGTGGAGCTGCTGGGTCATAAGGTAATTTTCCTAAAAAACTTTTAAATGATTTTTCTATAGTAACATACCCTTTGGTTGTTTACCTTTTGTTAAAAAATACTAATCCAGTGGCTGTGTAAAACAGTTTTGAATTGCACCTCTTAGCAATGACACTCAACATCCTATTGATGTACTTTGGCCATGTGTATATGGCTTGTTCTTAGTTTACTTATTTACAAATTTTGCAGAACTGGGAAGTGACCCCAGGATCTTGCACATGCTAGAAAAGTATCTGCCCACTAAGCCCCACCCCCAGCCCATTTGCCCATTTTAAACTGAACTGTCTTTTGTTGAGTCCTAAGAGTTGATTACACATTACAGATCTACATTTTTTTACTAGAGTGTTTGCAAATATTTATCCTATTTCTACCTACTCCATAGTTTCAAAATCAAGTTTTTACTTTTGTTGAAATCTAATTCATTCACACAGGTATTTGTTCCTATTTTCTGTATTATTGCTAAGACATCAATGGCAAATGTGAAGAGATCTGTGCCTGTGCTAGCTATGCTGTCTTGAGTTTCCTAATATGACTTCATTGTGGACTTGTCTTTTCCTTTCCCTCCTTTTCTTTCTCTCTCTCTCTCTTTCTTTTGTTCATTTTTTGTTTTTCAAGACAGGGTTTCTCTATGTAGCCCTAGCTGTCCTAGAACTCTGTACACAAGGCTGGCCTGAACTCAGAGATCCATCTGCATCTGCCTCCCAAATGCAGGAATTTTACTCCTGCTCCAACACTGACCGGTTTTGCCCCACTTCGGATTAATACTGAACTCCTATTTAACCTGTAATGCTTCCTAATTTTGAGAATTAAAGAAAAGATAAAACGTCAGTATACATAACCCATAAATCTTTCCTAGAGACTAACTGAAACAACATATAGATATTCCCAACTGAGAGTGTAACACAGTAACCAAGAAGAATGCTGCAACTGCATTATCGGTTTATTATCTTAACACTTGCACAGACGAGTTATTCCGTACGACTGCTGATCTTCTGTATCCCTGTCACCTTTTAATGAACCATTTCACTACTCACAGAAACTGAATTTAATTCACTAAGAAGAATACTATCTGTCATGGCACACATAATAGAAGTAGATTATCAGAAAAACAAAACAACTGACAGTTTACAGGAGTTACAGAGTTAGGTCAGTGGCTAAGTGCTTGTTATGCAAGCTTGGGGACCTCAGCTTAAATCTTGGGTACCCATGGCAGGCACTTCTGTAACTCCAGTGTTACAGGGTGGATCCTGGGGGCTTGTTGGTCAGCCAGGTTAGCTTAAACAGACAAATCTTATTTAAAAAATAAGGTAGGGACAGAAAGATGACTCAGCAGATAAAGATATGTGCTACTAATTCTGATGCACCCAACTTCAATTCCCCACATGGTGGACCCACATAACGGGGGTGAAAATTGACTCCTGAAAGTTGTTCTGACTTGTAGATGTATACCAGGGCATGTGTGGCCTATTCCCAAAATAAAGTAATGAACACTAGTGGCGGGCTAAAGAGAATGTTCCATGAACCAGACGTGTATTCTACAAGCAGAATGATCTCTAGCGTCCACATAAAAACCTAGGGATGGCTGCTCATGCCAATAACCATTGATATGTGAGAGAAACAGAAGGTCACCAGGGCATGGTGGCCCCCAGCATAGCAAAAAATATGATCCAGGTTCAGTGAAAGGCCATCTCAAGGGACTGAGGCAGAGTGCTAGGAGGAGGAAACCGGATGCCCCACCCCTGGACTCCACATATGCACATATATACAAACATACACAACACCAAAAACAAGAAGGGTGCACACCCCGGAGGAAGACACTCAGTGTGGAGTTCCAGCTCCCACATGCACGCACCCACACACTTACATCACACCCACAAAGTTAAATCTGCAGGAGGGTACTAGACCAACAGAAGCCATCAAGTGGTTTATACACGCAGACACTAAGAAAACAGAGGCGAACGCTGTAAAACAGTGGCTGTGTCTGTACAGCTGTCTGTGTATTAAGAATCAGATATTTTGAAATTGCTCAATTCAAACCCAGATTAGAGCACTGTTATTTTTTTTAATGATTCACAAGGTTAGAGCAGTCTTTGTGTGCATGTGTTTCAAAGTCAGAGGCAGATGTGTCTTCCTCTATCCCTTTCCACTTTATTTTCTAAAGATGTGTTTATTTATTTACTTTATTTCTATGAGCACACTGTAGCTGTCTTCAGACACACCAGAGGATGGCATCGGATCCCATGACAGATGGTTGTAAGCCACCATGTGGTTGCTGGGAACTGAACTCAGGACTCTGGAAGGAAGAGCAGGCAGTGCTTAACCACTGAGCCGGCTCTCCAGCTCTCCACTTCACATTTTAAGACATGGATTCTTAGTGAATGGAGGTCACCAATTAGTTAGACTTGTTAGGCAGGAACATCAGGGATCAGCTGTCTGTCATTCCATCAGTACCAAGGCTGTGACCATGCATCCTACTAACATGAGACCACACAGATTTAAAACAAACAGAATATGGATCCAGGAAGTGAATTAAGGCCCGCACGTGCTCGGCAGGCACTTTACTTACTGTGCCATCTTCCTAGCCTGTCACAGCACTCTTGTGAGACATCATTTTACAAATCACATTTTATACTGAACTTTTTGTCACATGATTATTCCAGGATATAAAATATGTATTTTTTTTTAAAATAACAAATTATACAATGGTTGAACCAACTAGAAAAAAACTATTTTGTCAGAACTGTCTATACTTATTTTGAATGTTCCAGTCTATAAATGTTCTAGATGACAATTCTACATTCTTTAACTTAATGGCCAAGATTTGCTTTATCAGACAAAAAACAAAAACAAACAAACAAAAAACAGTGCTCAAACCACCAAACAAGACAGTTACTCTGTTGCTAAGTCTCGTTAAAGAAAGGAAATTTTGTACTTACTTTCTACAACTCCTGGAATTGCTCTATAATGCTGAAACTGGTAGAAGGATTTTTCAAGCATGTACTCGGGATTAATTTCTTCTACTCTTAGTAAGTTCAAAACCATGTTGTACGTTAGATGGAAAGCACTATTCAGAGGATCAGCTGAGCCCTAAAAGAAAAAGCATGACAACTTTGCACATCTCTAAAATAAACTCACACAAGACTTTATACAAATTCTTTTCTTTGAAGCAAAGTGACAAAATGGTTAATATCTCTAAAAGTATAAAGGGAATAAAATCCCAGACAGTGGTGGTGCATGCCTTTAACCACAGCACTGGGGAGGCAGAGGCAGGAAGCTCTCTGAGTTCAAGGTCAGCCTGGTCTACAAAGAGAGTTCCAAGACAGCCAAGACTACACAGAGAGACCCTGTCTTCCAAAAACAAAACAAAAACCAATAGGGATATAGTGGTTCAAAGACTACAAACTATGCTTAACTCTCTTTCCTTCCAAGCACAAGGAGGGATTGCTTTTTTGGTCTCCAAGTGGGTGGGAACAAGTGTATGAGAGAATGAGATGTCACGTTCTGACCAAGCATTTGACTGCTGATAGAGAGGGCTCTATGCGCCTTCCTGGAACAGCGACGGCCAATGTACCAGCTGGCTGCTCTCTGAAGGATGCTGAGCAGGGTCTGTCCTAACAACTTGTGAGGAGAACAAAGCGAGCAGGCCAGAGAGAAACCTTAGTTGCTAAGGTTAGGCTAGTGAGTGCAGCATAGCCTAGCCTGCAGTGACCAAATTACTAATATTTCAGAGTGAGATCTGGATGAAAACAATACACTGGAACTGTGTGTCATCAAGCTGCTAATATAGCTCCCCCATTACAAACCTGTCTCTATACTTTGGTAATTACTTTCCACCAAAGTGTGGCTGTCACCAAAGAAGAGACAGGTTAATGACTAGACACTAAAAATATTTGTCATTAAATATAATAAATCTTGTTGTAGATTTTTTTTTTTTTTTTTACTGTAGAAAACTATTAGCTTGCACCAATTTGGCTTTCATCCAAAATATTGTCCCAATATCTAAGCTCACACCCTGTAACAGTGACTCTTCAGAATAATTTTTTCTGGATAAAAATACTTTGCAAGTGTGAAAGTCGTTGCACAGTCATACAAGAGTCATCACAAGTTTTTAAATTGTTTCCTCAGTTCCTTAACCCATTTCCATCCACAGGCTGCACTTTCTCCTTTCTTAGTCACTGTCTCTACTTGTAGTCCATGCCTAACTTAAAAGGATTGCTTCTAACCCATCTTTCCTCACGAAGGCTGCCAGGATTTTCACATCACATGAAAGTGAGTGAAAGGTCAGATCCTGAGAAGGTGCACACTGACACACAGGTGAGTGCAGGCCACACAGCTCTAAACGGCAGGACGAACTGAGTAAACGCTGTTAGACCTCTCGGGGGCCAACTACTGGGACTTCAGAATTATAAATGTATGCAGACATATTTGTGATGAGAGTAGAACTTTTACTCAAGTTTTAAATGAAGATGTTCCTAAAGACTGAAAAGGAAAACAGAGCTATCCGCTGCGAGGACAATGATGATGTTTCTAAACTCTGACTTTATCTATTTCATTTAAAAATAAGGCCCCAAGCAGGTGAACTTAGAAAGCCCAGATTCATGGACAAGAGTGTGCTTTAAGACTCACTTGACAGGTCCCATAGCAAGGAAAGGGACTAAGTTCCAATTTAGGAGTTACTTCTGCTTCATTCCTTTGTTTAAGTCAACTACTGCAGATGGTTTCCTCAGTGCACTTACTTACATTAGTATTTCTGTCATGAGTGCTATCATTCTCATGAAATGGTTCTTCAGACCTAACTATTCCTAAATATAATTCCATTATGATTCATGACTTTGTTTACCAATAAGAGATGACAAGTAATTCCTCTACATACAAATACTAAAATTAATCATATACTTTAAAACAAATTTTGTATTTTCTTCTCATAAACTAGATAAAAAGCTGCTGAAGCCAAGAAGTTCTTTGAAGGCCAGTTATGACAACACACACCTGTTGTAATCTAGTCTCCGGAGATGGAAACAAGAGGGCCAGGACAAGTTCAAAGCCAGCCCAAGAGCTACATAGTAAGCTTGAAGGTGACTAGACCTCATTAGACTCTGACTTAAAAAAAAAAAAAAAAAAATCAGACAAATGAAAATCCCAGGTTATTCAAAACTCAAGAGTTAGTAGAATGAGTGCCACCGGGCAAAGATGTTTGCCACCAAACCGGAAGACCTAATTTCAACCCTGGAATCCACATGGTAGGAAAGAAGTGAGTTGTGACTCACTCCCCTCCCACAAATGGTGCTTAAAAAAATAAATTAAAAAAAAAAAATTAAGGCACAGGGAAAGGCTCCTTTGCAATAAAGATGAAGAATTTAGGGTATGACTAGGATGCTTGTAATTAGAGAGGGTGAACTAAAGGTCACTAATAAATTAATGTTTTGGACCGTCTACCCTTACAAGGACACAGACAGTCATCACCCAAAGTAGTGGCATCACGCACTCTCCCTCCCATCCCATCGGTAAGGGCTGAGTTGCCCACAGAGATAGAAAGTACAGAGTACTAAATCTGGACGCTAAGTTTGTCCCCCTGCCCTTTCTGGAGACTAAGCAGCCATGACATCTGCGGGGGTTGCAGGTGAAACCATATACATAATCAGCTTCTTCTAACTCCCTACGCCCAGAGAGCTACAGACTATCAACTCACCTTGAAAGGTAGACCAGCCAATAAAACTAACTTAAAGTCATCACTGTAGACAGTATCTGTGTGTCTCTATGGATGTGGCACCTGTCAATAATAAATCTGATGGCCTAGAGCTTAGGCGGGAAATAGGAGTGGGACACCCAGGCGGCAGAAAGGAATCTGGGAGAGTACAAGGTAAAACATTCTCTGGGCAAGATGTGACAAGACAGATGCTTGGCTCCTGAGCGCAAGTAACCAGCTACTGTGGTAGAACAGATTAGAATAAATGGATTGTTTTAAGTTATGATCTAGTCTGAGAAGAGCCTAGCTATGTGGCCAAGGTATCTGTAAATATATTTTCTGAGTCTTATTTCTGGGAGCATGGGGCTAAGAGAAAAAAATCGGACCTAACTTTTACAAGTGACTGACATGTATTCCTAGACTCCTTGATAAAAGAACAGCCTCTTACCTTAAGCAGTTGTTTTCCAATTGTTGGGCTCATCTTTTCATCGACCATAAGAATCACAATCCCTCTGTCATCCATCCCCCTCCTTCCTGCACGACCAGACATCTGGATGTACTCACCTGAGGAAATCTGAATGCGACATTTTCAAGTTTAGGAGAAAATCTGGTTAAAAATATATATCCTGATATTTTCTCTTATTGTAGAATTTACACATTTCAAGAAATTATTGAAAACATGAACTTTTGAGAAGCAAAGATGAAAAATTTGTGAAAATCTTATGAAACAAAGTTTAGTTCTCACCTGACTTAACTCTGCATTAAACCAATAACTGTCAACTTTTAATAGCCAGTTACCAGTTACCAAGAAATACTAGCTAAATTCATAGGCATACAAAATACCTCTTAGCTATATATTATGAAAAAAAAAATCAAAACTTAAGAGTGTTAACTACAAACCAAATCCAACAGCTGTAACTTCTTAGTTACACAATAGCTTCTTAATCTTCAAAATTAAATTAACATGAAATTGGCCCTTGCTGGAGAACAGTACAAGTCTTGGTAGGTTTCTCTAGGGGCTAGCAGATTCACTGTCAATAAGACCAGTCTAGTGGAGAAACGGTTAGTCAGGCTTTTCGTATTACAAAGGTAAAAAACTGAGAGGTCACAATAACGGCATTCTACGCCCTGGGTTGCCCACCAGAGGCAGGTGCAGAAGCATCTTATGCGGCAGCACCAGGCTAGCCGAACACCCGCCACCATTCCTCCACGTGCTGTGTACTTCTCCTCCTCTGAAGGAAGTGCAGATGTCTGCTGGTTTTTCTGTTCTAAACTTCTGACTGAGGAATAGTCATGAAGCACTTTTTAGGGGTTTGATATTATTGTAGGAAACTTCACTAAGCTGAAAAAAAAATCATTAATTTTGAGAAAAGTTTAGGTAAAGAGCTATTTATTTTTTTCCAAAAAGCAAAACAGTGAATCTTGGGATCAGCCTGTGCTCACACGACACAGTGCTTCTGTTGCTTTGTTCTCATTCCTATCCATGCTCCCCTGCCTGCCTGACAACACTCCTCCACCACTGTTCTGTCGCCTACTTTAAGGACTATCGTCTCAAAAAGACTTCTCCATGGACTTCTGCTCTTTAAAATGGAAAAAAAAAAAAAAGGGCTTAGGTACTTGTTTGTGCATTTACCTCAGCATACGTCTGTGCCCCATGTGTATAACACAGTGCCCACAGAGGTCAGGAGAGGGTATCAGACTTTTGGAACTGGAGTCACAGACAGCTGCTAGCCCACACGGGTGCTGAGGGTTAAACAGCAGCCATACTAGTAACTGCTGAACCATCTCTCCACCGGGCCTGTCATCTGCTCTTATGCTGTATCTTTCCTACAGTATTTCATAGGATAGACAGACAGACGTCAACCTGGTAATTACTTTTGTGTTTGAGGTAGGGCCTCCCTGTGTATCCCTGTATGACCTAGAGCTCACTGGTAACAGACTAGATTTTCAGATTAGGGAAATTCCACTTACATTTGAAGCTCTTAAACATTTGGAGCTAAAATTCTCAATGATGTGAGCCAAAGTCATGTGAGATAAAATAAAGATTAGTTATTATTTTAAAATACAAATAATTACTTACCCATCTAAAATCCTTCCCATCATATTTACGGGCATTTGTAAATAAAACAGTTCTAGCTGGCATGTTAATTCCCATAGCAAAAGTCTCTGTGGCAAATAAGGCCTAAATAAATAAGCAATTATATAAATAATTAATGGATTTTAAGGTAAAAACTTAATTTTCAAGTATAAATAAAACCAGTATTAATTTTTAAACTTAGTTCTTTAAGAGGTTCTATAAAAATAAGATGAAATCTGAATTTATTACAATATTTTATAGATGAAACTATTAAGTAATATTTTTCTTTATATCTATGAAACTTTTTAATTCAGGGAAATTAGTCTTTTATACATTCCAGTTCAAGCAAATGGAGAGAACACATCTGGACTAGTGAACAAGGATGAGGCAATGGGGTATCTTTCTATACACAGTCCATTTTCCTGGCTTTTCACTAATAATGAACAAGTTTTGAAGATCACGTCACAATTACATTCCAGGGCACAGACCCAGTGACTAATGGATTCTAAAGACTTTATCAACAAAAACGGTTTAAGCATACAAAGTTATATGTCAATAAAGTATTAAATATTCATCAATAGAAAAGGTAAATACTTCATCAACTCACAAGAATACTAGTTATTAGAAAATGGACCATACATATGGCAAAAGAACATAACGTTTTCATTTGCCAAAGTCACATGATATTTGAATGTATGCTAGTGAACATTTCTAGGAAATAATGAGGCAAGATGAACTTTCACCTTTTACTTAATTTACAACTACTTTTCTTGAGTTCAACAGCATACAATAAGCCCTCATACTTTTGGAAAATGGTCCAATAATCATTAAGCTTAGCAAACTTTATCATCTGTAGAAGAACATCAACAAGGGCTTACTAGGATCTGGGTGTAAATACCAACTAACACTTCATTAAAGTATTAAAGCTTTTCTTTTAAATAGTCTTCCCAAGGCTGAGGCCAACTCCATGTCTACTAATAAAACAGCACATTCTACAAGACTATACTACAGTCAGGTGATGCCATTTACACAAACACTAAATAATTTTTCTATTTATCCCCCCAAGGTATAACACTGATACAGCATTATATGAAAGGTCAAGTTCATTACCTAAAGCATTCCATGCAACCTTCCTAAGGCATTACATATGAACTAAGTTTTAGGAAGAGAAAAATAAATCATAAACTAGCAGACATGAGATGATGGCTTCCACCCATAATCCTACCATATAACAAGCAAAGCAGAGAGACTGCTGTTGGAGAAAGGCCTGGGCTCAGAGTAAGACACTGACTCAGAAAAAAACACACAACACAAATGGAATGGGTGTTTGACCCACCACCCATTCCAGCAATCTGTCGATAGGGAACGGGTGGTGGGTCAAACACAGCAAGACCCTGGGTTCAGCCTTCAGCACTGTAAAATCAAACACACAACAAACTGGCCTATACACAATGCTCACTAGAACTTTCACACCATTCAGACAACACAACTTTGAGACATAAAAAAATAAGAAAAACAAGACAATACCTTTATCAATCCTTCAGAAAAGAGAATCTCTATAGTTTCCTTTAAAATAGGAAGCAAACCACCATGGTGAATACCAATCCCCCGTTTCAAAAGTGGAAGTACATGTTCAACCTGTAATTTTGGAAAAACGTTTATGTTATAAGGAAAAAAGAATTTAAAATGTTAAACCTGAAAAAAAAAGTAACTAAAAAAGAAAACATTTGTATTTAAGTAAATTATTCTTAAAAACCTCTCCTTATTCTGCAAAATCCAACCTATATTCTCACACATTAAATTGAAACACAATGTGGCCTCGCTTTAATTTCAACATGGTAACCATATTTAAATAACTATTATTTCGCCGTGTCCAAGTTTATCTCAGGAATATAAAAAGCAGTTTCTAGACTATGCTACATATGCTCTTTCAAACAGCAAATCTTACTTTTTCAATGATTTGCAAAATATATGAAGGTGTTGTTTGAGTATATAGGCTAACATATGTTGCCACAATACAATAAAATGAGTATGAGTTACTATCTGCTTCCTGCTACAATCCTTACTTACTGGTAGGAACCCACCTGAGGGAGCTTTTTATCTTCATCAGACAAACAGTCAATTGCATTATTGAAAACTTCTTCAACCATCTTCTTTTCTTCATCTATGAGAAAAAATCCAATGGCCCATAAATATTAAAGTGAGTCAGTGGTACTAAACCACTCATTCAAAAGAACGAGTCTATAAAAAGCTGTAGCCATCTCTGCCCCAATCCATCAGCCAAACTGTCAGTCCATGGGGGCAAAGGGCACAGAGGCTACAGGGAGAGGGCATTCAGCAGCCGTGTGTGAGTCTGTACCGTGAATGACAACACTGGGACCAGTGCAGGGAAGCAGACCAACTTTACCTGTGCTTATATAATTCAAGGCTTATATAATGTGGGGGACTGGGAGTAGGTTTAGCCAATGGTACTGAAATGCCTCATTAGCACTGAGAAGCACTTGAGGAATCCCAGGTGCTAGCCTAATGGGAGAAAGGAAGTTGACGCTGAAATCTAACTAAGGCTACATGATATTGTGCAGGTAGGTGTCACGTTGTGTTGTGTGTACACGTGTATGTTGTGGGGGTTGAATTCCCCAGACAAGATCAGAGAAGAGGATGCCCTGCCATTGAAGTGAATCCTCCATTATGTGCTGAGCTCAGAAGGCTCTCCAGTCAATCATAGACTTTGACCTTAACTAGCAGAGTTTCCTCATAAAAGTCAAAGTAAAGAATTGGTCTTTTTAAAGCAATCTCACATAACACAATTTACTGTCCCTGAAACACATCTAGTAGTCTTACTTAATCTATGAAAGTTAATAGAATCAGTAACAGTATTAAGAGGTTGAAACAGGAGTGCTGCCATGAGTTCCAGGCCAGCCAGGGCTACAATACAATTACACCAGAGTGACTGAGGCAGCACTCAATTCTAATAGCTGCAGGTTCTTACCGACCTGGTACTGCTCTGAGGTAACGGACGCTTACTCTAAGTAAGCAGTGCACCTAACTGTAGAGTGACAACTGCAAGGCCCATATTGTTAGTGACTTTCTTTACTGTGTCAACCAAATTACAGATTCTCAAGATACTTGATATATTAATCAATATATAACCCTGAGTGCTTAGGAATACTCACCACTGCTAATTATAATACTGAAAGTTATAAGCAAGGCAGTTTACCTGTCATCTCATTTTTACCCATGGGAAAGATTTAGGGTGACTGAGTTGTTTGTTTTGTTGAGACAAAGTCTCCTATGCTGCCCAGGCTGGCCTCACATCCGTCCCACTGCTTCAGCTTCCCAAGGGCTAGGGCTACAGGCCTGCATCTCACGCCTGGAGACAACTACAATTAATTTTAGATTACTCAAGAGTTATTACTATTTGGATTACACATACAATAAGCAAAAATGAATAACTACTGAGCTGGTAGTCTGGGCTTGGTCATGCTACTCCCCAGCTGTATAACTTTAAGTGAGATACATTTACAATGAACATACACTTGCTGAATGTTTGAGAAATTCAGTATACTTGAGGCAAACGAGTCTAGATTACTACAAGAATAAAGAACAGTACTTTCCATAAATTATTCCAACCAAGAGACCTACTTTATTGAATGAGAGACAGGCGCAGAATAACTTCACACTACAGTATGAAGTACAAGAGAATATGACCGTAATGGTTCTCAGTAGTGTTCTCTGGCTTTAACATATGAACTTATATCTTCCAATAAAATAGGAGCGGGCCAAGGATTTAGCTGTAGTGGTACAGTGCTTGCCCATCACACACCAGGCCCAAGGAGAGATGGAGGGCGAAGAGACTGAGAAAACCTTGAAAAGGTTTTGCAAAGATGCTGAGTACATGCACTTATGATTATAAGCAAACTGCATATGTTACCAATGTACATCAGATATATTACCAAAAATGTACTTTAAAGTAATGAGATATGACATTAAAAGCACGTGGAAAGTGCCACTACCTGTGTTGAAGTCTAGTTTAGTCATTTGAAGGGCGTATGCTTCACAATCCTTCTTACTAAAACTGAAGATAATCACAGGTTGAAAATTTCTTTCCATAATCATCTTCACAATCTTGAACACATTTGATGGACCTAAAAAGGGTAAATAAATCACACCCTAAATTAACTCAAAATGGAGAATAGACCTAAATATAACTGTAAAATAAAATTTCAAAAACTCCTACAATAAAAAACAAGATGGAGACCTTCAAAGCATGGTTGGCTCTGACATTCAGAGTAGAAGCATTACTGACTAGATTTCACGAGCATGAAGAACTCTGCTTTTAACAGACGTGAGCAGTAAGTAAAAAACCAACCCCAGTTTACCACAATATGGAAAAAATCTTTATCTATCTGATATAGGCACACCAGGAATGTAAGAACCTTTAAAACTCAACAAAGACAATCCAGCTTACAGTAAGACAATGGGCGCTGAAGAAATGGCTCAGCAGCTGAGAGCCCTTGTTAACCATGAGGACCAGAAAAGGCTCACAAACTAACTACAGTTCCAAGGACCCACAGCCCTTTTTTGGCCTCCAAAGGCACAAATGCACACAGGTAAACACATATTTACGATAAATTTTAAAACAAACTTTTTTTAAAATTTTGAAGTAGACAAAGGATTAAAATGATTCCAAAAGTATATAGTAAGAGGTTTAACATCAGTGGCCACAGGGAGACACAAATGAGGAGAACACTGAAATACTACTTCACTTTTACGAAGATTACAATCAAATGAAAACAAACTAAGCACCATTCTAGAACTGAAGAAAAATGGTAGTCAAAAAAACTCCTCAGAGGAATAGCATGAAAAATGCCAAATGGTGTGGCTGCTTTGGAAAATTTAGCAGTAATCAAAAGCTTGAATTTCCCTTATGACTCATCAATTCTCCTTGGCACATACCCAGAAAAAAAGAAAACACATATTTCTACAAAGACTTGTAGTACAAGCAAAATGTTTACGGCACTATTACATATAATCTTCAAAAAAAAAAAGAAACAATTCCATATCCACACAAATGCTGTATATGCTCACGACACAGTATTATTGATCGCATACACTCACAGAGTGAAATACGGAACATAGCATAAATGTATGGATCTCACGTCATTCATTCAAAGGAGTCAGCTACAAAACACCACATGGCTCTATTTTTATGTGACATCCAGAAAAGTCAAATCCATAGAGGCAGAAAAAGAGACTAATTTAAAAAGACAGAGCTAAGTCTGCGGCGTAAGGGGAAAATGGATGAGGAATGGCCACTAATGCTGAGTGGGTGTGCACTCATGAACCTGTCTGAACCCAGTCATTACGCCTTCATGTGGGTAAACTATAAACTACACATTACACTCACATTACTGCCATGTAAGAAAAACATCGTTCTTTATCCATCCAAATGTCATATATCAGTCACTTATATCTTTACAAAGCTTCCTCAAAAAACATCAAATAAAAGACAAATGAGTAATTCAGCTATTCAAAAAGGTAAACTCCTAAAAGTCAAGCTCTGAATTACCTTTTGTTCCTCCTTTCCGTCCCTTCTGGTCTCCTTTGGCCAAATCACCTGCATCCCGAAGTACTTGCATTGCAGTGTTAAAATTATCTTCTCTGAAGTCACCCTGGAATCATATTTTTTTTCTATGTAACTTTGCAAATAGCTAATCAAGGCTAGAGAAAGGATTCAGTGGCTAAAAGTATGCATGCTCTTATAGAAGGCCTGGGTTCAGTTCCAGGAGCACACACAGTGACTCACGAATACTTAACCATGACTCAAACATTTCTTAAACATAAAGTTTTCCCAAAGAACAAAACTTTCATTTATGTATAGGACTACACTGTTGCTGTTCTCAGACACACAAGAGAGCAATGGATTCCATTACAGATGGCTGTGAGCCACTATGTGGTTGCTGGGAATTGAACTCAGGACCTCTGGAAGAGCAGTCAGTGCTCTTAACTATCCAGCCATCTCTCCAGCACCAAAGAACAAACATCAATGCAACAAGAATATTAACGAAGGCCACTTAAGTGATTTGTGATAACAAAATCTGTTAAAGGAACAAGATAATAAATTATCTGGGTTCGGTCCCCAGCCACCCCCCCCCCAAAAAAAAGATAATAAATTATCTGGCACGTCAGAGCCCTTGTTCTCTAGGCTTCACGTACTGAGAATGGCAGAAAGTAAAGTCATGTGCACCAGTCTCGAGTCACATTTGTTTTTAAATCATCACCTCACTAAGTTGACCTCAAACTCCGGGAAACAGGTAACCTATCTGAGCCTCTCAAGAGCCAAGAGCACTATCACAGCAGCATCAGATACAATGTCTGAAATAAAAACTCTAAAATAATTATTCTTAAAGAGTACAAGTATTGGGGGGGGGGGGAATAAGCACACAAGAGAGAGCACGAGAGAGAGTGTGTGTATATGTAGGGGGTGGTTAATATTTTTCTCCAGTTCAAAATTAAGGAAAAGCAACATATATAAGATGACATTACATAGACATGTGAATTATTTTCTTACATTTTCATCAACCACAAGGTGAAGGCCATCTCCCCCTGCTGGAAATATGTAGTGTTGCAATGGAGTAGGTCGATAATCAGTATAAATTACATGACAGGGCTGTAAAAGGAAAGAATTAGAAAGAATTGTATATTTGATCTACTCAACAAGAATAAAATTTGAGAAAATAAAATTGGCTTAAAAATTCAACAAGAATTTAACACTTTCAAACAAGTTAAAAACCTAGGCAAGTGAAAAATGGGAAAAAAAATAGGTCTACTAATTCATACCATGATCTGATTCTTAATTTACTAGTTCCCCAATCAAGTATGATCTGAACTTCAATTACCCATTAACTCATCCTCCAGTACTGTACTTAGAGACACTGCCTCTTGCTACAGAGGGCTAATGTGGAGATACAAGGCATCCCTGAAATACAAAGACAAAGCAAAACTCCTGTGGCACAGGGCATTTTAAAGTGGCGGAAATCAGCTCCATCAGCGACTCGCTGAGCTTTTATCTTACAGAAGCAGCAGAGGAGACTGCACATCACATACAAAAGTAAGTTCACGAGGGTAAGTGTAAATCAAGTGCAGAAAAAGAAACCAATATCCTGTTCACAGTCATGAATACGCATCTGTGGAATGCAGTCTTACTGACACCCAAGTTATCCTAGAAATGCAAAGGACAAACAGTGAATACTAAGTGTGAGCATATTTTCATAAGTGCTAGCAAATCAAATGCTCAAGAGATGAGTAGGTTTTTCTGGTATTCCTTCGAAAAACTCTCCACTGTGTACTTGGAACTCGCTGTCAGAGTAAATGTACATTGCTCTCAAGCCTGGTGGTCATAGGGATTAACTTGGCAACTTTTAGAAAATTAGATGCCAAGGCCCGACTCCTAGAGCCTTTGCTATGCTGGATTGGAGCTGAACTCAGAAATGAACGTTTTTAGCTGGACCACTCAATTTGATAAGCTGCTTGATTTAAGAAGTAGAGTCACATTAAACTGCCTTTTTTATCCATAAGGGCATAAGGAAGATGTAGAAGAAGATGGCAAGCCCAATCAGCAACAGTTTTAAATAATGAAGACGTAAAAAGTGTATAAGAGTACCTGTTTATGTAGGTGGCAGATCCACTCAGCAAACTGTCGAGCATTGGGAATAGTAGCCGAAAGAAAGACATAGTGAACATTGTCTGGAAGCAAAATAATAGTTTCTTCCCATACTACACCACGCTCTAAGAAACAAAAATATAGTTTGGAATTTAGTGTTAGCTAAGTGATAGTATCTAAAATTATTTTCTTGTAAGCTTACTAATTAAATATGCAAACTACTTTACACAAACACTTTTGGCCAGAGACCCATACTGAAACCACCTTCTGTTCTTGCTCTATGGAGTAGATACAACAGTAAGCCACCACATGTAGAATGGACTCTGAAAAAGCAGTTGCACACTGTAGCCTTCCAACTAACAGACAGGAACCCCAGTGCCACGGCAGCTGTCAGTATTTCTACTTCACTTGGAGAAGCAGAGGTTGCTGATGCCCACCTAGGACACTACAGCACCACATCTACAAGTTATGCTATTACTGTTCCGCACAGAAAGACTTCTGGAAATGAAAGATGGATCTGATGAACAGTGGATTAGAAATGGGCATAATTAAAAAACATTAACTCTACCTCTAAATTTGAAAATACTTCGTTGGGTTTTTTTAATACAGTTTCATAGTTTTGAATATATAGTTTCAAAAAGGAATGTCTCTTTGTTCCATGTTATTTTTTTCCTCTTGGCATCTGAATATTTATTTTAATAAATAATCAAATATTTCTTAGAACTTTCACAATATTATGTCTAACTTCTTTTAATCACATTTAAGTTTGCTTTAATCACAAGATCTGAGTAAGACTGTGTGTGAGTGTCTGTGCGTGTGCCATGGCAATTTTTTGGAGGTTAGAAGAGAAGTTTAAGAATCAGTTGTCTAATCCTAGCGTTCGGATCCTGAGAATGAACTCAGATTGCCAGTGTTAGTGGTGAAAGCCTTAGCCCACTAGCTGGCTCAGAAGCACCTGTAGGGATTTGGCAAAGGTAAAGTGTTGATGTTTTCTTACATTACTTTTATCATGAATACACAGATCAGCAGTTCTCAACCTGTGGGTCACGACCCCTTTGGGATCACATATGAGATATTTACATTATAATTCCTAATAGTAGAAAAATATAGTTATAAAGTGGCAATGAAATGATATATGATTGGGATTTACCACAACACGAGGAATTCTATTAAAAGGTTTCAGCATTAGGAAAGTTGAGAACCACTGATAAAGACTAATTGAGTTCTTTAAATAAAAACTCAATCTTACTTTAGGTGTGTACATATTAAACATTAGCTTTTAGATGTTAAATTTCCTGGTATATTCAAAATTGCAACCACATTTATTTTTGATTTATAATAGAAAAGGTATCAGTAAAGAAAGTTTTGTTTTAATTGCTTATTTATTTAATACCTACTTTTTTAAAACAAATATACATTTATGGGTTTATAAAACTAAACTAACTTAAAAATGACTAACATCACCTTTGTAAGCCAGGGGGTCTGTAAATTCTTTCAGATTAAATAATTACCGAGAGCCAGGCAGTAGTGGTTCATGCCTCTAATCCTGGTACTCAGGGGGCAGACCCAGGTGATCTCTGTGAGTTTGAGGCCAGCCTGGTCTATAGAGGGAGTTTCAGGACAGCCAAGGATACACAGAGAAACCCTATCTCAAAAGACCAAAGAAAAAAGTAATAGTAACAATAATGCTAATAATAATGATGATGATTGACGATGATAATCATTGAACTTCTTATGTGGAGGAGGAGGGCAAGGCCTTGCTGTGTGGCCTAGACTACCACTGATTTCATTTCCTCTTCTCTCTGCTCTCCTATCGCCCTCAGTCTCCCAAGTGCTGGCACTACAGGCATGTACCACATCGAGCTTAGTAAGCGCTCTTTAAAGCAAGCTACTTCCTAATTTCATTTGCTGTACTTGAATGTGTAAAATTTTACCCAACAAATACTACTAAAGGAACTAAACTTTAATTAATCATACTGGGAATACTTTATCAGGTTGTCCACAATTTGAATATGTAATAATTTATTAGGATTCTAGGCACATAAAAACTGAAAATCAATCCAAAGTCTTACTCAAAATTACTAATGGCACTTGTAACAAGAATGCAAATTTATCTCAACACTATGAAGTATACCTGAATCTCTCATGTAATGAATTTCATCAAATATGACCCACGCAACTTCTCGCATAACTTCAGAGCCTCTGTACAGCATACTTCTCAAAATCTAAAACAGGAAAACAGATTTAGCAGGACTTTAACTTAACGTCCAGTAATTAGTCAAATACTATTTTTTAACAAGGAATTTTTGATATCTTATACCTATCTACTATTATCATTCCTTTAATCTTTCCGAGGTTAATGCTTTAGAACATGAGAGATACCTTTTACCAAGGCACTGGATCTTTACAGTGTCTATGTTTCTGCCTCACAATGGAAACACAGTAATAATCATTGTCTTTATTTTTAAGAGTTAAAGAAAATCTTCAGGTGAATATTTTAGAATAAATAAATAAAGACTTACAGGGAACTCCAAAAAGTGAGGTATCCCTTTTGCATACTCTCCAAACTAGAAGCAAATTTATATACTGTAAGTGAGAATGAAGAGAGACTATGTATGAAGTCCCATTAAGGGCACTGTTGAGATAGCTTAGTGGGACCTAAGTTCAAGCCCCCAAATCAAACGCAGGGCGAAGGAAGAACTCACTCCACCAAGTTCTCCTCTGGCTTTGACACAGACACAATACAGTGGTGTGTCTGTTTCCTCCACACCGTGCAGTGGAATACATTATACACACACACTATTTTTTTCTTTTTTTTTTTTCTTTTTTCTTTTTTTTCGGAGCTGGGGACCGAACCCAGGGCCTTGTGCTTGCTAGGCAAGCGCTCTACCACTGAGCTAAATCCTCAACCCCACAAACTATTTTTTTAAAGTCTCAAGGTCAGTAAGGATAATCATACCAAAGTCATGTTATATGCAAAGCTTAACCAATGATTAGAAAAAGCTAAGTATATAATGAATGTATTTTTAAGTTGACTATTGTAATAATCTTACTGTAATAAATACTCAGACACTAAAGGGGGGGAAAAGTAACACGAATCAGAATCACTACTTGTATGAAATTATAAAAAAAAAAAAATCAACCAAGTATTTTTAAGACATAGTAGTAGTAATAAACTATTAAAAATACTTTTTAAGGTATATTATATTACCAAGTAATAAATATTAACTTAGAGATATATTTAATATTGCTAGGGCACTTTATAATAATTATGCCCTTTTCAAACAATTCTATTCATAAACAATTATTACATTTTATCTGAAAAAACAAAACAAAACAAAAACCACTAAGCTATAAATCATCCAGTGTTTGATTGGATATACATTGACTAAACTAAAAACGAGTTTAGCTGATGCACAAAATAAATTACCTCTGTAGTCATAACCAGACAAGATGCTGTGGGATTAATAGTAACATCTCCAGTCATCAGACCAACATCTTGAAATTCTTCATACATTTCACGGTATTTCTGATTACTTAGAGCCTTTATTGGGCTGGTAAATATTACACGCTGTTTTTCCCTTAAAGCCAGTGCAATAGCATACCTAAAAATAAAAAACAGTAAGTAAGACTTTTAAGTTTTCTGTACACTTATTTGTAATCTGTTTACTATAAATAAACTATTACACTATCATTATGATTTATCTGAAATGAATCATTTAGACTATTAAACGAACAAGGACATTTAACTTTAGTCACTTCAAATTAAACCTACAATGGGTTTGTCAGTGGATGCCCTATTTTGTGATAGAAAAGCCTTTGATTGTACTGATAGGCATTTAAAAGTCCATTTCTGTCTATCCATTTATACACACAGACTATAAGCAATAAGAAAACCATACATGGGTGCGTTTTTCTTCCAGTTTCATAAATGACTTAATCCAGTATGTACTCTTTCCTTTCATGCAATATTTAACAAATCATTTCTTTGCTTAAAATTATGATAGGTTCTTTTTATCGAAAAGTTCTTTTCTAAGTATTAATGGAATTCAATACAGTGGTATTGTTTTTTAAAAAAACAAAACAAAACTCAGTTTGGTATTTAAATACAGACCATGAAATTAAGATTTAAGGGAAACACTGTGGAGGAGGCTTTTAGAAAGATACAGTTCCTACCAAAGTATGCTTATCATATAAGAATTAAAAAAAAAAAAGAGAGAATTGTTATAAAATTAAGGAATGACCAAACACAATCAAATAGTAACAGTGATAGATAGATATATGGAAAAGTGAATATAGAGAGGTTACACGACCTAAAATATTGACTTTTTAACAACAAAAAGGAAACAGGAAAAATGATCTGTACTTAGGGGAAAACGGACATAAGGAATTGAGTGAGTGGGCCCAAAGGTTGAAATTGGAAGAAAAACAGCTTGAATCAGATATAGACAGAGCACTATTAGAATGGCATCCGTCAAAATATAGGAAACTAGGTTCTAAGAATTAAAAAGAAAGGACAATGGTTCCACACACAGGCAATCTCAATAGGAAAATGGAAACTATAAAAACACATAAGCAACTGAAAACCCTATACGGATTGCAGGGTGAGGGACGCAGCTTGGCTCAAGAGTGGAGCGCTTGCCTAGCATGCACAAAGCCCTGGGCCTGGTTCCAGTACTGCTAGAAATAAAGATTATGAAGCATAAAAAGCAGAAAAATAACAAAATGGACTGAAAAGATGACTCAGTGGTTAAGGGCACTGGTTGTTCTTACAGAGAACCTGGGTTCAACTCTTAGCACCCACATGGTGGCTCATATAGTGGCCTAGTTTCAGGGATCTGATGACCTCTCTCAACTTCCGTGGCCTTGGGCAAAATATAAAATAGAGAAAAAAAAGCAGAAGAAACAAACACTACCAAACAGCCTTCATATCTTAACAGGAAGTTCAAAATGACAAAGATACAAAACAAAAACAACAAAAAAACTTTTAATAGCTAATAATGTCTAAATCTGAGATTATGATCAGCACTATAAAATAAATGAATTGAACTTTCAACAAAACGGTCAAAAACCAAAACAAACCAAACCAACCACTATGATATCTAAGTGAAACAGTCATTCAATAAAATTAATGGCAAATTCTACAATTCGGAAAAAAAAAAAAGACTAGTACATTTGAAGACATTTACTATGAGTCAAATGAAATTTAAAAGCACACACAACAGCCAGCATGCACCGATGGTCTAATTTAAGTACAGAATCCTCAATGGGAGTGCTGAGAAGAAAACCAACAAGGAATGCAGAGTGCAGGAGCATATACAAAAACAAAGTATAGCATAAAGAAATTGTTTAAGGGAGCTAGGGAGATGGCTCTGTGGGTAAGAGCTCTTGATGCTCTTCCAGAGGACTCATGCTCAACTCCCAGCGCCATCGGTGGTTTACAACTAAGGATTCAATATCTTCTGGCATCTTGTGGCACCCGCACACACAGCATACAAACACAGAGATACATGAACATATGTGTAAATGAAAATAAACTGCCTAAAAGTCAATGATAAAGACATTGCTTAAAAGCATCCAAAGAGACACAGCATATCACATACAAAAAAGTATGGATGAGAGCGGGTTTCCTGACAAAAGTTATACAGATCAAAATTAGATCAAATAAAAAAAAAAAATTTAACACTGAAAAAAATGGTTTTTAAAATGTTAAAGCAGTTTCTTATCAGGAGATGTGTACTAAAATAAGATAGAAAAAGTATTAGTATAGAAATCTGAATCAGCATCAACACATATTAATGTCTTATTATATTAAGATGTCATTCGAAAGCAGCAAGACATTTCACCAACAGCAAAAACAATCCCTGGCTGCAGAGATGGCTCAGCAGTAAGAGCACTGGTTGCTCTTCCAGAGAACCCGGGTTCAATTCCAGCACCCACGTGGTGGCTCACAACTGTAACTCCAGTTCCAGGGATCTAACAGACATGTAGACAAAACACAAATGCATGTAAAACAAATAAGCAAACAAATAAACAAATAACACAAAAGCTTTAAAAAAATCTACTATATAAACTTCAAATACCTGTTAGAAAAAGAAAGGTCTCAAAACAATTACTTTATCTTCCTTCTTAAGACACTAGAACAAAAGAGTATAAACCAATGAAATGAAAACAACAAAGAAAAAAAGCCAAGGAGACCAAAACCTGGATTTTGTCAGATCAACATAATAGTAGACCCCACCTCCTCCAAGTAGATTACGGGGGAAAAAAAGTCAAACATCAGCCTGATATAAAAGACATTAATAATAAACAAAACCCAATACGCCTCAGAAATGAAGATGTGATATTTCCTAACAAAATTTCAATTCATCAACCCGACAATATAATACAATTATACGTCATAGCCAAATGGAATTTACCTCAGGACGATTCATTAGATACCCATCAAGATATTTCACCACCACACTACAGGAAGGCAAAATCCATATCCAAATCAAACAAAACAAAGCAAACCCCAGACCATTTCAATGTACTTCAAGTAAAAAGACTGGAGTCTGTAAATTTGTGCAGACATGAAGAATGAGAAAGAGACTGACAGCAAACTAAGAACAGGAGCCATTCTTGATAGAAAACATTCATAAAAATCCATAAGTAACATCATGCTTAATGATAAATAAACCAAGACATTTCCCCACATACTGGGAACAAAGGAAGGATGGCTCTTGATTACATCTATTAAAACACTGTACTGGAAATCAATATCTTAGTGAGGGCAAGAAAAAGAAACTAAGTTACCTAAGATAAGTTACCTAGATAAGTACAAGCAAAACCATCCGTATTTGTAGAATACAGAAAACAATGGAAACGTTCAAAAACTAAAATAAATGATCTGACCATTTGAGAAGACTGCTACTTACTCAGCGCACACGGTTTTCCCCGCTGATGTATGAGCAGATACTAACACAGACTGATTGTTATCAACACACTGAATGGCTTCTCTTTGGAAAGCATCAAGAATGAACGGGTATTCCTATAAAAACAAATTGCACACACTTAAATTAAACAAATTAAACACACACTTTAAACAAATTAAAGCACACACTTAAAATGAAAAGAATGACTCTTTCCACAGCAATCTCGGATCCCTTTATGACTCCATTACCACTTAGCAGGGAGAAGAGGACTACAAAACAAGTTTATCAGACAGTGCAGGCCTTAACCTGCTGTTTAACTTCATGGTTACACTTTCATTAGTAATAAAAGTAATCATTATTGCATGCCTTGTGGTACTGTACAACACATTTTCCACATATCATAAATCTTCATAATCATATAAAATAGGTGCGTGTATAAGTTCCTTTTCTAGATGAAACTCCTTTTGAAAAGTGGATTCCAAGCATTACTCAGCAAAGGCAGAGAAATACTTTCTTAGACTAAGAATTCATGCCTGCTTCTCCAGGCTTTCTTTAAAGAAATAAGCCTCATTCTTTTGACCTTTAGAGACTTTTTAAAATCTAATAAACAGTTTGAAGCAAGAGGTGTTCACACGTAACCCTGATGGCACGCAGAGGTCCCTGAGGCCCCTTTGGACAACTGAGAAGATACATCAGACAAACAAACTGGGCTCTAGCTCCCTTAGAAGCTGCTGAGCGGTTCAAGCATCAGGAAAACATACACGCATGCATTTTTTTCTGTAGAAAAGCTGACGAATTACAGTCTTTGGGGACAGTGATAGACAGTTTTAAACCTATCCCGGCACCATAGTTTTCGGCCTGGCTCCTCACCCCCCTCTCACTGCTATTTAGATTTCCTCACAGCACACAAACAAGTACATTTAAAAATCTCATTGAAATGTTTTGTTTTTCTGGATCCTACAAAACCTCCCAGAAAGTAAAATACAGACCTTTGCTGCCTTCCCAACTCGAGGCTTAAGTGGTATATAATCCTCATCTGCAGGAAGAGCGACCTGATGCCACAATTCAAGGAGAAAACGAGATATGACCATTAAAACTCTGTGGACTCCAAACCCAATGATGGTTTAGAGAATAAAAATGATCAACATGTTAGTCTTACATGCTAGAAAATCAGCTGACTATGCGAACAAGGGAAAAAGTAAGTTACAACATTCAAAACCCTCTTAGCGCTGGCCTAAGGGCAATGTAACTGAAAGTGTGCACCAGTATTTTCCTGTAGAAAGTGGTCATTAAAATCTAAGACAGATCTACAACCCATCAAGTCTATCATCATCTTGCCCATACCTAATGTACGTACAATAATGGTGCTCAAAAAATCTAAAAAATACAAAATGGAAGAGCACCAATAAAACAAAAGTCTATGAAATTAAATGACATTCCCTATTACCAGATTCCCAAGTATAAGAAGTATTAATATCAGAAGGCTTGCTTCTAACTGTATAAGCATCTAACACTTGGCATATAAATAATCCACAGGTCACTTTAAGGAACAGGCAGAAATTAGGCAAAACTTCAATATCTAAAGGTAAAACTTCAGTAAAAATTAAATAGAAGAGGTTAAAAGCCCTTAATAATATTAAGAATAATCAGTAAGCTCATTATGATCAAGATAACATATTCAGTTTCAGGAAAGATTAGCTAAAAATTGACTATAATTTTAAAAAGTAAACTCATGATCCTATTTTAGCAAATCCTACTGGTGTGTGCTACCAAAGCCATGGAGCACAGAACAGCAGGCTCTGGACCAATCTGTGGGTCCCAAATCCTTTCACAGTGGTCACCTAGGACCATCGGAATACAATATTCACATTATGGTTCATAACAGTAGCAAAATTAGTTATGAAGTCATAATGAAAATAATTTCATGGTTAGGGCTCACCACAGCATAAGGAACTGTATTAAAGGGTCACAGCATTAGGAAGGCTGAGAACCACTGCTCTGAATTCCTTCTCTTTTTTGTAAAAGCAAGAGCATTGGACGGGATCTAAAATTAGTACTGAAAAAATTTAGCCATTAAATCTCACAGCCCCAAATGGGATGATTCCATCGAGGCCTTCTAAATCAACATGAATAAAGCTCGTATGAACTGAGACCGAAGCAGCATGCACAGGGCCCGCCCATAGGGGTCTGCACCAGGTCCTCTGAGCTTACATTATAGCTTCCAGTTGAGTGTTTCTATGGGACTCCTGAGTGTGTGGATGATTGTTCTGCCTTCTCTTAGGTTCTTTTCCCTCTGTTGCTTCGTCTTGTTCAACTTGGATGTGACAGTTTTTGTTTTGTCTATTTTATTTTGCTATATTTCTTTCTTTTTTTTTTTTTTTTTTTTTTTTGGTTCTTTTTTTCAGAGCTGGGGACGGAACCCAGGGCCTTGCGCTTCCTAGTCAAGCACTCTACCACTGAGCTAAATCCCCAACCCCATATATTTCTTAAATGAACGAATGAATGAAAAGAGGGAAAGAAGGGAAGGGAAGGGAGAAGGGAAGGGAAGGGAAAAGGAAAGGGAAGGGAAAAGGGAAGGGGAAAGGGAAGGGAAAAGGAAAGGGGAAGGGAAGGGAAAAGGGAAGGGAAAAGGAAAGGGGAAGGGAAGGGAAAAGGGAAGGGAAAAGGGAAGGGAAAAGGGAAGGGAAAAGGGAAGGGAAGGGAAAAGGGAAGGGAAGGGAAGGGAAGGGAAGGGAAACCTAGCCACTGGCATAAAGATTAACAATTAAACTGTTACTTTCCCTGCTGAGAGGAGAAAATCAGTTTTCTCCAATGGAATAACACTGAGTACAACAACTATCCATGGCAGGCCTCATGTTTAGGAGCAGATGACCAACATTTATTGACATCCAGTTTTTTTTTTGGGGGGGGGGTGTGGTGTGGTGTGTGTGCTTTTATTTGGTTACAGTTTGGTGTTTTGTTTTCTTGGTTACTGGAGCTTTGTTGTAATGGATTTTGTTAGATTTTTGAGAAAGAACTTAAAAGTTGGGTGAGTAGGGAGAGGAGAGGATCTGAGAAGACTTTAGAGGAGGGGAAGATGATCAAAGTATATTTACATTTAAAAATTGTTTTAAGTACTAAAAAATAGAATAAGAAAAAGGAAAAGAAGGTAACTTGGTACCACATGCCTTTAAGCCCAGTACTCAGGAGGAGAGGCAGGTGGATATCTGTGAGTTTGAGGCCAGCCTGGTCTACACAGTCAATTTTGAGACAGCCAGAGCTACAAGATAGACTCTGTCTCCAAAAACAACAATGGAACAAACCCAACATGGTACTGGCTCAAGGATACATGTAAACAGAACAGAGAATCTTAAAATAAACCTGCAGGTTTAGGTACCAGAATCATCTCTCCAGAAGGCTTTTGACAAAGGTTCTGTAGAGATGAGGTAAGGCACAACCAAGAACAGTGTCAGACCAATCACTGTTCACATAGCACAGATAATTCCTGTCCTCTCAGTGAGTATGACAGGACAGGTGGGCTTGCTACAGGGGTTTCCTCAAGCAACTACATGAAGGAAGACACAAGGCATATGATGAGGAAGTGACAAAATCAGGGAGTGGAGAGTGGGGAAAAAAAAAAACAAAAACAAAAACAAAACCATGGAGCACAGGAGCTTCCAGCTTCTTTAGGCAGGCTCTGGACTGTTAAAACAGAGCACTGGCCAGGGTCTAAAGTACTGAAAGTTACCTATCAAATGGCCACTGTATCTCACACACAGCATCATTTCTCAACAAACTTTAAACTGGTAAGCTTCTAAATGCACACAAATGCCATTTTTATTAATATAGAATTTTTCTCCACTCACTTGTTTGTAGACAGGATTTCTCTTTGTGGCTGCCCTGGAACTTGTCTTGGAACTGTTGACCAGGCTGGCTTTGACTTCATAAGAAATGTGCCTGCCTCTGTCTCCTAAGTGTTAGGATTAAAGACCACCACCCAGCAAGAATACTTTTAGTATTTATTACCATAAAAAGGCACATGTGCCTCAGTACAGTGAGGGGGTCAGCTCTCCTTCTACATGGGTCCAGAGATTGAACCCAGGTTGCCTAGTGTGCAGACCATGGTCTTTTAACCACTGAGCTATCTTGCAGGTCCACCCTGATATAAAAGTTTCATTGTAATGACCAAGGTTTAGTAGAATAAAATATAAATTGCATTCTACCCTATGTGTATATATTCTCACTTCTCTATGGATACTATAAGCCATCAGTGGTCATTATCCAGTAGCAATCTATTAATCACAGAGCATAACATGAAATAGCAGGTAAACTGCAAAACAGTGCATAACTTTGAAAATATGAGAATAAATAAGTCTTCAACACTAACCTTGTGCTCAGTAATTTCCCTCTTTTTTAATATAATCTTTATAGTTATCCCATGGAGGTAAATTTCATTGTTCTAAATTTGCAAATTAAATAGACAATATTCAAAGAGGTTAGAAAATTTACCCCAAATTATAGTTCAGAGAAATGCTGGGCTCCTCTCGGCGCTGTACAGCTCCCCCACCATTACACACATCCCACAGAAATGACTCGATCCCAGGCCTTCAATCCTAGCCAGCCTAGCCAGGAAGGAGGCAGTGCAGAGAACCAGCGTTTGTAATGCTGACCTAACCTACTGCAGGCTGTCCGTACTTACCTCGTGTGTACAGCCTTCAACTGTTTCAACCGACTGTACCTTGACTCTGGGCATCAGGTCCGCCAAGCTAAAAAAAAGTTATTAAATTGATATGAATTATTTTTAATAATTAGATCATAAGCCTATCTGTACTGGTAAACAAAATGACACTGCCCAAGTACAACACTGTAAATCCAAACTATTTTAGCTATTATAAATATTCAGAAGTCATGTGACTTCAGTGAGCTGAAAACTCGAAATGCTAAGATTACCTTTTGTTATAAATATGTAACAGACTATTACATAGATTATTCAACAAGCATCAGTTTAGCTCCACTATTTTGAATAAAAGCTTCCTCTTCAAAGTACTGTCACTACCTCAGAGCACAAAGCTGATTTAAGGTATAAACTAAACAAATTTAGATGTTGCTATAACTTATAGAACTATTCATCAGATCCTATACTACGCTGAACTAGGCTCTCTGAACTCTGAGAGAACAAAAGTATAAATAAGCTAGGTGTATGTCTATACTAGAGTCATTATTTTGTATTATTTTTCTGATATTTACTTTAAGACAATAAATATACTTTTAGTAAAAATCCAATCTAAATTACAATTATTTTGCAACCTATTGCAGTACTGTGCACATGGCACCATCTCAAGTTTTTCAGTTACACCTGTATCTGTTTCACCATTTATAATAGGTAGATATTTAGTAGCTATAATAGCTAGACCAGTTAAGGAAAATCAAAATTGTAAATAGCATGACTGTAGTGGCAACCAGGTCAACCAAAAATATTGGTATCAGGAATAAAAGCTCCAGCTTTAAGAATTTGAGAAATATGCATATCAGAAAATCTTTATTCAGAGACATCTATTGGTTTCACTTATTAAAAACAGCTTTTAGCATCCCAGCCATGGTACTACTTGTAGCAGTGAAAACCTAATCTCTTTTAATATTCATACAAACTTATCACTACCACTGGGTCAGTGTTACTCTTCATCATAAAACATCTATATGTAAAGAAACAATACCTTTTTCTCCTAAAAAAACAAGTCTTCAAATATTTTCCCAAAATAGGATTTTAAAATTTCAAAAGATAAATCATTCTTGCCTTCTATATTTAAACATATTTAATCAGCCGTCCTTTATTTTCATGCTTATAAAATTATAAAGTAACACAATTTTTAAAATGTCACACATCTATCAAATTAAAAGTAACTATGACTATAGAAATACTACCTTAAATCTTCATTAATTGAGTCTTCTATCCTGGGCTTCTTGCCAAAAATAGGTTCATCTGTGCCTTCAACATCTAGATCTCTCTTGTTTTTCCCACTACTGGCTGGTTCTGACTGTAATCTGGTATCCAGTCGTTTCCTGAAAAAAGCAAACAGTTTAGGAAAAACCTCCGCAGTATCAGTTCCAATTTTAAAGTAACTCCACATTATTTAATATATTATATATACTTAGCAAAGTCATCTTTTAAATAAATGACCTTTGAGGCTGGAGAGATGGCTCAGTGGTTAAGAGCACTGACTGCTCTTCCAGAGGTCCTGAGTTCAATTCCCAGCAACCACATGGTGGCTCGTAGCCATCTATAATAGGATCTGATGCCCTGTTCTGGTGTGTCTGAAGACAGTATACTTACATACATAAAGTAAATGAATGTTTAAAAATAAAATAAATAAATGACCTTCATAAATCAAAGCTGGCCAACTCTCAGAACGCTCTAACGTCATAACCAGTTAAGCTGAATATTATTCCTTATATATTTTGTATTTTCCTTGGATGTGTTGCTTTAAGATTCTAAAATTCTTACTATAAGGAAAAATTTTAAGTTTGTTGTTCCTTAAAACAGTTGAGATTTACAAAAAGACTGTTTGTAAACCTTTACAGCTTTCCTAACAGTATGATACTACTAACTGGAAAAAAAACTAATTGGAAGAAAAAAAGCAATTGTATGGTTAGATTTGAAATCAGGCATGGTGGAATGCAGAAATCACAGAAGGCTTAAGCGGAAGGATGTAAATTCAAGGGCAGCCTAGACTGCAGAGTGAGAACCTGTTTCAAAAGAGCCAAAATGACAGAACGCAAAAACTCTGAAGAAGTGACACTACATGATGCCTCTTAGCTTATCTATCTGTAGCTAACTCAATCGAATTTCTATCCACACTGAAAAAAATCAATTTCATGTAAATTTTAAATTTAGCTGCAAAGGCCAAAAATAAGCAAAATAGGGCTGGAGAGATGACCGAGCAGTTAGAGCAGCACTGGGAGCTCTTCCAAAAGACCCAGGTTCAATGCCCAGCACCCACATGGCAGCACACAACTCCTGTAACTTCGTCCCAGGATCCAGCGCCACCTTCTCACTTGACCGCATCATGCAGGTGAGTGGTACACAGACATAAATGAAAGCAAAGCACCATACACACAAAGTTTTACAAACTTAAATAAGATACAAAGTGAGGCCTGGAGCCACACACACACCTTCGATCCCAGGACTCACAGGCACATCTCTGAGTTTCAGAATAGCCTGGTCTACATAGTGAGGTCTATGCCAGCAAGGACTATGTAGAAACACTCTCATAAGTCAAAAAATAAGTGGATGGATAGACAGCTTCTATAAATTAAATGAGAAATTTATCTTCTGCTATTGTTACAGGATATAAAATTACTAAAATGTAAGCAGATTGAGTTCCACAAAAATTAAGAATTTAAATAAAAGGTATCATTAAAAGAGATGGGGGTAAGACAAATGCAGAAGGCAGTTAAACACCATTTAACTGAAAAGGCGTGTATCTAAAACTAGAGGGCTACAACCTCTCTTTTTATTTGTTTACTATTTTGAGGTAGGGGCACATGCATGTGGAGGTCAGGGGGCAATCTTCACAAGTCCCTTCTTTCCTTCCACCATGTGAATTCCAAGGAATGGAACTCAGGACATCAGGTTTGGCAGCAAGCACACCTGTACTAACTTGAGCCAACTTGCCAGTCCCAAATACATTTTTTTCTTCATTAAAAAAAAAAAAAAAAGATGTATTTTGTGTGTTTTGTTTGACTATATCTATGTATATCCCATGCAAGCCTAGTGTCTAGGGAGGCTAGGATTGTTCATATGATTAATACTTACTTATATGAGGTATAAGACCAAAGTTTTAAAAATATTTTTATTAATTCACTTTGAAATGGCAGTAAGACTAAATATTAACTTAACTTTGTGTGTATATGTATCCATGTGTCCAACGGCACACATGTATGTGTGCCTGTAGAAACTAGAAGTCAACAGCCTTTGCTTTTCTCAATCCTCTTCCATCTAATTTTTTTCAAGACTGGGCTTCTGACTGAAACTGAACTTCATTCAGTTACTCTGGCTGGCAAGCAAGTCTTATGCTGGGATTACGGACATGCACTGCTCTGCTGGATTTTTAGGTGGATCCTAAGGATATGAACTTGGTTCCTCATGGTAACCAATCTTCCAATGGAGCCATTTCCTTAGCCTCCTTTTTTTCATTTTCTTGAGCCAGGTCCCACATTGCAGCCTCGGACTCAAGACAATTCTCCTGCCTCAAACCTCAAGCGTTGGGATTATAGGCATGAAATGTTCCTCTTATGTTAAAACTATTACTGTCAAATACGACTATTATGTAATTGTAAAGAATGATGTAGAGCAGAACATAAATGACATTTATAATTGAAGTTGTTTAAAATCCTATATTAATTATATCAGTAGTGTATAACATTTAGTTTTTCAGAGAAAGACTCTCCAAGCAATTTGTAGTGGAAGAACTAAAAGCAATAGAATCAAATGGCAATGAGGACCTTAAGCACTAAATAGCACGTGCCACTGTAAGAAACTAGACTGTTTAGAGACATAGCTTACTCTAGCTCTATGGTAGTGAATCGAGACAACTTTACACTAGGGAGCAGTGAATCGAGACAACTTTACACTAGGGAGCATACAAGGTACAGCAACTGACGAGGTAGTTCTACACAGAATCTTATGGGAGGTGGGAAGGACGGAGAGATAGCCCAGCCTTTAAAAGCACTTGTTGCTCTTGCACAGGACCTAAGTTTGATTTCTAGCACCCATATGGTAGCTCATAATCACTGGTAACTACAGTTCCAGGGGATACAACAGGTACATCTGTGGTGCACATACATGCATGCATGCAGATAAAACAATCGAACACATAAGTAATCTTAGGAATAAAAAGTAACTTCACAACGAGCTCGGAGAGCTCTCACTGACTTAAGACTGTAGTTCAAAGAGCAGAATAACAGAACAAGGTTCAGACACACAAGTCTGAGGACCTGAGGCTGAGAATCCTTTCAAATGTAAAAAGATTAAGATTAAAAACACCCAGATGTGGTGATTTCCACCTGTAATCCCAGCACTCCTACAGTGAAGATACAAGGCAGAGACGACAGTTGGCTAGAAGCTCACCTATGCAGTGCTACAGCTGAACTCTGAGATCTTGACTCAAAACAGGATGGAATGAAAAGCTGTCTCCTGCCCTCCTCATGTACTCTGAGGCAAGATGTGCCCACTTCTCTCTCTCTCTCTCTCTCTCTCTCTCTCTCTCTCTCTCACACACACACACACACACACACACACACACACACACACACACACACACACACGGAAACCCCTCCAAGAGATGGAGAAAGCAGGTAGCCTGGGCGGAAGGCTAAGGGGGTTGGAGCACTACGAAGGAACCTCAGAGATCCAGACAGTGTGTGCCCAATTGTGCTATGGTTTAGTGCTTCATTTACACAAAGAGAAGCACAGGGCAGGAGGGAGGGGAAGGAGGTGTGCACAACTCATCTTCCTGACACTGGGAAGCAGCCAGGTGTGGCCGTGCATACCTACAATTCCAGGCACGTCTCCATAAGGACAAGGCCAATAATGGCTGCACAGTAAGACCCTGTCTCAAAACAAACTGATATGCAAGCAAACATGAAACTTGCCTTTTCTTTATGAACTGTATTTCAAGGTGAAAATGAACAGCTACAAGAACACTACAACACTGACCACAACCAAGTTGGACAGGAAAGGGTTTATTTCGGCGTATGTGTTTACAATTCACCATCCAGAAAAGCTAAAGCGGAAACTTGGAGGCTGAGACTGAAGCAGAGACCACAGAGAAATGCTGCTCCTGGGCTGCTTCAGCTCCGCTAACCAGTGCAGGCTCGCCTGCCCAGAGAAGGTACAAGCCATAGTGCACTGGGCCCTCCCACATAACCTAGCAGTTAAGAAAATGCTCCCACAGGCCAATCTGGTGAAGGAAATTCCTCAAGTAGAGAACCCAAGGTAACTTTGACAATAAGGAGGGAATTTTGTGCCTTCTTTGTGTGGTGCCCAACAAGTCTTGTCTCCGTGCTCTGTGCCCCACTGTGCTGGGATTAAAGTGCTCACACAGCTATGCCCAACTTTTTATGTAGGCACCGGAGAATAGAAACTAGCTCTTCATCGCACAGAAAGCTGTCTTATCCACTGGCCATGTCCTCAGCCCTAGCGGGCTTTTTTTTTTTTTTTTTTTAAGGCTGGATTCCAGGTAAGAAGCTGAAAGAAATAACGTTTTTAAACCAGTACTTTGCAACTACTAATGTAATAACGGACTGAAGCAATCCTCAAGTGTGAGACGCTAATGAGAGAGCAAACTAGTTTGAGTGTAGGGGCACTCCGGTAATTCCAACACTAAGGAACTGAAATAAGAGAATATCAAATTCAAGGACTGCCTAACGTACTTAGAGAGATCCTGAATCTAATTATTTTTTTCTTGGTAAAAGCACAATTTGGGGATTAAATCTCTTCCTTCTGTAGCTATTTGCCTTCGCGGTTTAAAGGCTCTTTCCTCCACGTCTTCACCCTTGGTTCAGCTAGTTCCTAACTTTTAAAAGACTACGTGAGAGGTTTTGTGGATGACAAGCCTTCCGCCCCCAAGTAAAACCGTACCTAGCCTGCTAAGCTAGGACTACAGGGCAAGCGTGGCCTAAGGAAGTACAGCGGCAGGAACTCACGCTGTCTGCAGACACGCGCGACTGCCCAGACCGTACTCCCCCAAACTAACGTTTTCTCTCTCCCCAACTTTTTTTTTTCTCAATCTCCTTCGCCTCTTGGCTCCATTCAAACATTTTCTGTGCTCCTCGTCTGAGTCGTATTTCCTTCACTGGCACCAAAGACAAGAAAAATAAACAAACAAAAAACAGCTCGGAAGTCTTCCTTACCCGGCCTTGTCTGCAGGCCCCGGTGGCCCCTTCCATTTATCTTTCTCCTTTTCTTTGTCTTTCTTGGTTCCCGCTGCAGTGGTCGAATCATCCTCGAAAACGCTGAAAAGCTCATCCCCGAAAGCGTCCGCCATCTTTCGGAACTCTAAGACTGAATCTCCCTCCTACCCAAGAGGCCCCGGGATCGCACCTACAGTGACGCCAAATAGGGACTCTACGGTGGCCCGCAGGAATCAAAAGTGAGCAAGCCTTAAGGCCTGAGTAACTTTTCTCCTTCTCGTCTGCGTCTTGTTCCTTTTCTTTTTAGACCACTGCGAGTCCGGCAGTTCAATGACTAAAAACTTAGCGACAAGTGGCGCACGACGGCAGACATGCCGCCTGATCCCGGGAGCCAAGAGGCGGAGTCTGATGAAACGGACCAATTGAGCCTGAGCGCCAGCCGTGGAGCCCGGATGGAGGAGGCTGGGTGGAGGCGTGGGAGCCGGCAAACGTGAAGAGCTCTCCGGCTTCTGCTGTGCGGCAGCCGGGATCTGGATCTGGAAGACTACTCTCCAACAGCTGAAATATGGGCGGCAAAAATAAGAAACACAAGGCGCCGGGAGCTGCGGCGATGCGGGCCGCGGTGTCTGCTTCCAGAGCCAGAAGTGCAGAGGCCGGAGCTGTTGGGGAAGCCCAGAGCAAGAAGCCGGTGGCCAGGCCGGCGCCTGCTGTCCCCACTAGCGCCCGGGAGCCCCGAGTCAAGCAAGGTACGCTGTGGCCCAGTGCCCAGCCTTCTGCCCTCAGACCCTGCTCCTTGTCTAGCAAAGACTAGCAACATCTGTGCTGATGAGAGCCAAACTTAGTCATCTTCCACACCTGAGCAGCTAGCTGTCTGTGGAGTGGCCTTGTAGATCGACCTAAGGGCCTGTGGCCATTAAAGTTACGAAAGTAACTCTGTTACAGCATGGCATCACCTTTCTAACTCGCTCTTTTTCTCATTCTAAGAACAAAGTCATGACATGTGCTGTTGTTCGGCAGGAATCCACTCTGAGCTGTCAGAACAGCTACTCCGCTAATTCAGAGTTGTAAGTGAAACGCTTCTGGCTTGATACAGCTCTGTATTCTGTCAGATCTTCGTGTCTTCTTCAGCAGCTATGCAGTATCCTTGTATGTTCCAGAAAAGTCCGTGTTTCCTAAGAATAAAAGCACTGTACACATTGGACACTGGATTCATTTACCGTAAAACTCCTGTGTTTACCCTGCAGATTGACTTGATAACTTGAAGGTGATTAGTTCCGGCCACTATTTTGGCTAGTTTCAAAAACATCAAGATTATATGCTGCTTTGTTCTGTTTGCTTGCAGTTCTTTTTGTGCTCTGTCAACAAAAACCTGCAAGCATATGTGTTTATTGATACACAAATACCAAACATCTGATTGGTGCTATAAAGACCAATAAAATGGAAACCTGGACAGCTTAGGAATCTAATTTACTAACCACACAAACAGACATGCTTTATAGTCGTTAAGCTGAGAGAGAGAGAGAGAGTGTGCACCAGCCGCAGGAACTTGTCTTGTTTTTGTAAGAAATCATGAAAAGTGACAGTTGGGCTGAAATCAGAGGCTGTCTAGAAATTAATCCTGTAAAGCATGATAGAAATAACATTCCAGAGATCTTGCGTTAAAAAGCTTGGAGCATTGTGGATAGAGGAGGGAAAATATGAAACCGGAGAAATAAGCTAGTAGCACACTTCCTCCTAGAAAATAATCCTTTGTAAATGCAAATTATTAGACTTGTATTGTCAGGTATGACACATTCCCCCTGAGTATTCTATGTAGTCCCGCTTCAGACCATGATCTTTTTCTTTTCCTACCTCCACTGAATTCTTTCAAGTTTCTGACAGTCATCTGTTGTTGTATTTGTCTTCCCTTTCCTCCAGTCCTAAGATGTTAACTTTTTCAAGGTGTCTGTCCTTGACAGTGTACTTCTCTTTTACAGCCCTTGCTAGAGAGTTCCCTAGTACCATGACTTCTGTCTTTGCTATTGTATTGTCCATGACTCGCAGTCTTGTAGATGACTTCTGAATTGACAGTTCTTGTACTGGCTTTGTTTCCAAGCTCAAGACAGCCATTTCAGCCTTTTCTTACACCGCAGCTCGCTCGTGCTCCTGTGCGTGTGTGTGTGTCCTGTTTATTCCAGATCAGAGTACTTTTAGCATACATTTATTTTGTGTATAGTACACGTATACACATGTATATGTAAGAGGACTCGTTAGAGTCAGTTCTCTCTACCACCTGGGTTCTGGGGATCAAACCCCAGTCATTGGGCTTCACAGCGAGCTTCTTTATAACCTGGGCCATCTCACCAGCCTTTCAAATTATTTTGATGCTTTCGTTTGCTTACAACCTGTGACCAAGCCCTGTTTAATCTTAACATACCCTATGGCTTTTCATGTCTTTTACTTCCTTGTTTAGGTGTCCCCATGAAACACCAGCAAAGCCTCTTAGTGGGTCCCCAGAGCTTTGCTCCTCTCTCCTCCAGTCAGTCCAATGTGATGACAAATTGATCTTTCAGAATCCCAGCTTTGATTGATCACTTTCATGTTCTTCCATTGCATCCTTATTGATCACTCTAAAACCCAAACCATTCAGCTAGCAAAGAAGTCTGGTGTCTTCTCAGTCACTTTTCAGCTGTTGTAAATCTGCTGTCTTCATGGTTCCAAAAAGAACTTGACTTTCTGCCACATTGTGTCTTTTTTCCCTTGAATGGAATGTCCTCTGTACCTAAAACCATCTACTACAACTCTATACCACTCATTTAAGATATCAGTTCTTTTTCTTAATTCTTCCTGACCACCATAGTTCATGTGTCATGACTGTTTATTTCAGTCCTTTTGATAGTCAAGTCTGCCCTTATGTGAGGAGTTATATATTTCATATAGCCTATGAAACTATAGTGTATAACCTAAACTATAAAATGTAAAATACATAGTATATATAGTGTGTATATGTATAGTATATAGTAGGATATGTATTAACATCTCTAAGTAATTAGTCTAATGCTGTTTTTTATGCAAAAAAAATCCTTGGATAAACAACTACGAGTCAAAAGAGTTATTAAAATCAATAAATCAAAAGGGGGAAGATCTTCCAGATTCGCACAACTTACGGAACAAAACATTTTAGGAGAGACAGAAAACAGGGACTTGGTAAAAATCGAATGGGATGAGACTTCTGTTTTGGTTTGAAGTAGAGATGGCTTTCCATAGAAAACATTGACACTGGGATGAAGCAAGCTATTAGAATTCTTGGAGACAATATTGAAGCAGAGGAAACAAGAAGCACAAACACTACCACCATCACCAACAGATGTGGCAGATGTAGGACAAATGTGTGGCAGGAGCCTGGGAAGTGAGGGCTGGTTACACAGCGTTACACAATGAAGACACTCAGTGCTCTGCACCATAAATGATTAGATGTAAACCAGCACCAGCATCTGCACTTGCTGACAGGTCCTGGCCACGCAGGCTGCTTTTCTTCACTCACGCTCTTAGCACTCTGTGCCTTCTGTTCACAGATGATCCTGGTAATTCATTAGTTGCTTTTGTTACTCCCTGGAAGATGAGTGCCATGAGACATTTCAGAACAGCCCCAACTGTCTGAGTGATAAGGGGGACACATTAGCGCCATTGGTGGATATGAAAAATAACACTATGTAAAAGAAACAGGCTCTAAAAAGTATTAAACAGTATGGAAGTGATTCTGGAGCATGCTCTGTAGACTAGTCTGACCTTGAATTCGGAGATCCACCTCTAATCTCTGCCTCACGAGAGCTGGGATTAAAGGTATGCACCACCACCATTGCCTGGCTTCACACATAGTGTTTAATAGTTTATAGTGGCTGCCCAAGCAGATTAAGGCTCCAGATGTGTAAGATTCGTTACATAAACCCATGTGTATCCAAGCCACAGCACCAAGAAGAAAGAGATTTTCAAAATTGTAAAATATATTTCATTTGTGGAAAACCTATTTTGCTAAAGTTTTATTTATATGAACATACAGTCTTATTTTGAATGACTAATGAATAAAATTGACTTTAATTTGTACTATGATAAATCAATAGTTTTAATCCATGTAAATAATAATTAAAAAAATCCTGGTTCTTCCATAATTTTTAAGAGTAAAGGAGTCATTAGCTGGACCTGTTGGTGGAAGCCTATATATTTCCTGGTGCTCAGAGGCAGGGGACTGACAAGTTTAAGGCCAACCTGAACTAAATATGAGTTAAAGGTTATCCTGAACCATTTAGTGAACCTTTCTCAGGAGCTGGCAGGATGGCTCAGCAGGTAAAGGCACTGGCTGCCAAACCTGAGTTTGAGTATCAGATCCCACAAGGTAGAAGGAGAACACTAGCCCCTGCAAGTTGTCCTATGCCCTCCTGTGTGCGCTGAGCACGTTGTCCCAGGCACATGTGCCATGGTGGGAGAGCATGGCAGCAGGCAGTGAAAGTGTGGGGGTAGGAGCAGGAAGCTGACTGTTCACATTTTCATGACCATGGGAAGCAAAGAGAAAACACAAGAAGATGGGCAAGACTAAAAGACCTCAAAGCCCACTCCCAGCTATGTGCTTCCACCAGCAAGTGTCCATATCCTAAAGGTTCCATAATTTCCCCCAAACAGCATCTGGGAAATAAGTGTTCAAATATGTGAGCCCGTGGGAGACATTTCTCATGCAAACTACCACAGTGTGTTATTAAAACAACAAGAAAATACGAAGTTTGGAGGGTAACATGTTCGGGGAGATAAGAAGGGGAGTTGGGGGGGCCAAAATGGGAGTGTGTATATGATCACATCTCATTATATACATGTATGAAATTCTCGGTTTAAAATTAGGATGGATTATGACTTAAATCCCAGAGAGAGAGCACATACCTTAATTTTGGACTTCTAGCCTTTGAAACTGAAGAGACAGACAGACTTCTCTAGTATACAGCCATCAAGTGTGTGTGATTTGTTATGACAGTCTGTAGAAGCTAGTACAGCATCCTGGACCGAGGCCAAGGTGAAAAGATGATTCCTCTCTCCCACCTGTCTCTCCACTCAGCATCTCCTTTCAAGGGAAGAACATTTTCTTATCAGATTTGACCATCTTCTGGAAAGTTCCCAATAAGGCTGGTTAGGTGTCAGAATAAGAACATTCCAGCCATAGGTGGTGGAGGTGGTGGTGGTGGTGGTGGTGGTGGAGGAGGAGGAGGTAGTGAAGTTTGAGGTGGTGGTGCACACCTTTAATCCTAGCACTGGGGAGGCAAAGCCAGGTGGATCTCTAAGTTAGAGATCAGCCTGGTCTACAGAGTGAGTTCCGAGACAGCGAGGACTAGACAGAGAAACCCTGTCTCAAAAAACAAACAAACAAACAAAAAGAATAAGAACATCTATTAAGAAATGTGATAATGGGGTTGGGGATTTAGCTCAGTGGTAGAGCGCTTGCCTAGCAAGCGCAAGGCCCTGGGTTCAGTCCCCAGCTCTGAAAAAAAAAAAAAAAAAAAAAAAGAAATGTGATAATGAAGATATTTGACATCAAAGATATTTAAAAAAAAACTTTAGTCCCCCTTAAAGAATGCTAATCAAGAGGCAAAATATTTTGGGGGACTTGAGTAAGTATTTTTGGGATCTTAAGTTCTTTGGTAAAGTTAAAGGGAAAAAACTAAAGTCAGATTTGCTCTTTAGGAACCTGTAGAGACAGATTAATCTGGTACAGTGAATGCTAATCATTAAATTTCCCATTTGTTGTCTATTATATACAGGCCCAAAAATTTATAGTTTTAATTCTGCAAATGATTCCGGTGGCTCTGCAAATCTGGACAAATCTATTTTGAAAGTGAGTAAACAAGGTTTTGCTTTGTTTCAGGAAATATTCTCATGAAAGTAAAACAACAGAGGCTTGTCAGCAGTTAAGACTTGCTGCTCTTGCAGAGGACCCAGCCCGTCTTTCCAGCACTTACGTCAAACACAACTGCCTGTGACTCCAGTGTCAGCAGGTCCAGTGCCACCTCCTGGTCTCTGCCAGTACTCACATGTACATGACATATACCTCACACACACATACACACAAACATACAGTCACACACATGCACACACACACACTCAACATACTCACACACTTACACACACATGCACACACACACACTCTCACATACACACACACACATACACACACATGCACACACACACTCTCACATACACACGCACGCACGCACAGATGAATGAATAAATCTTAATTAAAGTTATGGTTTTGGGTAAAAAGAAAATTATAGGATATTAAATTTTTTATAGATACCCTAGCTACTAAGTAGATGTAAGTCAAACACATGCTGAGAACTTCTAAGAAATTGAGAAAAGTTTGTGTGATGTCCTTCATGATTTACAAGTCAATTTCTTGGTGCTGCTATTAGCATTGAATGTGCTTTCTGAGAGCATTGCATGCTGGATGACAGCTTTTGTCTATATATCCTCCTGGACCTGACTGAATTCCTGCAGGATGTGTAGGCTCACTCAACACCATCTAGTTAAGTAACAAAGGAAAGTTAATTTTTGTTGGTAAAACACTTGTATGCTATCCAGTTAAAACTGGCTAAACAGTAGGAGATAAATGACTAGTTGAAAAAATAGGAAACAAAGTGGGAGCCAAAAGAGTGTGACCTGTGTCACTCGGTAGATGATTGTGACTTTACCTCGGCGTGTCCTTTGTTAGTGTGCAGTCCTGGAGGCTGTTTGTTTGGGCTTCTTTACCTACAGCAGGTCTCTAGGTCGGAACCTAAGGATCCTAACTGGACAAGGCGAGGCGTGGTACTCTTGGCCCTGGCTACACAAGAGTGACCTCAGTGGGCCCTGAGAGGCTTTTATAAGACGGGTTTGTTCCCTTGCTTTATGTGATGTGGTTTTCATATCGTATCTCTTCTTACGTGTGTTACAGCAGTGTGGCCAAATGCACAGTAATCGGAAAAAGCAAGCTAATCTCTGTGTGTCCTTTTAGCTAAAAACTTGGCACTGTATGGGGGGGAATATAAAAACCTGTATGATTTGCACTTGTTTTTGATAATTTAGTTCCTAATAAGCTTTCTCAATGTCAACAGGTGGTGATTAATAATAAGCTAGAGCAAAGAATTATCGGAGTGATCAATGAGCATAAAAAGCAGAACAATGACAGGGGAGTGATTTCTGGAAGACTGTCTGCTAAAAAGTTACAGGTATTTCCCCCAGCGCCTTCCATGCCTGAGGTGGGGTCCCTCCGTGCCCCATGCTGCAATCCCTGCTTTACTCGGTCATTGTCCCTCTGTGGGCATCGGATCTAGGGGCTTGTGCACTTGCTAGGGACGACTTAGAGGCAGCCCTAAATATGGATAGAAGTGGACTCTTCAGCCTTCTGTCGGGGTCCCCTAGCTGGTTTCTAACTGCAAGCACAGGGAGGGAGTTAATCATGCACATACCTGAGTCACACTCCCAAGCTGCGGCACCGTCTGCCTGTGTGTTAAGCACCAGGCCATGCTCTGACAAGATAATCCCACAAGGTGAATGCAATCGATCTTTTCAAATGACTGACTTGAGACTTGGGAAAACGGTAGGTTACAACATCACGTTATGAAGTATAAAGTTAGAAAATATCAGAATGAGCAGAATCCGAATTTGAAACCAGTAAATAGTATGCTATAGAAGTGCATTTAAATGCTTTATACAGAGATGTTTGCTAAAACATTAAAGAGAAAAATTCTAAACATTCGTATATAGAAAATATGAACTTAAATTTTGATATATCTACCCAAAGATATCGTTTACTATTATAAGTATTCACACACACACACACACACACACACACACACACACACACATACACACTATATTTGGGGGAGGGGATTCCTCTGTTTAGCCTTGGCTCCCCTGGAATTCCATAGACCAGACTGGCCTCTAATTTGCAGAGATCCACCTGTCTCTGCCCCCTGAGTGCTGGAATTAAAGGCAAGTATATGCCACCAATGCCTGATAACTATTAATATTATTAAGGAAAAATTCATGTCTGCTGATATTAAGTAGACATAAAACAAACATGTTGAGATTTTTGTGAGAGATTATGGAAAGACTAAGGAAGTTTCTAATAATCTGCTGGACCTGGTGGTAAACGCCTCTAATCCCAGTACTTGAGAGGCAGAGGCAAGTGGATCACTGTCAACCTTGCCTACTTAACAAATTCCAGGATAACCAGAGCTACATAATAAAAAGATCCTGTCTCAAAAAACTAGGGAAAAAAAATCTGTGCTTCCCAAATTCGTTATATAATGAGCATATTTAAATTTTAACTACAAGATGGGTTTTCCCTACTTTGCCAGCCTTCTTCTCTTTCTCTTTCTCTCTCATTTTGGGGATGTTAGAGATTGAGCCCAGAGTTTTTAGCAGGTTTAAAAATTACTCTCCCAATGAGCTAATAATGCTCAGCACGCCACAAAAAATGTTTTTGAAATTATACTGTACCCATTTCTGATTTAAAATGAATGAGAAAATGAGGTTAGGAATTTGCAAAAGGGTCATATTAGCAAATGTAACTTATGTTTCTCTTTGGCAGGATTTATACATGGCTCTGCAAGCATTTTCCTTTAAGACTAAGGATATTGAAGATGCGATGACCAATACACTCTTGCATGGAGGTGACCTTCATTCTGCCTTGGATTGGCTCTGCTTAAATCTTTCAGACGGTAAACAGGATTGTCATTAATTATTTCCCTCTCTAAAACAGGCTGTGTCTTCTGGATTTTTGGTTGAGAATTATGGCTGCCCTCACGTAAATAATAACTCAGCAGAAGGTTGTGGTTGTAACCCTGGGTAAGGACCTGAAGCACAGAAAGCTTTGGTAGATACAGCTGCAAAGCCAAGTGGAGCAGGGTAATATCTGTTTTAAAGAAAATATAGAGCTTAGTGAGTTAGAATAGATAGCAGCCTGAAGGGGGCTCGCTGTCATCTGATGAGGGCGCATGCTTCCATTCAATGTGTATAATCTGATTTCTCCTCGGACTTCTCTTAGAAGAGAAAGGATGACTGGGCTTGTGTATGTGCTTAAGTGTTTGTGTGGTTGGTTTAACACATGCATATTTGTTTTCAACACATTTTATTTTAAGATGCACTTCCTGAAGGATTCAGTCAAGAATTTGAAGAGCAACAACCTAAAAGTAGGCCAAAATTCCAGTCTGTACAAATACAGGCTACTCTTTCACCTCCTCTGCAGACGAAAACCAAAAGACAGGAGGAAGACCCTAAAATTAAGGTAATTAAAAACTGAATATTTTAGGAGTTGGAGAGATGTCTCAGTGATTAAGAAGATTTGCTGGGTTTTTAGAGGACTTGAATCCAGCTACAGCAGACGGTTCACAACTACCTGTAATTCCAGCACCGGAGAATCTGATAGCCTCTTCTAGTATCCACAGGCCCCAACTCACACGTGACTTGCACTCACACACATACACACTAGGCTGGGATTGGTGACACAAAGCTATAACTCCATCATTCGTAAGGCCGAGGCAGGAGGATCCCTATGGTAAGGCTGGCTTGCCTACCGAGACCCTGTCTCAACCAAGAGAGAGAGCAGATCATAGGGTTTTCACTGCTGTGAAGAGACCCTGACCACGCCAGGCCTTACAAAGGAAAGCGTTTAACTGGGGCTGGCTTATAGTTCAGAGGTTTAGTCTATTATCATCGTGGCAGGAAAATGGCAGCATCCAGGCAGGCCTGGTGCTGAATAAGAAGCCGAGAGTTCTACATCCGGATCTGCAGGCAGCAGGAAGAGACAGTGACACGGGACCTGGCTTGAGCTTCTGAAACCTCAAAGCCCCCCTCTAGTGACACACTTCCTCCAACAAAGTTACAAGTAACTCCAACAGGCTGTACACTTGTTTTAGAATGTTTAGTTTGTCCTTTGCTACATAACAGATAGCATGACTTTGGCCTTTGTTGTTGTTTTTTCGTATGTTTTTCAAGACAGGGTTTTTGTGTTTAGTCCTGCTATCCTGGAACTCAGAGACGGTCTCCACCTCCCAAGTGCTAGATTAAAGGCCTGTGCCACCACCGCCTGGTGACTTCTGCCGTGTTCATGTCTACTGCTCTGTACTATGACGAACTTACAAAAGAGGAGCTCAATAGTTTTAGTATGTTTTTTCTAACTCAGTTTTTAAGGTATTTGTCTTCTCTTTTTAGCCAAAAAAGGAAGAAAAAAGTATGGAGGTGAATATGAAAGAGTGGATTTTGAGATACGCCGAGCAGCAGAATGAAGAGGAAAAGAGCGAGGGTTCTAAAGGCTCGGAGGACGAGGACAAGTTTGACCCTGTGAGTAGAACTCTGAATCGGGCTCCAGCATCCTAGGTGTTAGGAGGCGCAAGGTTTAACCTTATTTCTTCTTTGTTTCTCTCACCTGTCAATTGAAGAAATAACTCTTGGAAATGAAGGTAAAGTAACAGAATAGCATATGGTAGAAGTTGACACATGGTAACTTGTGTTAGTGACATTTCTCCCGTGTTTAAAAAGTTAATGAAATATTTTAACATGACTGTTATGGGTAAATAAAATAGTGTTAAATTCTTTGAGCAACAGAAAAAAGGCAAGCATATTCCCATACAGAAAGAGCCAGTGGTCAGGAAAGAAAAATAGGTCTTTGAAGACAAAATAAGAACTGAGGCTGACTGTGTTAGTCAGCTCTCTACCACTGACAGAATTGCAAAGAGGTCAACTTCAGGGCCTGTAGTCAGGCAGATATTAGAATAGGGGTAGAAGAGCTGCTCACTCATGGTGGATAGAAGCAAAGAGACTGGAGTCTCGATAGCCCCTTTAAGGGCACACTCTCGTTTATGTAGCACCCCAGCTCCTACAGCTCACCACCAGAGGCTAATGACTAAGTCTTTAGCATGTGGGCCTCAAGATTCCAAACATCAACAGTGAAAAAGTCAAGTTACAAGAACAAAATGGAGCAGACAAAAAAAGTGTCTGTAGTGATATGAAGAACTTTTTTAAAGTGGATAGATACCTCAGAAAAATGATTCGAGTGGCCTATAAACATGTTAAAATAATTCAAAGTTACTAGCCATGAAAATGGAAAATTGTTATGAGATACCAGTATGGGTTAGCCAAAATTGAAAGCTCGGGAGTCCCAAGGTTAAGGGAGGATGTGGAGTGTACTGGGGTCTGCTGACTTCCTGTCACAAACTTAAACGCACATTTACTGTCACTCTAGTTCTTCCTCAGGGGGAGGGTAAACATCTACCCCCTCTAGCTAACATCTCCGCTTAGTTTGCTTTCTGTTATATGACCAAAGCCAACTCGGGCAGGAAAGGCTTCTTCCAGTTTGCCGTCCATCATGGAGGAAGCTCAGGGCCTCAAGCTGGGCAGGAGCCTGATGGTGGGAAGGGAAATTGAAGCCATGGGGAAGCAAGGGGCTGCGGTGTTCTTTCCAGGTCCAATGACCTAACAGTTTCATAGACTGATGTTGATGCAAGAAGGGTGAAAACTTTCTATGTGATTGTTCACAGCCACTTTATTCACACTAACCCTGCCTGTGCTAGCCAAACGGATAAGGAAATTGTGGTAGAAGTTACACAAATTAGCACATTTTATATGATGGCTCCATTTGTGCAAAAGAAAAAATACTGTGCTCGTTCCTATGGACTAAGACTGGAAAGGAGGACAGCTGTTTTACATCAAGAATCAGCAGAAATCAGTGGTTTCTTTATCATGAAGGCTAAGGAACATTTCTTCAAGGAAATTACACAAATGGCCGATAAACCACGAAAAGATATTCCATATCATTAATTTCCAAATCACACCCTGAAGATGCCTCTGGCTCTTTGAGATAGCTGCTTCCAGAGCACACAGAATGGCTAGAACGTGGGGTAGGAACCTGGTGACTGGTAGGCGAATGTAAGCGCAGCCCTGGTGGAAATGACAGTTCTTTAAAGAACTGGAAGTAGAGTTACTGTGTGTATTAATTAGGGTTCTCTAAAGGAACAGATCTGATAAAATGAGTGTTCGTGTGTGTGTGGGGGGGGGGGGGTATTTATCAAGCTAGCTTACAGTGTGTAGTCCAGGAAGTCCAATAATGGCAGTCTCCCAACACAAAGGCTGAGAATCTGGTAATCGTTTACTCCCTAGGCTGCATGTCTCTGCAGCCCCAATCTGTCTGGGAGGATTCCTGAGGAGCTGTTGGTTTTCAGTCTGTTAGAATCCAGGAGCTCCTTTGAACCCTGGGCATAGCAACAGGGTGGACAGATCTGCCTTCAAGAGTAAGGCTGAGCAGGCAAAAAGCAGCTTCCTTCTTCCCTGTCCTTTTATGTGGGCTGCCACCGTATGGGCAGATTTAGGGGGAGGCCAGTCTTCCTCTTCAGATGATCTGATTAAGAAAGTCCCTCATGGGGCTCAGCAGTTAAGAGCACCTGCTGCTCTTCCAGGGGACCTGGGTTCAATTCCCAGCAACCACATGACAGCTCCTAACTGTCTATAACTCCAGTTCAGAGGATCTGACACCTCACTCAGACACATACGCAGGCAAAACCCCAGTACACATAAAAGCAAACTAAATCATTTATAAAAATAATACAATTTTTAAAAAAGAAGAAAAATTTCTTCACAGGAGTACCCAGCAGCTTGGGTTTGGTTGATTCCAGACGTTGTTCAGTTGGCATTCAGGATTAGTCATCACACCATACGACCCAACAATTCTCCTTCTGAGTATACACTGCAAAGACTTGAAGTCCGGTTCTGGGAAAATGTATCTGTACGCTGTATTCATAGCAATAGTAAAATGTGGATGCAATCTTGTGTCAACCAAAGGATAAGTCGGAAAGTAAAGAGTATGTATAAAGAAGGAAGGAAACTCCTGGTTCACAAGATAACTCTGGTGGGGCTTGAGGACCTTATGTTAGTAAGCTAAGCCAGTCACAAAAATCAAACCCTGTCTACATACATACATTAGGTACTTAGACTAGTCAGAGTCAGAGAGATGGAATGTAGAGTACTGTTTTCCGGGGGATGCTGGAGACTGAATTGGGCTGTTACCACGTACTGTGTGGGGCGCTCCATTTCTGCAGCGTATAAAATTAACTGGGCTGTGATCAGTCAGAATGACATGAATGTGTTACACAGCACCGAAGAGAAAAACAAAATGGAGGGATGGTTGTATCACACCCTAAAGAGGAAAGTGGGAAGGATTGGTGTGAATGTGTAGGTTTGAGGCAGAGTTGGCCTCCTAGCCATTAGACTTGCCGTGTGTCAGCACACAGAACAGCCAGTCCCAGAATAGGTAGCTGAGTTGTTCTGCTGTGGTGATAACCATTATATTTCACAGCAGCACCTGGGTGTGCCTCTCCTCCACATGCTGCTGGCTTCTAACCTGCTCCCCTCATTAACCTGGGAGACAACGGAGTTGAACTCTTTGCTCTGTGGCATTTGCTCAGGAGAGTTAGAGCCTGTGTTTTCTGAGTTTCCCTCCACCCTTTTATGTGTCTTGCATTTGTTTTATTTCTCTCTGGAAAGTTCTAGAAGTAGATTTGCTAAGTCTCAGGATCATAGATTTTTGACACAATGTAGTGGTCACACACATAAACTGTTCTTAGATTTTTTTTAACTTTATTTTCATCATTTTACTTGGAAAAGAACCAAAGGTACTTGAACCTTGCAGCCAGACTTCTGGACGCAAAGGAGCAAGCAGCTGCCTTCAAAGTAGAAAAAAACAAGCAAGGCCAGAAAGAGGCTCAAGAGAAAATAAGAAAGTTTCAAAGAGGTAAGAACCCTTTCACTGTTTACTTGTAGAATCGTGTCTGTGTCTGTACTTTCCTAACAGTTTAGACTGAAGACTGATTAACGTTTTAATATAGCAAGCCAGATGACAGATGCTGTTGTGGACTTTACAGTCTCTGCTACAGCCTCCCCAGGGCTCCAACATAAAGGAGCCATATCAGCTTAAAAAGTGAGGGAGTATGCAATAATCAAACACTAGCCTATATAGTCGTGTACTTTCCAGGTCACCAAATACAGTGCATATGTGTCTGGTCTGTTCCTGTGTGTGACATTTCATTGCCCATGTGTGCACATTCAGGAGCCAAGTGCCAATGTCTTCCTTTGTGTTTGGATTTTTGGTGTTTTTTTTGGTGGTGGTAGTGGTGAGGTTTTGTTGTTTTGTTTTGTTTTGTTTTGTTTTGTTTCGTTTTGAGACGGAGTTTTCTCTATATACCTGTGGCTATCCTGAAACCGTGTAGACCAGGCAGCCTCAAACTCACAAAGACCCACCTGTCTGTGTCTCCCAAGTGCTGGGATTAAAGATGTGCCCCACAGTGCCTAGCTCGAAATTATTCTTTGAGACATGATCTCAAACATCAGGAGCTGGCCTTGGTTTTTATCTAGACTGACTGGCAACAAGCCTCTGGGACCCACCACTCCACACACCTCTCCCAAGCTCTAGGGTTACAGATGTACCCTGTTGGCAGCCATAGGCAGGTGGGCACTGGGGGTTTGAGGTCAGATCTTTTCAGCCACTGGCTATCTATCTCCCTAGCACTTTTTTTTTTTTATATAAATAATTGTAAACTAATCTGTGCTAGCTCACGAAGGATACAGAAAAGGCAGTGTAGGTCATAGTTTGCTGATCCTAGAATTATAATGAAAATGCAATTTCCTTTCAATAAAGAAATGTAAATGCAATCTTATGTGTACGTTTTTCTAATGAAAGTGTTTACTTTTTAGTCTATAATTACTAATTCTTTTTAGTATGCATTATGAAAGTTAATAAATTGCACTTGGTGTCTAGCATAGATTCCAAGGAAGAATTATTAAGTACCAGGTTATAAAAGGAAAAGAAGGCTTGCTTTTAAACTATAGTTGCAAAGTACAAACCATGAAAAGCAAATATATAAAAGTAAACATTTTTCTCTTGGTAGAAATGGAAACTCTGGAAGACCATCCAATATTCAACCCAGCCATAAAGATTTCACATCAACAGAATGAGAGGAAAAAGGCCCCTCTAGCCACAGACGGTGAAAGTGCTTTAAACTTTAACTTATTTGAAAAGCCTGCAGCTGCTACTGAAGAAGAGAAAGGTAAAATTAGGGGAAGAGGGCTGTTCATTGCTTTGCATTTTGGCGAGCGTCTTCATCTGACAGTAGAGCTGTGCTTTGGTGGGGTTTCCCTTAGGTGACAGTATGATGATACGTTTGGAGCGGTTTGTCTCTGCAGAGATGTTAGGCAAGCCTTGGCTCGTGTGTGGGTCTGCTTGCGGGTGTGTGCACAGGAGCGTTGAGGAGGCCAAAGGGTGTGGATGCTCTAGAGCTGGAGTTAGGGCAGCTGTGAGCTGCTCCACGTGGGTTCTGGGAACCAAACTCAGGCCCTCTGCAGGGCAGTACACGCCCTTAACCACCGTGAGCTCAGACTGGCCTTTGGGCATGTCTGTAAGGGGTTCTCTTCACTGACAACTGACTTAGGAGGGCCCGGCCCACTGTGAGGGCACCATTCTCTCACAGGTGGTCCGTGGCTATGTAAGAAAGCTAGCTAAGCATGAGGCAGAGGTGAGCCACCATTGTCCTCCTCCAGGGTTTCTTCCATGTTTCCTTGGATGTGAGAAGATTCCTGGCCTGACTTCTCTCAGTGATGGCCTATGACCTGGGAACTGTAAGCCAAATGACCCTTTCTTCCCAACATTGTCTTTAATCAGAGTGCTTTTTGAAAACAGAGAGCAAACTAGGACATTGTCTTTCTGGGAAATATGAACAAGAGTTAATGTAAATGCAAGTTCTCTGTTTAAATCTTTTTTATTTGTTACTTCTGTGGTTTTCAATCTTGGAGATCAAACCCAGGGCCCGGCACACTGAGGCAAGTGTTGTGTGGGAGCCGTGTCCCCAGCTTCTCCAGTGAAGCACCCTCAGCGACATCAGCTACAAGCCCTTTACTGCATTTGAGAGCTTTTGCATTCAGAGTCCCTTGTATCTTTCCCCTTTGTTTTCCAGTGTTCTAGCTACTTGAGTCCTTACATCTGTCATTTGACAGTTCCATTCCTTTGCCAGCTTGCTACCCCTAGGGCCAGGGCACAACTCAAACAATACTATTTCCTGACACCCTAAGTTCTCCATGACCCCGAGATGTGAGTGAGCGTACATTTCTGTTTATTCCTGCACTTACTAGTTGACTTCTTTGTATGTTTATCAGATTTTATGACAGGCCACACCTGTAAACAAATAGCCCAATCTCTTTTATTTGTGTAGTTTAAGTGAGCACAGATATTTTTAAGTCATGATTTGTGCGTTCAGAGGAAACTGGCTTCTCATAATAGAGCATGGCCGGAGATGTGGCTCAGCAGTTACACCCCAAGAACACACTGTTCTTGTAGAGGACCTGAGTTCAGTTCCCAGCGCCCCCTTTGGGGGGCTTGAAGGACCTGTAACTCTGGCCCCAGGGGATCTGACACCCTCTTATGTGCCCATACACACAAACACACACACACATACACACAGACATATATATATATATATATATATATATATATATATATATATATATATATATACAGATATAATTTTAATAATAATTTTAATAATAATCGAGTAGAGAGACCTAATTTGAGCTGGGGCTACTTTACTTGTAATACTAGTTCTGAGGATAACCAGATAGGCTGACAGGAGTGAGTCTAGTGGCTAATTGGAAAAAAGAAACTCCAAAGAAGAGAGATAATAAGTTAAAAGTCTTTCTCTGGTAAAAGCGAGTTTATGGCATCACTGTTCAACAGATTTTCTGAAATCGAGACATAACTGTACCTGTTATTTGACATGAATATTGAGCACTTAAGAGGTGACTACTATAACTGAGAATTTGAAATCGCAATTGACTTCTAATCACAGAGGGCTGATAGCTACTGGGCCAAGCACACTTCAAATATTTAAAGAGTTGCCCGTGGACCAGTGTAGTCACAGCATGAGGGGGAGCAGCGTATGATAGGTACTTGTGGACCACAGAGCCTTTTAGGGCCCTTACCAAGAATGAGCACTTAATTTTAGATATACCAGGGAGCCATTGAAGGGGGTATTGATGGGTGTGTTAAGCAGAAAAATGGGATCTGACATATTTTTTCTAGTAACTACGTGGAGGGCATCCTACCAAATATTGTCACTCAGTAAATATGACCATGCATAAGGTCCTCCAGGTCAGCCAGGTATGGTGGTATACACCTCAGATCCCAACTTGGGAAGAAGACAAGGAGGATCAGGAGTTCAAGATCATCCTTGGCTACAAAGCAAGTTTCGGGTCTTCCAGGGCCACATGAGACCCTGTCTCACAACTGACAGCAACAGCAGTAAATGCTGCGGGATGCTCTGTGGTTCAGTCCGTGAAGAGGATTGCCCCACCTACAGAAGAGCAAACCTTTGTCTGGCCCTCCTTCACCTGTTCTCTTAGAAATGCTGTTCCTAAAAGGGACAGCACACTGATCGCTCCACAGAGAATTTATATTGCTGTTACCATTTTTAAAGAACAAGTCTTTGCCTTCCATTTAAGGTAAAAAGAAAGAACCTCATGATGTAAGAAACTTTGACTACACTGCTCGAAGCTGGACTGGAAAATCTCCCAAACAATTCCTTATCGATTGGGTCAGGAAGAATCTTCCCAAGAGTCCAAATCCTTCCTTTGAGAAAGTTCCAGTAGGTAGATACTGGAAATGTAGGTATGTTTTTCTGGTTAACTGAATGAACTTTTAGAAAACTGAAGTGAAAATCCTTTTGTTCCTCGTAAATTGTGTAAACATTTAGAAATGTCAGGCTTGGTGGTTCACGCTCATAGTCCCAGCACATAGGAAAGGAGGCTGAGGCACAAGTTCCAGGCCAGCCTGGACCACAGAGTGAGTTCAAAGCTAGCCTGGCCTGTAGAGGGAGACCTTATCTCAGAAGCAAAACACGGATCACGTAGGCATTTAAGAAACTCTTAATTCCTCATTTCCAGTTCCCGTTGCTTATAAATCATTGTCTAATGTGTTGCCTCCCCAGAATACTTAATAATTGTTTTAAGTTTAAGTTTGATGTTAATGAGTTGCTGGCTTTGTTTTTATCTGACTTTGTCAATTTTTTTAAAAGAAGGTTTTATTGTTATTTTCATGCTTCTTTCTAGGGTAAGAGTCGTCAAGTCTGAAGATGATGTACTGGTTGTCTGTCCTACAATCTTAACGGAGGACGGCATGCAAGCTCAGCACCTGGGAGCGACATTAGCCCTTTATCGTCTAGTGAAAGGGCAGGTGAGCCTAGGCCTCGATGCAAGTGGAGCATCCCTGCTGTAAAACTCTGCAGTCTGCAAGGCTCTAAAACCTGCTCTTCAGCACAGACAGGACGCCATGTAGAAAATTCTGCACCAGAAATTTGCTTTTGTGAATGAATTATTAAAAGTATTGTGTAAGATTACTTTCAGGCTTTCTATGGAAGGCATATGTAAGGCAGACAGAGTTTGTGTTTAGAGAAAGTCTGCCCCAGTGTAGTCCAGTGTGTATGTGCCAAGGTCCCTAAGTCCAAAATCCAAAACTTGTAGTTTTGGATAACAGCTGCTCATCCTACAGCGAACTTGTCCCATAAATTCAATTTTCAACTTAAAAATATAGACAAGTGGTTCCAGTTTTTAATTTTAGGTTATATTAACTATTTGCTTAGAGTTTAAAGAAAGAAGTTCTACTGAAGGAAGACACTCTCTGAGAGAGCACCATGCTCTTTTAAAGTTTTAGATTGCCAGCATTTCCTTTTTATAGTAAACGTGTCTCTCTGTCTTCATGGGAAGTGTTGCTGTAAAGAGGCATCTTCGCCACAGCAACAGCAACTTCTATTTAAAAAGAAAACAAGGCATTCAGTGAAGGGCTCTCTCAGTTTCAGAGTCAGTACATGATCATAACAGCAAGAAGCATCAGACAGGGTGTGGAGCAGTGACTGAGAGCTCTGCCATCAGCAGGGGAGAGAGAGAGAGAGAGAGAGAGAGAGAGAGAGAGAGAGAGAGAGAGAGAGAGAGAGAGAGAGAGAGAAGCTGGACCTGGCGTGGACTTTTGAAAACTTCATAGCCCACTCCCAACACGATCCTGTGGGGCTATTGTCATTCAACCACCACAGGAAATTACACACTAAGTAGGAGTCCAAACAGTTGTTCTTTTCCAACTTCTGCCACAGTTCATGTCTTCTTTCCTTAACTTTGCCAAGTAAAGTGTTATAAGCTGTATGTGCTTGGTAAAAGCGACTGTTGGCTGCCACAGAGAGAATTGTTCTTCATAGCCGGGAAGTAGAAGAGCGGAAGGGTCTGTTTGGTGTCGTCCTTTTAGAATACTTTGCCTCATAGCACTGAAGCACTGCCAGGTCTCACAGGGAGCTTTGTGTCCAAATGCTCTGCCGTTCATCTACATAGTATGTACTACCCCTGCAGAAACACTTACCAAACATTCACTCCATACTTTACCATGCTCCAAAAATAAGCAGAGACAGAAACCAGAGATGTTACCTTACTCCTACCCAGTCACATAGCCATTAAGTCAAACCCGACTATGGTGGGCCATTTATGAACTGACAGCCTATGCATGTGTCTCTTCCATTAGTGGCTTTAAAGTTGAAGGATAAAGCTACAGTGTAAGAGAACCCTACGTTCTCAGGTACTGAGTGAGTTCTGAGACATAGTCAGCACAATCTAACCGCTGCTCTTTCCTCTTCAGTCCGTGCATCAGTTACTCCCTCCCACGTACCGGGATGTTTGGGTGGAGTGGAGCGATGAAGAAAAGAAAAAGGAGGAACTGAATAAAATGGAAACCAATAAACCTCGGGACCTCTTTATTGCCAAGCTACTGAGTAAGTTGAAGCAGCAGCAGCAACTGCAGCAGCAGCGACAGCATCCTGAAAATAAGACGGAGACCGCGGAGGATCCAGAGGAGTCTTGGGAAAACTTGGTTTCGGATGAGGATCTGTCTGCACTGTCCTTGGAGCCCACAGGTGCAGAAGACCTGGAGCCCGTTAGGAACCTCTTCAGGAGGCTGCAGAGCACACCCAAGTATCAGAGACTCCTGAAGGAACGGCAGCAGCTGCCTGTGTTCAAACACCGGGCCTCGATCGTGGAAACCCTCAAGCGGCACCGGGTTGTGGTCGTGGCAGGGGAAACAGGGAGTGGCAAGAGCACCCAGGTACCTCATTTCCTGTTGGAAGATCTGCTTCTAAATGACTGCGGAGCCAGGAAGTGTAACATAGTCTGCACCCAGCCCCGGAGAATCTCAGCAGTGAGCTTAGCCACCAGGGTGTGCGAGGAGCTGGGCTGTGAAGGCGGACCTGGAGGAAGGGTAAGGCTGTTCTCTCCCTCCGCCTCTGAGAGGAGGGCCTGGACACTGCTTGGCTCTTGGGAACTGGACAGTGCACTAGTTCTGATAACGGAATATTCAAATATGTTACTGCGTGCCATTCAAAGAATAGGGATAATTCTGATTTGGCTTTGGTATATATCATGGAGTACTGTCTCTGAGTCTCTTGTGTGGAATGTATCCCTAAGGGGTTCCATTCTTTGTAGTGAACAGAAAAAGAGAGCAAGTTAGATAAAAATATTAGACCGTTCAAAAAGGAAGAGTAAATGACGGTTGTAGAGATGGCTGAGAAGGTAGGGGCAGCTTGTGTGCGGGCCTGATGACTTTAGTTGACCCCAGATTCTATAGGATGGCAGAAGAGAACTAATAGTCATCCTCCTGTCTCCACATGTGCACCATAGTTTGCACAAGCCTACACTTGGGCACACTAAATAAGATACAAAATTTATAATTATCAAACAAATCTTACAGCTTCACACAGTTGAAAACCATAGATGTATACATTTTTGGCTTTTTAAGGTAAGATTTCATACTGTAGCCCAAGCTAGCTTAGAACCCACAGTGTAACCCAAGCTGGCCTTAAACTCACAGCAGTTCTCCTGCCTCAGCCTCCTGAGTGCTACAGCTACAGGTGTGAGCCACCACACCCCGCTTGAAGTGGACCCCCGATAGTAAAGCGCATAAGCAGATCTGCCTGGACTACGCAGGGACATGGCCAAGGGCGCCTGTGCTGCGTCTTTGCCACTCGTTTGCCAGCTCACCTGAGAGAGCTCACGGCTCCTCGTTCTCCCCGCAGAATTCTTTGTGTGGCTATCAGATCCGGATGGAATCTCGAGCTAGTGAATCTACCCGGCTGCTGTACTGTACAACCGGAGTTTTGCTAAGGAAACTTCAGGAAGATGGCCTTCTGGCTGATGTGTCTCATGTCATTGTGGATGAGGTAAGTAAGTGTTAGAATTGTGTCCAGATACATTCTAAACATGTTTGTATGTTGTATGCCGGTGACACTAGCCAATACTATGCTTGTACATGTCACATATTGCCCATCTAATGATTTAGTTGCATCTAGCAAATGCCTTGTGTTAATGAATTTGCTGAGTAAGCGCTGTATCCTCCTGCTGTATGCTCAATGCTGTTCAAAGGACCACACAGACACAAGCGCATGTTCTTCTAGTCCTTCCAGCATTATCTTACAGTTGAAGAGATTGAGTACATGGAGGTCCAGTTGTGTACCGAAGGGCTCAGGCCCAGGCACTCTGACACTGCCTTCCTCTCCACCAGTGTCTGCTCCTTAGCCACCACACGGAGATGTTTCAGGATCGGCTCCCGAACTCTTTCACAGAACACAAGAAATCAGCATGCATTTTTTTCTCTAAATATTTTTTGATGCAAATCAAATTCCAGTACACACTTGAATTATGCCCCGAGTTTTACATTATAACAATTTGAGATGTTTATCAGCCTATTCTAGTAAGCTAATTTGCTAGTGTTTTTTTTTTTTTCAAGAAGAGATAGCAATCCTCTTTTCAGAAAATATTAATTAATCTTTCTCTCAAGGCAGGATAGCTGACACCTGTAAACTTCAGTGCTTGATTAGCTGAGACAGAAGGATGGCCTCAGGTTCAGGCTGGCATGGAATAGTGGGAGATTATTCACTGTGCAGAAAGAGGAGTTTGATGTGACATGATGTGGTACAAGCTTAGTCATACTGTGGGTTTTTTGAGATGGTCTTGTTTTTTTTCAAGACAGGGTTTCTCTGTGTAGCCCTGGCTATCTTGGAACTCCCTCTGAAGACCAGGCTGGCCTCCAACTCAGAGATCGCCTGCCTCTGCCTCCTAAGTGCTAGGATTAAAGGTGTGCACACCACTGCCTGGCTGAGACAGGGTCTTGCTGTGTAGCCTAGGCTGCCCCCTTATATCAGTCTTCTGTCTCAGCCTTCCAAGTGCTAAGATACCACACTGGCTCATTCATTGATTTGTTATTAAAAGATTATATATAGATTACTTTATAGATTACTTTCCTATTTTGAGATCGGAAGTATTAGAAAAATGAAAATTACAATCTCACAGTCCAGGAAATGGCAGACGGTTTGGTGGCTTAATTCATATTTTGGTGTGATTTGGCATGTCTGTTAGTTGGTGGATCTCTCGTGTTGCTTCATCGAAGCACGTGATCTTCAAAGGGCTTTACAGTACTGTAGAGTCCATGTCTTCTGCTTATTTACCGATTTTCTTGTTAGACAAATTTAGGTGAAGACAATTTTAAATCTAATCAATATTCTGCTAGTAAGTAAGTGAAATGGATTAATTTTTCTTTGAGGAGTTTTTTTCCTTGCGGGGCAGGTAGCGTATTGCACTAAGGTGTTAGAAAGAAGCTGGGTGGCTATTGGCTTACCCATGGAAGAGTTATCCAGGATGCACAAGATAGAGATACAGTTCTCCATGGGATACAGATGTCTGTATTATTGCCTTTCAGGCCGAAACCTAAATTTCTCTAAGTATCATCAAGGGTTAAGATGAGCCAACGTGCTAGTGTATCCATCAATGAAAAATTGTATTAGATCAGAGAGTGAGTTCTCTTGGAACCTAGATAGTTAGCAGAAAATTCTTTTAAAGACAGAACAGAGTGAATGCTAATTTAAAAATCCAGACCAGCTTGCAGAAGCTGTGTTCTTTGATGGTCTGATACTGACTAAGGCAATTAACTTTGTCAAGCTTCGGTCTGACACCATCAGCCTCTTGAGCAACAGAGTAAACAAGTCCCAGGGAGGGGCTGGAGCGGAGGCTCGGCAGGTAAGAGCTATCACTGCTCTTACAGAAGACTTAGGTTCCATTCCCAGCACCCATATGGCCTCTATGGCCAACTGCACTCCTTGCACATTCCCCAACAAAGACACAGAATTCAAAACAAAAATCTGGGCCTTAGAGGTTAAGAGCACTGAAGCCCTTCCAGGGGAGCCATATTCAGTTCTTAGCACCCACATGGCAGATCACATCGGTAACTCCTCTTCCAAGGGATCTGACACAACGCTTCTGGCCTCCTCAGGCACCAGGCACACATTCAGACAAAAACCCTCATACACATAAAATAAAAATCTTTAAAAAGTAAAAATCTTTAAAAAAATAAATAAATAAGAGTCCCAGTGGAATTGATCAGCACTTAAGGAATGGAGAGATGTGGGACAGTTTGTTATCTGACACAGGGCTCTGAGGGCAGAGCCTCTTCTGGCTGTTACTACAGACTGTGTGCTTTCCTGGAGTTTATAGTTGGTGTGGTCCAAGTCCCTTCCTTTCTGGCTATGTTCACGCTCCGTTTCTGACCACAGTAGGAGGTGTACTTATGCCATGTGTTTTTATGAGCTCTAGTGTATGATCTTGTTTACAGTCCTGACTGCAGTTCATCTTCATCTTTCTGATGGCATTGTCTAAGTCTCGGGGATCCGCAGGGTCTCCATGACCTTCAGACATAGGTCTCCAGCTGCCTTCTAGAGGCTTTGAGTTGTGGGAACTTCAGGGTCACTGTCCTTCCCTGCTGATCCTTGTAACATACACCACTCCTTGAGGGAGCCCCACCATTACTCTCAGGCCACCAAAATAAAAATCACCCAACCTAAGGCCGTGTCCCCCTTAATCAGCCTCATAGTTACGTTTGTTTTCCTTCAAATCCACCCACTTTTCTCCACATTTATTGATGTTACTCCTTATAAGGGTCACCAGTATCTCGAGTTACCACAGCTGCGTCTCATGATTTAACTTCCTGCTTTCATTCTCTGCATTGTACCCAGAGTTCAGAGTTGCTTTTTTTTTTTTTTTTTTTTTTTTTTCTGTGACATAGAGTCTACACATCTCAGAGTGGCCTTGAGCTCACCTCAGGTTCCAGGCGTGCGCCTTCTTGAACAGCCCTCTCCAGTTTGCTTGTTGTGGCTCCTGTTTTCCGAGTTACATAGATAAGACTTAGACCACATGATTCTGCTTTATGATTTAGATTCATTAGGCTGAAGCCTCAACTCCTTATTAAGGTTGCATGGTTTACATGACTGTCACTGGGTACCTCTCTAGCTTTATCTCTTATGTATTCCCACCCCAGGGCCCACGTCATTATTTTTATTTTAGTTCCTGAACTATATTATGAACCCTCTTGACACTCTGGGTTTTTTAATCTTTCGTGAGGAGAGGGGTGGGTGTGTGTGGCTGTTTTGGATTCATACATGTCTGTGCACCATATACATGCCTGGGGCCTGCAGAGGCCAAAGGAGGGCATCAGATTCCCTACAACTAGAGTTACGTTTTGGTGCTGGAGCGCAAGAGCAGCCAGTACTGCTAACCACCGAGCCATTTCTCCCTGCCCTTGTTTGTTTATTCTGGGTACCAGGAATTGAACCCATGGCTTTATGCACTCATCGCCGTGATTTGATACTCAGGTCTGTCCCTTGACCTAACTACTTTTTCTTCCCTTTCTTATCCTATTTTTCTCCGTCTGTGCCACCACTCAGACTCATACATCAGCTTTCAGCAAGTTCTCTTACAGTATAGACAGTACTTTCTGTCTGAATTGCTTTTTTAAAACTCAGCATATGCTACAAGCAAGGTCCTTAACTGCTCGCTCGTTAGGCTGTGTTCTCTGAGCTTTGCACTGTGCCATTTGATTGTCACATAACTCTATGTCACATGGAGGAATAAATAGACCCAGAGACATTTCTATACTTGCCCAAAGTCATAGTATAATGGTCAAACCGAGATGAATCCAGGGTCTTGGTCCCCAGGCTTGAATGCCTAAGTAGTAGTGTCTGCCTTCCAAGCCAACTGTGAAAGTTGCTGACTATCTTGATGTACTTCCTCTTTGTTACAAATTCGGACAGAAACATGGAAGGTTAGAACACAGGTAGCAAATGCTTGTTACCTTCTGGCAGCATACGTATAATACCGTGTAGCAGGGTTAGGGTCCTCCTTACGTCATCTGTGTGTTGTAGTAAGTGGAGAGGCCCTCTTTGGATGTATGTGTCAGAAGGGCAGGAAAATCCTTTTTCCGGACAATGATAAAGACCTGGTCGGCCTCCTACTGCTCAACTCGTATTTTTACTTAGTAGACAGACCGAGGATCTGTCTTCTGTAGTGGTAACGATGTGCTTTTGTGTGAACACCAGAGCGTTAGGAGTCAAGCTTACTTCTAAGAGAACTCTGGGAGCTAGTCTGATCTCGTTAGCTAGTGTGGAGGATTTCCAAAGCATCTCCAAGGCAGTCCTACTGCTACTGTTATTTGCATGCTAATTCCCATCCCAGACTTCAGCCCTAAGAGAATAAACGTCAGTTTAGTTCTGAAGATTAGCCTTATTTGAACATCCAGCTTCCTCACCCAGCATGTCCTGACTGTATATATGCACACATTAACTGGGAGTGGATTCAAGCATCAGATTATTTATTCTCAGCCCCCACATGTGGTTGATTTTGGGTTGGTTTCCCGTTAGGTCCATGAGAGAAGCGTCCAGTCAGATTTCCTGCTCGTTATCCTGAAGGAAATTTTACAGAAACGTTCTGACCTACACTTGATTCTGATGAGCGCCACCGTGGACAGCGACAAGTTCTCCACGTACTTCACACACTGTCCTATTCTCAGAATTTCAGGAAGAAGCTACCCTGTTGAGGTAAATCTACTTTATCTCTAGTGTGTGTGTGTGTGTGTGTGTGTGTGTGTGTGTGTGTGTGTGTGTGTGTGTGTGTAGTGTAGGCAGAAACCATTCGTATCAGTCTCCCAGAGCATTGGCACTTTATTTTAAGCCCAAAACTAGTTCCTAGACTCTCAGGCAGGGCCCAGAGAAGGCCTTGACGGTTGGTCGAGTGGCTGGTGCTTTCCTGAGGGTGGGGAGGATGGGGAAGTGTCATCTGTAAGCCTTTAGCACCAGAGCCTTTTACATGAATTCCACATTTCAATCCCTGTCATACTGACAGAAAGCTTGTCCTCATCCTAGCTTAGTCTAGTGACATTCACAAGACAGTGTTCTCTGCGTTCTGGTTGCTGGAGTGACGGTGAACACACTATTCGCCTTATCTGCAGGTTTTTCATCTGGAAGACATAGTAGAAGAAACAGGCTTCATATTGGAGAAGGATTCTGAGTATTGTCAGAAGTTTCTGGAGGAGGAGGAAGAAATTACCATTAATGTTACAAGTAAAGCCGGGGGAATCAAAAAGTATCAGGTAAAAAGAAAATACCCTGAAAGATGCAGTAACTTCAGACTACAGCCTGCCCCGGGAGTTTGAAGTTGTGTGTCGGTAGAACACCGTGAATCCGGTAACAGTTGTGAGCATAAGCAAATTTTAAAGACTGTTTTTAATCTTGTTTCAAAGACTTTAGTCCTTAATTTCTGATATTTTAATAGTCTTTTATACTATTTGGGCCCATTAGATAGATGTAGACTCCAGGACTACATGAATACAAAGGAACATGCAGAAAGCTTGTGAATGCATTGCTAGTGATTTCTTCCTGCTGTGACTCAGGAGAGAGTGCTGTCCTAAGTCAGCACCTTGGCGTTTGGGTTGTTAGCAGCCTGTGCTTGGCAGGAGGCAAGATTAGATGAGTAATAAAACTGCTCAAGGCTAGAGAGTTGACAGCAATTTTGTAATTGCAGAATTACCCGGAAGCAATGTTACCAGATCCAGTCTCTCCGCTACATCTGTGCTTCTCGCTTTGTATTGCGTGCAGCGATACAAACCGCTGGAAACACAAAGTTGATCTACCTTTAAATTAAACAGATAAGCCAAAAAATAATGTATGGGGTTTTCTGTAAAACCCCATAAAAACTTAGATAAAAGCTGAAAACTGAAGAAAGGCTTAGAAGCATATTTCAGATGGTTCATGAGATCTCGGTAGCCAAGGGAGAGTGCAGAAAGGGTGAACAGGTGTAAACTGCCTTAAAGCTGCTGCAGACAATGGCCTGAACGCTTTCCTACTGTACAGAAGAATGCACATAGGAGTGCAGTGTGGTTTTCTACGGTTATTGCTATCTGAGTGTGGAAAGGTAAACATAGGCTTTTGCTGTTCGTAAGGAAAGTATGGGAGAATGATGAGATTTCACATTCTTCCTCCCATTTCTTCGACTAAGTGGGTCATAGTGACACTGACCTGCAGCCCCAGTTACTCAGAATGGGCTGTGAGGAATCCTTGAGTCTGTGAGTTCCTGACTCGCCCAGGGAGTCAAGTATGTTTCAAGCATACTTAAGTAATTGATCTGCTGTATTTTAGCAATAATGGCAACGGTAAGGACTTAATTTGCATGGTAAAGGCAGCACCCTGTTGTTTCTGTTTTTGATTTGAGCTGTTGTTTGCAGTTGTGGGAATTGAACCCAGGACCTCCCACTCGAGCTAATTGCAAACACTCTCCCCCTGCACTACAGCTGCAGGCCAGAAATACAGTGAGTTTCAGCTTCCTCTGGTCCGGGTTTTCTCTTAGGAATGCATCCCAGTTCAGAGTGGAGCGAGTCCTGAATTAAGTCCGTTCTACCAGAAGTACAGTAGCCGTACTCAGTATGCTGTCCTCTACATGAACCCTCACAAAATCAACCTGGACCTCATTTTGGAGCTTCTTGTATACTTAGGTATCTTTCTATTTGTTTTAATAAAATACTTCTACCAGCCAGAGGCATGTATTAATATTGTACATGCTGGTTCCTATCTTATTTTGAACATTTTACCTTTTAAATTTTCAGACAAAAGTCCTCAGTTCAGAAATATTGAAGGAGCAGTATTGATCTTCTTACCTGGCCTTGCTCACATTCAACAGTTGTATGATCTCCTATCAAATGACAGAAGATTTTATTCTGAGCGGTAACTACAAATCTTCACTAAATTCTTTGTAGTCTTAAAACTGGGGATCTGATCCATTAAAACTCTGGCTCAGAACTTTCATGCTTTCAAGTTCAGTTAAAACGGTTGATGCAGGGCTGGCTAGACCTGGGCTAGCTAGGGCTGGCCCAGTATGCAGGGGCCCTGACTGTTCTTCAGGGGACTCGGGTTCAGTTGGCAGCACCCACCTGACAGCTAATACCTATGTGTAACTCCAGTTCCAGGGGTCTGACGCCCTTTTCTGACCTCCACAGAAACTACATGCACACCGTGCACAGAGAAGTGTATAGCAAACACACAGACACATTTACTACATACACACCGTGCACAGAGAAATGTACAGCAAACACACAGACACATTTACTACATACACACCGTGCACAGAGATATGTACAGCAAACACACAGACACATTTACTACATACACACCGTGCACAGAGATATGTACAGCAAACACACAGACACATTTACTACATACACACCGTGCACAGAGATATGTACAGCAAACACACAGACGTGTTTACTACATACACACCGTGCACAGAGATATGTACAGCAAACACACAGACGTGTTTACTACATACACACCGTGCACAGAGAAATGTACAGCAAACACACAGACACATTTACTACATACACACCGTGCACAGAGATATGTACAGCAAACACACAGACGTGTTTACTACATACACACCGTGCACAGAGATATGTACAGCAAACACACAGACACATTTACTACATACACACCGTGCACAGAGAAATGTACAGCAAACACACAGACACATTTACTACATACACACCGTGCACAGAGAAATGTACAGCAAACACACAGACACATTTACTACATACACACTGTGCACAGAGAAATGTACAGCAAACACACAAACACATTTACTACATACACACCGTGCACAGAGAAATGTACAGCAAACACACAAACACGTTTGTTTTAAATCTCGACAGTTGTTCATGGAGATTGTTGGTTTGTTTATTTTTATCTGGTGGAAATTTGTAGGTACAGTATCTACATTTCTATGTTTGTTTTTAATCTGAACCAAGAATCCTGTAGTTAATTATATTATAGCTCCTGACCCACTGGGTCTTCCAAAAGCTACCAAAATTTTGGTACCATATCTATTTAAATAGGCAATTATCTGTTCTGTAATAGTTTTTTACTCTTGTCGTGGTTATCGTATACTCATATTTCACATAATAAGCTTACCTAATCAAACAGTCCAAAACTCAGACTCTGGGACACTTACAGCCCCAGGCATTTCAGAGGAGAGGAGCCTCCTATTTGCTCACATTGGCTTCCCTCCTCTAGAGGTGGGACCGCATTAGACTGCTCTGTGAAATTTTGTTTGTTTAATTTTTTTCATAATCAAACATTAAAAGTTGCTTTCTATATGTACCTAACTTTTGTTATTCCTTGCAGTGTCTTCTAAAGAGAAGCTCTTGCTAAGAACTATGATTTTAACTTTCAGATATCAACTTATAGCTCTGCACTCCGTTCTCTCAACTCAGGATCAAGCGGCAGCTTTCATGCTTCCCCCTCCAGGGGTCAGGAAGGTAAAGTCACGTCTCGAATATGTGTGGTGTGAGAATATGCCATGAAATGAGTTGGTGCTGGTTAGATGACCAACTTCAAGTGGCCTGCAGCTCAGTGTAATAATCAAAGTGAACCTAATATTAAATGTCAGGCATTCGGGGCTGGAGAGATGGCCAGTGATTAAGAGCGTATGACCACAATTTGGTTCTCAGCACCCACACTGGTAGCTCACAACTCCCTGGGACTCCTTCAAAGCCTGTAACCTCCCTGGGCATCTTCAACTCACATCACATGTGCACAGCCATACACATAGAAAAGTCTTTTAAAAATAGTTTTTAATTCAGACATTTTAATACATTATGTCCTAGTAAATAGATAAGACATTCGAGCAGAGTAGTGGTTGTGAAATGTGGTGTGTGTATATTGTTTTTTAAAAGGAAAAAAATGGGGGCTGGGGATTTAGCTCAGTGGTTAGAGCGCTTACCTAGGAAGCGCAAGGCCCTGGGTTCGGTCCCCAGCTCCGAAAAAAAAAAAAAAGGACCAAAAAAATATATGCATGTATAAAAGGAAAAAAATGGCCAGGTAGAGGTGGTGCACACCTTTGATCCCTGCACTCAGGAGGCGGAGGCAGACGCAGACAGATCTCTGTGAGTTCAAGGCCAGCTTAGTCTACAGAACTAATTCCAGAACAACCAGGCTACATACAGGAACCTTGTCTTGAAAAGTCAAGAAGAATGTAAAAGGAAAAAAGACTACTTTGTCCTAAGAAAGCATCATGAGCCAGGCATGGTAGCTCATTCCTTTAATCCCAACACTGTGAGGAAGAGGCAGGTAGATCCCTGAGTTCAAGTCTAGACTTGTCTACATAGTGAATTCTGGAACAGCCAGAGAGACTGTCTCAGAGAGAGGGGGCGGGGAGGGAGGATGCATCATGAAGGAGATTGGATATCAAGAGCTTTTGAAGTCCTGAGAGGACTCATTCTCTAGGCTGTTTCCTTAAGCTTTAATCATCCATTCCATGTGTTACTGTGCTAATAATTGAAACCAGAACAGTGCTCATTCTATGTAAGTGTTCTGCCATTGAGCTATGTTCCCAGCCCTGTCCTTTAATTTCTAATGATAGCTCACAGCCCTTAATTTATGGAAATACTTGATGCTCTCTGATCATGACTCTGAATGAAGAGATTCTTGACAAAGAATTCCCCAGGTTTTGAATCTTCTCCCAGAAGAAATTGTTAAAAACAACATAGTTACATTGTGGAACACTTTGGGAAGTGGGAGGGACGTCAGAACCAGCCTGACCGATACACAAGAGCAGGGTCCTCCCTAAACTGACCACCATTCAACTTCACTTTTTTTTATTATTATTATTAATCTGGTGGTTACTGACTGGGTCCTAAGAACTCAAGGGATCCTGACTTGTGCTCTGATCTCTAACATCTGCTTCCCTATAAGAGAGAGTTTGTTTGAAGAGTTCAGCTTAACAAAAGAATCTTAGCACTGCCAAAAGTAGAGTGGCTACATAGCTTCCAGGAAGCTCGATAACCTGGGAACTGCAGTCGTGCAGAAACAGCCATTAGGAAGGAGCAGTGCTTTAGGGACTTGACGTAGACTTTATCGTGTGCATACGCCTCCTTACTTACAGCTCAGGTACTGAGTCCAGGGGTGAAGGGAGGGGCTTGCTGAAGCTGGGAAGTAGCAGGACCAAGACAATCACCCCATTCTTGTCAGTAATTTCTCTTCTTTCCTAGTAATTGATCGTATAGGGTCATATTGAACTGAATTCTCTGACCCAGGTCCCAGAGCCACTGTGAATTTTAAGTTGACTGACTAGAACTTCGGGAGTGATGGTTTTGTTGTAGTAGAAATCTGTAAATGTATCTTGTATTTTTCCTGTTGTAATTGTTGTCTGGGAGACTTACTGCCTCGTTGCTAACCTAGTCCTCGTCCTGGAGGCTCCTAGCCTTTGTACAATCTAATCTGGGCCTCAGACTTGCTGCTGAATAAGCTCACCCTTTTTTCCTTCGGAACTCTGGCTGGCTGCTTCAACTCAGCTCTTCTGGCTCAGACTCCTCTCCCAGCTGACTGGTTCAATCTGGCTTCTCTCTGCCTCTGAATTGCTCTGCTCTTAGCCTCACACTAACTCTAGCAATCTGTTCTAATTGTCTGCCTCCTACTCCTTCTCTGGCTTGTTCTGTCTTCTTCACCTGTGCCCATCCAACTGGTTCTCTCTCCCAGTAAAGCTGCTGCTGTAACCGCCACCACCGCCGCCGCCGCTGCCACCACCACCACCACCTCCTCCTCCTCCTCCTCCTCCTCCTCCTCCTCCTCCTCCTCCTCCTCCTCCCCTTCTTCTTCCTCCTCTTCTTCCTCTTCTTCCTCCTCTTCCTCCTCTTCCTCCTCCTCTTCCTCCTCTTCCTCCTCCCCTTCCTCCTCCCCTTCCTCCTCCTCTTCTTCCTCTTCTTTCTCCTCCTTCCCCTTCTCCTCCCCCTCCTCCCCCTCTTCTTCCCCCTCTTCTTCCTCTTCCTCTTCCTCCCCTTCCTCCCCCTCTTCCTCCTCTTCTTCCTCTTCTTCCCCCTCTTCCTCCTCTTCTTCCTCTTCCTTCTCTTCTTCCTGTTCCTCCTCCTCCATCTCCTCCTCTTCCTCTATCTCCTTCCTCCTCCCTCTCAACCCTACTGTACTGCTCTCCATGAACTCTACTGTATTCCTATAGGGCACTCCCTTCCTCCTGTACTGTCTGCTCCCCCTTAAGTCGCTTTCCTTTCCTCTCTCTTCTTGTGAGAGTTGGGCAGATCCTATTCTGTCAAGCCTTTCTCTGATGCTTCACTTTTTCTGCCACTCAATTTGACATCACTTTCAAACATGGGTACTTCCTTCCACAAACTTAACTTTCCCTTCATTGTCTAGGATTAAAGGTGAGTACTAAGGAAGGGAGTGTCTGTGTTCCAGCCAGAGGGATTAAAGGTGTGTGCTAAGGGCTGAGCCACACTCTAATCAGAAACAGGTTCAAACACCTGTAGCAGAAGTCTGTACCAGGGGCTGGAGAGATGGTTCAGCAGTTAAAACGCCATACTGCTGTTGCAGACTCAAGGTTTCTTCCCAGCGGCCACTACAGGTGGCTCAGAACCTGTAACTCCAGAGGGAGGCAGAGTTGGCCTGCTTAGGCACTGACACTCCTCAAACACAGACACGTACATACACATGATTAAAAATGAATTAAATCTAACAACCTCATTAAACTGAACTGATAAAACTGTAAAGCAAATTAAAATTATGCAACAAAACAGTCGAAATTTTGGGGCTAAAAGAAAGTGGCTTTCTTTTTAATTTTCATTTATTCATTTTGCATCCTGATCATAGTCCCCTCTTCCTCCTCTCCTCCCATTCCCACCCTCACATACCTCTCCCCCCACCCCCACTCCCCTCTCCTCAGAGAAGGGGGAACGTTGTAAGGGCACCAACCTGCCTTAGCACATCTCTCCCACTGAACTAGACAAGGCAGCCCAGCCAGGGGAAAGGGATCCAAAGACAGGCAACAGAGTCATAGTCCCTGCTACAATTGTTAGGGGACTCACATGAAGACCAAGTTACACGTGTGCTACACATGTGCAGGGCCTTTGTCCAGCCTGTGCATACTCTGGTTGGTGGCTCAGTCTCTGTGAGCTGCCATGGCCCCGGGTTAGTTGACTCTGTAGGTCTTCTGTGGTGTCCTTGACCCCTCCAGCTCCCTCATTCCTTCCTGACTCCTCTATAAAACTCCCCACGCTCCACCGATTGTTTGGCTGTAGGTCTCTGCATCTGTTTTCAGCAGCAGCAGTTGGATGAAGTCTCTCAGGAGACAGTTGTGCTAGGCTCCTGTCTGCAAGCGCAGCAGAGTATCATTAACAGTGTAAGGGGCTGGCTCTTTCCTATTGGGTGGGTCAAGTTGGGCAGTCATTGGTTGGCCATTCCCTCAGTCTCTGCCTTATCCCTTTATCCCTGCACATCTTGTAGATAGGACAAATTTTAGGTCACAGGTTCCGTGGATGGGTTGGCGTCCCCCTCCTTCCCTGGGCAGTCCCTCCTGGCCACAGGAGGTGGGAAAGTGGCTTAATTTGGTCCCTCACACTGCTACTGTCTTAAAATTAACCTTTAAAACTCATCAATTCTGTCTAGAACAAAAGTTTAGAAAGCAGGGCTGTCCAAATGCTTCCCATCCTTGTTTCTTTGCAGATTGTCTTAGCAACAAACATCGCAGAGACGGGGATCACGATTCCTGATGTCGTGTTTGTCATTGACACTGGAAGAACAAAAGAAAATAAGTAAGTCTGACTTTCTCACAGTGGAAATTTGTAGCATTCGGTTTTGTTAGAGAAATTACAGAATCCTGTTAAGGAAATCCAGATCCCAAAGGTCATAGTTCTGTCCAATGCAAAGAGCCTTAGCAAAAGTGTGGATGAATTTAAAATATCTGAGAATAAATTTCAGAATTTCATACCTCGGATTTTACCAAAAATAATGTCAATGCACCACCACTTAAAAGTGCTGTCTGGGCAGAATTTCACAATGTAAGTTTTTACATACTTTTTTTGCTTGTTAAATATATTGTTTAACACAAGCATTATTTATGGGGCTATGATAGAGTGGACTTTGGGGGACTGAACTTAAATCTCTGATCTGGGGGGGAAGCCCCCAATCATCAGGTCCTTGTGTACTAATGAAGACAATGAAGTTTTGTAATTGCAAATGCCTTATATAGTAATCCGAACCTTCCACAAAATGGCTCTACCCTCTGTCTTAGGGTATGTTACATAAACAGTGGATGGCTAATTGTAGTCTATACACAGTCCCCAATATCAGAAAACCACAGCAATGTAATAGGAAATCAGCTCTAAAATGAGCCATTGTATCTTCAGAGGAAACATTTCTGGCAAGTAGCACTTCTCAATCTGCACACCTTGTTGTGTGATTAGTAGGTATTAACTAAAACAAAAAGGTGCCATGGTCAGATTAGTTTGAGAAAAGATGAGTTAAGCATTTTCTTTTGTAGCAGATGATTTTTATTTGGCAATATGAGTAGGCACTTTACAAAACCATTTAATCAGGAAATATGACTTCAGAAATGTTTGTCTGCCACAGTGCTAGTGCACACCTACACTCTCTGCTCTCAGGAGGAAAGGGCAGGTGGGTCTGTGAGTTCACATCCTCATCTACGTAGTGGGATCCAGGACAGCCAGGACTACATAGAGAGACCCTCCTGAGCTCCCTGACTGCCCCCCCCCCAAAGGATGTTTGTTACAATAGTAGTAAGTTCAATGTTTCCAGCTCTCTGGGTTTGCTGGAAATCAGTTACTCACATATCGTCTCCTGAAACCTGCCTTTAGGTACCATGAAAGCAGCCAGATGAGTTCCTTGGTGGAGACCTTTGTCAGTAAAGCTAGTGCCCTGCAGCGCCAGGGGAGAGCTGGGAGGGTCCGGGACGGCTTCTGCTTCCGGCTGTACACGAGAGAAAGGTAGGCACCGCGCAGACATCGACAACACACACAGCAGCAGCACTCAGTGGCATTACCAGTGATATATCCCTTTTTCAGATTTGAAGGTTTTCTGGAGTATTCTGTACCTGAAATCCTGCGTGTGCCTCTGGAGGAGCTATGTCTTCACATTATGGTAATCCCAAAGGACCGCACGTGAGGGGTTTTGTTGTTGTGGTGGTGGTGGTGGTGGTGGTGATAGTGGTGGCTTTTTCCCACACTTTATTAGGAAAAATCTGACAGCATGGGTGTTTTTAACCTCTGTTTTTAAGTACTGTGTGTTTGCTGTCTGTACTGTGCTTTGATCTTTATGTAGTCCGTCTGTGGTAGAGAAAGGTGGTAGAAACAGCCTTCTACCCTGAGCAGTGGTCTCGTGGGACAGTACTGCCTGCTCAGGGACTGGGGCCATGGTCTCCACATTGATGACTGTCCCGGCTCTATGCTGCTGTATAGTGTGTAGAATGAGAGATGCAGCCCAACATTCCCCACAGCTCTTCACATCCAGCACAGCTCCCCAAAACAAAGATTCCCCCAGCCCAAGTGTCAGCCTGCTGGCTGAGAACCTCACTTAGGCCAATGGCTTCCTAGACTGGAAGGTACTCTTGATTCTTAGTTCTGAAGAACTAAGTACTTAAGTGATTCAGTACTGAAGAAACTAAAACATAGAGACTCCACCATGATGTTCACCTTATAGGGTGGCTTCACACATTTGCTCAAGATCCTGTTAAATTCCTACTTTAGTCCCAGCGTAGCCTCCGGGGAGCACTGATTCCTTCCGATCTCCTTCACACTGCAGAAATGTGATCTGGGCTCTCCTGAAGACTTTCTCTCCAAAGCCTTAGACCCTCCTCAGCCTCAAGTCATCAGCAATGCAATGAATTTACTCCGGAAAATTGGAGCCTGTGAACCCAGTGAGCCCAAACTGACTCCCCTGGGCCAGCACCTTGCCGCTTTGCCTGTCAATGTCAAAATCGGCAAGATGCTCATTTTCGGAGCCATATTTGGCTGTCTTGAACCAGTGGTAAGTGCCATTAGGTTGGAAGTTATTAAGGGATGGAAACAGGTTTAAACTTTTAATTTCTTAACAAAATGCAATGACTGTGCTATCATTAAAACATAGGGGACCTGAATGTCCGGTGAGAATTTTCAAATATATTTAACTTTTTCTAATAATATACTTAAAAATCTATTTCCTTACCTACTTACATATAGAAAACCACTGTATGTGAGTTCGGCTGCCTAGGTTGTTACCATTAAGTAACTCAGCTGACACATGGATTCAATTGAATATGTAACGTGTGTAGGAAGTTGTTGATACAATATACTTCAGTACAGTGGAAACCTCCTTTATCCAAATTCTCTCCCTAAGCCAATAATTCTGAGTCTATTTTCTCAGTTTACTTCAGAAATAAGTTCTGTTTGTCTGTCTGAATCTCTGGCGTATGGTCTTACAGTGCCTTTGCAGCATTGTCAAGTGGTGGTTTTGAGCACAAATCAAGGCCGCTCGACACAGAGAATGGGGTCTGCTTGTCTCCTTTCCTCTAGTGTTAGAAGGAAATGTGGGGCTGGGGTGTGGCTCAGCAGAGGGTTTGCCTGGGGTTCATGGAGCAGTGGGTTCAGTTCCCAGTGCAACTATAACAAAGCAGGGGTTGGGGTGTTCTGGGAGGGAGTCAGGGATGGTTTCCCGAACTTGCTCAGTTCAGAAAGTACCGTTTGCATTGTCGTTTCTCTGAAACCTTGCAACAAGTAGATGGTTGTATAGTCCTCTTATTTTCAATGCATTTTTAAACTAATGTGAGGATTGACGCCAGGGCCTCAAGCGTGCAGGGTAAGTACTGAGCCTTCCTCTGGGCATAGCACCAGCCGAAACTTTACTGCTGCTGCTGCTGTATTGTTGTTTAGTTTATAAGGAACACTAATTTATTCCTCAGATGATAGCAGCTGAGAAATCCAACATCCAGGCACTGCACAATCAGTGTTTGGGGACGGCCCTCCCCATCCCCCTCCGCTTGGCAGCTTTTAGCCGTGTCTTTGGAAATGTAAAAGAGCCCAACCTAGGTCTGAAAGGCACTGCAGCTGTGAGAACTGGCCATCCGGAAGTCTAACGGCCTGAGCTACAGTTTGGAGATTGCAGACTATAATCCCTTGGACGAGTTTTCAGTTTTTCCTGAATCCGGTGCTATACCTCCTTAAATCACAGAGGTATTCTAAAAATAATTAGGTTTTCTGAGTTCCATGAAAGGAACTGAGCCAAAAGCTATGAAATTGTAAGATAGCCATGTTAAATGCATTGAAAATATGAAACAGGTAACCTGATTGTAATTGTTTTATTGTTTAGACTTTAAACAACTTTGGGTGTAGACTTCTTTAATGGTGAGTGATATTTATGGGCAGGCAACCCTGGCGGCTGTGATGACAGAGAAGTCTCCTTTCATCACACCAATTGGTCGAAAGGATGAAGCAGACCTTGCAAAGTCATCTTTGGCTGTGGCCGATTCGGATCACCTCACAATCTACAATGCATATCTCGGGTAAAGAAATTACCTGGTTGCTGTCAATAGCCAGTGACCGGAAATGGTTGACCTTTTAAAAAATGTATCTTTGTCATTCAAACTGTGCTCTAACATTTAAACTTGTTCTTAGTGTTTTTAATCCGTCAGGATATTATTTTATCAGAGTCTTTAAGAACAGCATACTTGTTATTATATGTACAGTTCTCAAATCTGGAGCAATTTAACAGTTTGTTATACGTAAAAATACTGCAGTTGGAAACTACATAAACGTACAGTAAACAAGGCCCCTTCTTTGTAACAGACTGTAATTTTTATTAAGCCTTCTGTGGGTTACTCCCTCTGAAAAGGGGCCTGGGGAGGAGCTGTGGTGACCGCTGTCCTCTGACGTGTTCATCTAGGTGGAAGAAAGCTCAGCAAGAAGGAGGCTTCCGCTCTGAGATCTCCTATTGCCAGAGGAACTTCCTCAACAGAACATCGCTGCTAACGCTAGAGGTGACTCTGAGTGTTGCTCCTAGCAACCGTAATGTACAAGGAGACAGCATGGTTTCGTAGAAATAACACTAGCTTGGGAACAGGACAGTTAACTTTTTAGTTCTCTTTTTTCTAATAAATAACTCAAGGGGCTTATCCAGGGTTCTTTCCAACCCTGGCACTCAGTTATTATGTTGTTTAATTATGGAGAATTTCAGGAAGAGCAGAAAAGAACTGGAATACTGTCAGGAACTCTAGGTCACCCATTTTCCGCAGCCATTAACTAGCAACACGTGGTCAACATTGTTCTATGTCTGTTCCCCTTACCTTACTGTCTCCCCTGTAGACTACATTGTAAATAAATGTAAAGATTAGATAATTACATATCTCTAAAGTATAGGACTTTTTTTGATACCATATCACACCTTTAAAACAAAGAGACCATAATATCAAATTACAGCACTTAAATATCCCTAGTCATTTAATAATTTTATTTTCATACCTAATTTGAATCATGATCCACACAAGATTTTCTCATTACATTTGATTGGTCCCTTAGGTTTCTTAATCTATAGTTAATAAACTTTTTTTCCTAATTGTGATTTTTTTTTAAAGAAATTAATTTGAATTGTTCAGTAGGATTTCTTGTCTAGTCCCTGATTTTAGTGGGATTGCTTCAAGTTTCTCTCCATTTAGCTTAATGTTAGCAACTGGTTTGCTGTATATGGCTTTTACTATGTTTAGGTATGGGCCTTGAATTCCTATTCTTTCCAGGACTTTTATCATGAAGGGGTGTTGAATTTTGTCAAATGCTTTCTCAGCATCTAATGAAATGATCATGTGGTTTTGTTCTTTCAGTTTGTTTATATAATGGATCACGTTGATGGTTTTCCGTATATTAAACCATCCCTGCATGCCTGGGATGAAGCCTACTTGATCATGGTGGATGATTGTTTTGATGTGCTCTTGGATTCGGTTTGCCAGAATTTTATTGAGTATTTTTGCGTCGATATTCATAAGGGAAATTGGTCTGAAGTTCTCTTTCTTTGTTGGGTCTTTGTGTGGTTTAGGTATAAGAGTAATTGTGGCTTCGTAGAAGGAATTCAGTAGTGCTCCATCTGTTTCAATTTTGTGGAATAGTTTGGATAATATTGGTATGAGGTCTTCTATGAAGGTCTGATAGAATTCTGCACGAAACCCGTCTGGACCTGGGCTCTTTTTGGTTGAGAGACCTTTAATGACTGCTTCTATTTCCTTAGGAGTTATGGGGTTGTTTAACTGGTTTATCTGTTCCTGATTTAACTTCGATACCTGGTATCTGTCTCGGAAATTGTCCATTTCCTGCAGATTTTCAAGTTTTGTTGAATATAGGCTTTTATAGTAAGATCTGATGATTTTTTGAATTTCCTCTGAATCTGTAGTTATGTCTCCCTTTTCATTTCTGATTTTGTTAATTTGGACACACTCTCTGGGTCCTCTAGTTAGTCTGGCTAAGGATTTATCTATCTTGTTGATTTTCTCAAAGAACCAACTTTTGGTTCTGTTGATTCTTTCTATGGTCCTTTTTGTTTCTACTTGGTTGATTTCAGCTCTGAGTTTGATTATTTCCTGCCTTCTACTCCTCCTGGTTGTATTTGCTTCTTTTTGTTCTAGAGCTTTTAGGTGTGCTGTCAAGCTGCTGACATATGCTCTTTCCTGTTTCTTTCTGCAGGCACTCAGCGCTATGAGTTTTCCTCTTAGCACAGCTTTCATTGTGTCCCATAAGTTTGGGTATGTTGTACCTTCATTTTCATTAAATTCTAAAAAGTCTTTTATTTCTTTCTTTATTTCTTCCTTGATCAGGTTATCATTGAGTAGAGCATTGTTCAATTTCCACGTATATGTGGGCATTCTTCCCTTATTGTTATTGAAGACCAGCTTTAGGCCGTGGTGGTCTGATAGCACGCATGGGATTATTTCTATCTTTCTGTACCTGTTGAGGCCCGTTTTTTGACCAATTATATGGTCAATTTTGGAGAAAGTACCATGAGGAGCTGAGAAGAAGGTATATCCTTTTGCTTTAGGGTAGAATGTTCTATAAATATCTGTTAAGTCCATTTCGCTCATGACTTCTCTTAGTCTGTCTATGTCTCTGTTTAATTTCTGTTTCCATGACCTGTCCATTGATGAGAGTGGGGTGTTGAAATCTCCTACTATTATTGTGTGAGGTGCAATGTGTGTTTTGAGCTTTAGTAAGGTTTCTTTTACGTATGTAGGTGCCCTTGTATTTGGGGCATAGATATTTAGGATTGAGAGTTCATCTTGGTGGATTTTTCCTTTGATGAATATGAAGTGTCCTTCCTTATCTTTTTTGATGACTTTTAGTTAAAAATTGATTTTATTTGATATTAGAATGGCTACTCTGAGCTTGGGATCTCTTACAGCTCTGCTTACAGCAGCTGTTTGGTCTCTCCTCCCGCAATGGCCTAAGCCACAGACCAAACCTACAGGGTATCCAGTGTAAAGGCCACCGCGGTCCCACATCTGTCCCACATCCCCAGCCCTTCCTGGGGCTTCTGCCCATTTGCACTCTTAAAGGTACAGAGTGTTTTAAGCTGCAGCTTAGCTTCATTAAGTGGTGACGTCAGTGGCTTTTGTCAGAAGGTGCATGTCAGGGCTATCAAGTTTCCCTGTAATGTGTCTGAATGTGTCCCCACTGACTAAAGAATGACTAAAAACAAAAACAAAAAGTTAGAGGAGGGTGTGGAGTTTGAAAATACATTTGACCCACATTTGCTGCTCTCATAGACGCTTATATTTCATAACATCACTGCAAGGATGCTGAGGGCAGCGGACTTCTAATCCTTCAGCTCCCTGGGTCTTTTCTTCCCCACTCACGCATTTGCCTCTCTCTAGTCATCTAATCCCATCTGTTCTTAGAGGCGGCAGCACTGTACGTTTCAAAGTTGTTTGGCAATTTCTCTACTTTATCAGTTGTCTCATTTTAACATGAAATCTAGGATGTGAAGCAGGAATTAATGAAGTTGGTGAGAGCAGCAGGATTTTCATCCTCTACCAGCTGGGAAGGAAAGAAAGGCCCACAGGCGCTCTCTTTTCAAGACATCGCCCTTCTTAAAGCTGTGCTGGCTGCCGGACTGTACGACAGCGTGGGGAAGATTATGTGTACAAAGTCAGTGGACGTGACGGAAAAGCTGGCATGCATGGTGGAGACTGCCCAAGGCAAGGCACAAGTGCACCCGTCCTCTGTAAACCGCGATCTACAAACTTACGGGTGGCTCTTGTACCAGGAGAAGGTAAACGCTTTCTCAGATCCCTGCATACAGCGCTAGGCCTCCCTTCTGACACCGTCTGCTGCCTTGATGGTGTTCTCTTTCTCAAATACAACCCTCACCTCTCTGCTCACTTGCTCAAGCAGAACACAAGATAGAAGGTTTCTCTCTGGCTAGTGCCCTTCTACTTGGAATTCAGACAGTTATAGCAAGTGACTTCGGCTAATCTGTGTGTTCCAAAGTATTTCACTAAAGTGGTTGTCTCAGAAAGCAGTGTGTTCCAATTCTAAATAAGGGGAATGTTGGGTAGAATAATGTGGTTATATAAATATATATTTTTTTTTATTAAATTTGTTAGGAAAATACATAATGAAAAATCGCTAAGTGAATTTTTTATATTTTTAGACTGTGAAGTTGTTCCCCCACTTTCTCTTTTGTAGGTGAGGTATGCCAGAGTCTATTTGAGAGAAACGACCCTTATAACGCCTTTCCCAGTTCTGCTCTTTGGAGGGGACATAGAAGTCCAGCACCGAGAGCGGCTTCTGTCTGTGGATGGCTGGATCTATTTTCAGGTATGCGGTCCAGATGACTTTATGAAAATTTTCAAATGCCTGTATCACTGAGTAGACTTTGAGGTTTCGACTGAAGTCTGCATGATCTTTTGCTGTGTGGCTTACTGAGAAAACTTCATCTTAAGTATATGGTTTTTATAATGTGAAGATCATGTTACTGTCACCGAACATTTTTATTAATAATCATTACAATTGCCCTGTGCCAGGAGTATTGACAGCAGTATCGATAACCCAGTAACCCAGTATCTCTGGGTTGTTCCAGATAGCTTCATTGTGACACGGTGTAGGTACTGGGAGGAATCAGCCCTCCCCAAGGCCTGAGGTCGGTTGGGAGTTATTTCCCAAATGCACACCTTTTCACTGTATTTGTTCAGCCCTTCCATACAAAAAACAAACACATTCGTAGTTTTTAAGACATGAAAAATTCGGGGTTGGGTATTTAGCTCAGTGGTAGAGCGCTTGCCTAGGAAGCGCAAGGCCCTGGGTTCGGTCCCCAGCTCCGAAAAAAAGAACCAAAAAAAAAAAAAAAAAAAAAAAAGACATGAAAAATTCTTCTCTGGACAAGGTAAGCCAGGCTAGGCTAATTTGCAAAGGTAAGCTTTTTATTTTCCTCTGTAGCCCCGGCAACACTGACAGTGTAAAGACGTTCTCGTGCATACTGTTACTTATAGCTGTGTGTCTAGAACCAGAGAATCGAATTATGTATTTTAAAAATGCAAATAAGTTGAAGTAATAGAGATTGTCTAAAAATTGGGTTGTAGTGATATTGGTAAGAACTCTACAAATTTACCAAAAAAAAAAAAAAATTGAAATTGAGCACTTAAAATGAGTATTGTTTTGTGATTTATAAATTATCCCTCAATAAAAGTGTTAAAAAGTGTTTCCTCCCAGCAAGGGTGGTAGCTCACACTTTTAATCCCAGCACCCAGGAGGCTGAGAGGTAGAGGCAGAAGGATCTCTGCATTCAAGACCAGCCTGGTCTACATAGTGAGCCCCTGGCCAGGCACAACCGCAGAGGGAGACCCTGTCTCAAACTACTCCCCTACCCCATCCCCCAAATCTCCCCCAGAAGTTTTTAGTTTTGCCCCAGGGTCATATACAAAGAGAAACAGAATCATTGGGACAAGTTGCTTTATTGTGGCAAGAGATACCAGACTTCCTGGGCAGCAGGAGGCCTGCATGGCTGAGCTCCCGTGGTTAACATGTTGTCTGCTCACACTCTCCCTGTTTTATGGTAACAACCCTGGTGTCCTAAGTGGATTAAACTGTGAGGTACTAAGATAGCTTTACGTAAACACATGCAAATGTCCTGATTAACTCTGCCTGTTGTGTCTCCTCTCAACAGGCCCCAGTAAAGATAGCTGTTATTTTTAAGCAGCTAAGAGTTCTCATTGATTCTGTTTTAAGAAAAAAACTTGAAAATCCAAAGATGTCCCTTGAAAGTAAGTGTTTTATTGTGTTTTGGGTAAAAGAAGGTCTGTATTTGTACATTAGTACACAGTTCAAATATAGCATACAGGTGTATATTTAGATGAGGATAATATGCATATAAAGTATTAGTGTGTTGTATTTTTTATTTTATGTGATTTGGTGTTTTTTTCTGCATGTATGTCTGTGTGAGGGCATTGGGTCCCCTAGAACTGGAGTTACTGACGGCTGTGAGCCGCCATGTAGGTGCTGGGAATTGAACCCTGCTCCTTTGAAAGAGCAGCCAGTGCTCTTAAGTCTAGAAGTTGTGATTTTAATATTAGAATGCCCTGTGACACACTGAAACCATACTTTTGATATAATTATTGATAAAATCTTGTTTTTGATAAAATCTACTTTTGCTAAATTCTATTCACTTGTACACAATTAGTGACTATTTGCACCTTATTCTCTTAAAATCTTTACTCCTGGTCTCTTTAACTTTACTTGTAAACTGTCCACTTCACAGACAAAAACAAATCAGCATAAGTTTTGCTACTTTGTCGGCTTGTCGTAGCTGTTTTCTCTGCTATGTTTCTTACAAATGCACAACCAGAAGTTGGTAAAAGTGCTTTAGCCTTCTACAGAGGCCTGAAATAAACCTGCGGCTTTTCAGATGCACGGTCCAGCACTGCCCTGGTGGGCACATCACCAGTCCTAACAAATGTGGAAATGACTCAAGGTTCAATGCCTGTTCTAGGCACACTAATTTCTCCAAAGAGACCTGTGATGGTCTTGTCTGTTGTATTTCTCTTCTCCCACGATGGCCTTTTTAAATGAATAACTATTGTAATAAACTCCTACGATGTCCCAGCCTTAGGAGTTAGTTGGACGAATCCTTGAGCTTTGATTTAATGTGCTCCTTGAAAGCTGTAGTTTCTATAAGCCAGTGGTTTTCTCTTGATTCAGGCCAAGTTTAGAACTATTATTTTCTAGTTGGTACTATAGTCTTTCCATGCTGTTGTATCATAAGCACTGAAGTGTGGCTTTTCTGCTTTAATAATGTTAAGAATTATCTGGGGATAGAGAGATGGCTCAATGGTTAAGAGCATTGACTGCTCTTCCAGAAGACCTGGGTTCAATTCCCAGCAACCACATGACAGTTCACAACTGTCTGTAACTCCAATTCCAGAGCAGCTGACACCTCACATAGATACACACGCTAGCAAAACACCAGTGCACATAAAACATAAGTCACTTGAAAAATATTTTTTAAAAAGAATTACCTATACATCCGATGTTTATTTTGACTTGGGAAGGAAGGTAACGTTTGTGATGTTTCTGGCTTTACTATAAAGACAGGTTGTGGTAGTGACTCACACAGAACTGTCTAAAGTTACCCCTGTGCTTTCTAGTGCTCTCTACTTTTCTTCAAATTCACTAACAGTCCTTTAGATGAGCGCAGCTCCACTGCCAACAAGAGCCTCCTCTCCCCTCCGACCTCCGCTTTGTCCTTGCTTTCTTCACTGCCTCTAGCTCCTCAGTACCTGAGTCGGCCAGCACAGGCCCAGGTCAAAGTCTCAGGACAACCACTTCAACTAGGGACACTGGGCCCTAGTGTAAGTGTAGAGTGTCTTGCAGTCTTGCAGCCCCACCCTGACAGCTCTCTGAAAAGTGGCTGTGAGAGTTACAGGAAGTCACAATTCCAGAGCTGTTTAAACAGGAGTAGTTGTTAATAAGCCCACCTTAGCAAGTAATGTCACCAGTTTGTGGATTCAGCTGTGGTTTGGTCCTCTTGTTGTGTAGATAACCCTGTCACGTCCCATTGACACCTCTCTGAGAGCATTTCCTTTTTAGAATGTTTGTTCCCTTGGTCCAGGCCTGGAACAAAACCACTGCCATCTTTGCCCATTTGGTAAAAATCCTGTCATGCTGCAAAACAGGAAAGAGTAAATAAAGCATCAGCCTGGATCAGCTCAGTGAAAACAAATGAGGAACTTCTTGAAGGAATTTCTAAAGAACCAGTTATAGAAATAGCAGGCTAGGCTTCATAGTGCGCATCAGTAATCCCAGCATGTGGGAAGCTGAGGCAGGGGGGTTGTGGGTTCCAGCCCAGTGTGGACTACAAAACAAAACCTTGTGTAAAAAAAGAAAAGACAAAAAAAAAAAAAAAAAAAAAAAACCCAAAAAACAAAAAACACTTATATCTCATTAATTTGGGCCTTTGTCTTTAAATACTCAAATATCAACTTCTTTTTACAAAGTGTTAACTTTAGTCAGCATAACTCTTATAGGGCAACCAATTTGACTTTTCTGAACATCTCTGGTAACACAGTATACATGTCTAGTGTTGGTTTGCACTCTAATTTAAGAAGACTTGTAATGAGATGCACCTCTGTTTGTACATATGTGTGTTAGAGAATTAGCCAGTGTTGCAATGTTTACAGGTGTTTTGATTTATTTATTTTTCATTCCCTCAGATGACAAGATTCTACAGATCATTACAGAATTGATAAAAACAGAGAATAACTGATGCTGGAATCCATGATTACCTGCTTCTACAGTTAAGATAAAGATACGGTCCTGAAATTATGTGAAGGTCGGCTATCCCATTACGTATTTCATTGCCTGAAGTGTTGGTACTAGCCATTAGCCTGAAGACGGGGGTGGGGAAAGCACATTCTATCAACCTGGACTTTTCTAGCTCCTTTGTAATGATGATGATGCTCAATGTATTTGCCATGACATTTACAATAAATTCTTTGGTATCAATCCTATTTCTCCATCTTTGTGTCACTAGGCCACGACCAGTGTCTGCTGTCTGAAGCGTACTGCTTTGCTTCCTGTGTGTAGTCCCAGTCAATAACAGGCCTTCATATTTGGAGAGTAAATTTAGAGTTTTGTGCTATTTCTTAGGGTTTCTGTTGCTATGAGAAAACACCATAAGCAAAAGCAACTTGAGGAGGGAGGAAAGGGTTTGTTTCAACTTATACTTAGCAAGACACAACATCATAGAGGGAAGTCAGGCTGGACACCTGGAGGCAGGCACTGATGCGGAAGCCATGGAGTGGGGCTCCTTACTGACTTGCTCCTCAGGGCTTACTCAGCCTGCTTTCTTATAGGACCCAGGAGTGGCACCACCCGCACTGTCCCCTCCACGTTGATCACTAATTAAGAAAATGCTCCACCAGCTTCTCTACTGGCCAATCTTATGGAAACACTTTCTCACTGTGGTTCCCTTTACTCAGATAACTCTAGCTGTGGGGAGTTGACAGCTCATTACCCGATAAGAAGGTAATCTCTCAAACCAGCTAGTTTTCAGTTTCATGACAAAGAAATCATCAGGCCAGGCAGGCTTGGGAGGCAGAGGCAAGTAGATCTCTGTGAGCTCAAGGATAGCCTGGTCTACATAGTGAGTTCCAGGATAGCCAGAGCTACATGGTGAGACTCTGTCTGGAAAAACAACAACAAAAACAAAAAGGGAACTTCAGGAAGCACTTAATGCTTGATATTCAAAATGGCAATCTAAGCCGGGGCACTGGTTATAGATGCCACTTACTTCAGTGGTGTTCAGAAAACAAGGGGACAGGCTGCTAGCAGGTAGGCTGGAATGACTGACACTGCTCTCTGCCTTCAGCTAGCTACCTTACATGCTCTCATTCCACATTTGAACCTTTTGTTTTAAATTTCATGGGGTGAGGGGGTTGTGCATATGCACGAACCACAGTATGGATATAAAGATCTGAGGACAGCTTGTGGAACCTGGTTCTGTTCTTCAGTAATAGTGGGTCTAGGGACTGAATAGGACATTGGTTTGGCAGTGTCATGATTCCTTTGAGTCACCGTTGAAGGCTGTTAGTGTTCATTTGTGCACGGAGAGTTGGTAGCCTTGGGATGGCAGTGTTTGCCGTGTTTTGCTCTCACTCACCTTTGAAACTCTATTTGCATTACTTTGAGGGATTTTTCTCATTTCCCAACAACAAATTAATGAACTTCAAGTACATTTCTCTTTAGATCAAAAGTAGAAATCTTATTGAAATAAAGGATTAAGATAGGACCTAACACAATTACTTGAGTCTTACAATAGGTATGGTTTTAGCATTAGTGAATGAGTAAAGGACACTGTAAGGTTCACCTTGTGTTCAGAGGAAAGTAAGCAGAGTCCTTGGTAGCAGTCTCTAGTTCTAGGTGTGTGGTGGCCTTAGGGCAAAGGAATTAAGAGCAAGGCATCTGGGGGTTGGGAATTTGGCTCAGTGGCAGAGCGCTTGCCTAGGAAGCGCAAGGCCCTGGGTTCGGTCCCCAGCTCTGAAAAAAAAAAGAACCAAAAAAAAAAAGAGCAAGGCATCTGGTGTAGCTGTAGTTTGGAGTCTGGCTTGTACCACTAGCTACTTGGTCGGCATCAAGAGCTGGGCAACTTGGGACACGAGACACAGAAGCAAAGGAGTCCTAGGTCTGCATGTAGTGCTTGGAGTTTGTATGTCAGGAGAGGGTCCCAAATGTTACCTGAACTCATGTGCCTATCACAACAACCTATAAGGTAGGTATTAATGACACCATTTTATACATGAGAAACAAGATAACTCACCAGAAAGCAAACACACTCGTAATAAGTGGCAGTCATACAGTACCAACCTTTAAATCTCTGAAATATAGTCATTGATAAGTGAAGTGCTAACTCACATTTGAGCTAGGGTTATCATATTAGTCTTTGACTCCAGATGACAGATACATAGAGAATTAGGTAGTCTCCAAAGGGGAGAGGAGAGAGATCATAGAAGTTGAAATATAGAACTCAATGCTATCACTTTTTTACTCAATTATCTTATGGGTAGCAGGGGTATGTTCTGTGGTGCTCTTGTGGAAGTCAGAGCCCTTCCTTTCCACCATGGGAGTCCCAAGGATCAAACAGGCCCCCCATCAACATGGCAAGACACACTTCAAATAAAAAACCAAGGTTCAGCAAAATAGCTGGGAAGGCAGAAGTGCTTTCCTACCAAGCCTGATGACCTCGGTTCAATACCAGGACTCATAAAGGTGGCAGGAGAGATCTGCCTCCCCAGAGTTGTCCTCTGACCTGCAAAGGCAAACTGACACTCGTGGACTCACATTCACATGCGTGCACTAATAATAGTGCAGCAAAACACAGAGCAGAGTCGGTTTAAAGGGGGGCGCTTACTCTGCTGCGCAGTTTTGAAGGTCTCAGGCCATCACCCACCAGCTCCATTGCCTTGTGCCGTGACAGTACACAATGGCAGGAGTGTGTGCAGCCAAAAGAGTTCCTGTCACTTTCCAGCAGCACCAAGCTGAGGATCAAGCCTTTAACACACAAGCCTTTGGGCAGACTGAAACAAGCATTGTGACTAGTCAATCATAGTGCAGTGTTTACTTGAAACTTAAAAGCAAAACAGCCATAAATATTCTAGAGTAAAATACACCTTAAGTCGGCTAACTTCCCAGACACACTAGCTGCTTGTTGTGGTTTGTCCTGAAGTTATCTGTATTTTGATGCTAATCTACTGCCCCAAGGACAGCTGCCTAGTCAAGGACTCAGAACTCTGAGACTTCACCAGAACCACCTCCTCATTGAATTTGTAAAGTACAGGTGAGGGGCAGGTACCGGATAGAAGGAGGCCTGTCATTGGAGGAGAAGGCAGGATGGGTGGGAGAGAAGTTTGAAGGAAGAGGAAGAGACTAGAAGAGAAAGGAGAGTGAGAGAGGGGAGAAGCCATGGCAGGTGATGTTAAGATTCTGCTCTGTGTATTTACAGGTTGTTATCAATGTTCTTAAGAGATGGATGGTACCGGGCTTTGTATGTTTAAGTGGGCAATTATATCTTACCAACTGGGTCAAAGATTATTGTGTTATGTGTTCTTTAATGGGTAGATTTTTTTTTTAAGATTTATTTATTTGTTATATACATGTAGCTGTCTTCAGACATACCAGAAGAGGGCATTGGATCCCGTTACAGATGGTTGTGAGCCACCATGTGGTTGCTGGGATTTGAACTCAGGACCTCTGGAAGAACATTCAGTGCTCTTAACCACTGAGCCATCTCTCCAGCCCCTAATGTGTAGATTTAAGTAATGTAATGGAGTGTGGGACACCGCAGTGCAGACCCAGCGAGGTAAAAGACAACTCTACTTTTTATTTTTATATTTTTACAACAACAGCAGCTGCACAGTAAAGGGTATTAATTCAGATACGTGACCTGACCATGCATCATCCCACTGCAGACCTTGAATGCTTACAATTATTTGTTAATTATACTTCAATTAAGAGAAAGAATAAAGAGAACACTTATCCCTCAAAGGATAATCAAGAAAAGCAGAGACCACCCACAAAACAGAAGAAAATAAAAACAGTATCCCTGGCAAGGACACTGCATCCACAATACACTAAATGTCAGTCACACCATGAAGGAGAAGATAGAGAAAATAACCCAATGTGAAAATGCTCATACTATGTTTGAAAAGCCCCCAGCTACATGACAGGAAATGGTGAGAAACTAAAACTGTTCATGTAAGGCTATGGGAAGGCCGGGATACTCACTCTTGCCAATTCTCGTCAACACAGAAGTTTGTGGTTGAGGTATGACCTCTCAGCTTCCTCTTCCTGCTGCCCTGTCCCCTGCCCCTGTTGTAGACTTCCTCTGGAACCGTAAGCCAAAATAAATCCTTTGTCCATGTAACCTTGGTCACGGTACTTTATTAGAGCAGCAAAAAGTCACTAATACAGAAGTTGGTGCCAGGGCTGTGGGGCGGTTGCTGGGAAGAACCTGACCAGGGCTTTTGGGAGGATTATGGAGGGTTTGGGAACTTCGGATTAGAAAGTTCAAGGTAGCCATAATGTTGAGCTCATGGTGTGGTTACTACTGATAACTCTTATGCAGGCCCACAGTGGAAAAGAACAAGTGGGGCAGAAAGAGTACAAAGTGTACAGTTTAGAGAGGGAAGAGCATGAGGAAGCTTAACATTACAGCCAAGGCATGTGCTGGAAGAGGGGCTGTAAGGAGACTAATATCGGAGTTAGAGAGAGGCCTCCTGCTTTTCACTGGACTGATGGGAAAGATGCCCTCAGGGCGATATTCTGGCTAACTAAGCTTCCAACGAATGGCCTAGAGTCTTCTGCTCCAGGAATACAGCAGTGTACAAAGGCTGTTGCAGATGTGATTCCAAGAGATGAGGGTCCGTCTCGAGCTGCCAGCCAAACTTGATAGTGTGTTCCACTTGGAACTGGCTCATCCCCTCTGAACTGGAAAGAGAAGCTTATTGGCTAAACCCTCAGGGCCTCTAGGTACCTCATTAATTAAATTGTTAACCCTTGGGGAAAGTGTGCTCCTGCAAGTAAATATAGGACCAGAAGAGTAAGGGTCTTACTATGCAAATGCTGGCAAGAATATGGAGTAAACCAGAGTTCCTCGGTCTCCAAAGACACCAGGAGGCATGTTCCTGGATGATGTTCCCCTTCAGCAACTCCACAGCTAATACACTTAAAGGCTGTCACATCCTGATGTCTCCAAAGCTTAGGATGCGAGTGGCTCTCCACAGCTGCTCTGTTGCGATTGGATTTTGCTGTCAGCATCTCCTCAGGGCAGCTGTATTTCTACACTACTGTAAAAGATAGAGCCATGCTTGGTACTTAGTAGGTGCTCTAAATGTTATAAAAGCACGAAAGGATAACCAGGGCAGCCAGACCCAACTGCATGCTACTAGCAGGTGTTTTATAGGTTTCCTGGAATTCTTTGTCTCAGAGCTGCTGCTTCTGAGGAAGGGTGCACAAACAAGCTGCTGTCTGCAACAGGCTTGTCAGTCATGCCTTAAGAACAAAGACACCGCTACCCTAGCTTCTGGGACCAACTGTTTTCTGAACCCTTCCCTTCATCTCCAGCCAGGCTGCCCGACTGACAAAAATTTCACTCCTCGGCCAAGATAAACTTAGCTACCCAGCCCTGGTGCTCTCAGAGGGAGATGACGTCCTCTGAAGCAGTGGCAGCTTCATGGTCAAGGGCAGACTGTGACCATCCTTCTCCAAATAACTTCATGTTTCCTCTGGCCTCGCGAAGCCTTGCTCATTTTCATGTCACTCCTGGTTCTCAGTTTTTACCTCTTGGAATATCCTGGGTTAAGGGATCCTGCTTGTCTTGTGCACCATAGCCCTGGAAGGTTGATCACAAGAAAAGACAGCCAGCACTGTGTGCTCTTCATCCTCAGGGGATTCCATCCCCTTCACATGGCTCTCCTATCATGGCATTGGTTAGAGAATAGGCAGGGCCTTTCCTTTGGTTCTCCTTGGCATTTAAGGACACAGAATGGAGCTGGACAGTGGTGATGCATTTTAATCCCAGCAGTCAGGAGGCCGAGGCAGGCAAACCTATGAGTTTGAGGCCAACTTGGTCTACAGAGGAAGTTTCCGGACAACCAGGGCTACACAGAGAAACCCTGTTTTGAAGGGGGAAAGGGTGTAGAACAGCACAGAAGGCACACAGCATGCTGGAATCGTGGACTTGGATTTGAGTCCAGCATATTTCACCTATGGAAAGTTAACTTTTGAATCTAGCTGATCTTGTTCTCAAACCTAAAAAGTAAAGCAACACTTCTGCCTACTCATCTGGTCAAGACAATGATTAAAGGTTGCAATGAGGTACAATCGCATAAGCTGACAGACACAGCGAGCGTTGATAATAATAGTGTTATCCTCTATGAGCTGACTCCACTGCCTCTCTGGCTCTGCCTGCTGCCTCCTGCCCCACCTCGCTTCTGTTCAATCACAGTGACCTCTGTTGTTTCTCCATTTGCAGGGCCTACTGAGGCCCCGGGAACTTTGCACTGTGAGGTTGTCTGACAGGTACTGTTCCCACAGTTGCCCACCTGGTTACTGTCCACTAGAAGTCTTGCACAAGATGCTACCTTTCCACTCTGCTGCTCCTGACCAGTTAATACTGCAGCCTGTCCTGTGGCACTCCAGGCCATAGTCCTCGTAGCTTGTATGTCTTTGTGTGACCACCCTACGGAAGGCTGGACAGAGCTAAAACCCTGCATACTGAAACAAAAGCAAAGCTCATCTCACAGCCAAATGCTACTCCATGTTCTTTATTTGCTGTGGTCTGCATTCATCTCCTGCCAAATGCCCAGTGTAGTGAGGCTTTAAAAGGTAATTAAAGAGCCATGAGAGCTCTCTCCCTATGAGGACTCAATCGCTCGTGCTCTCTCTCTCTCGCTCTCTCGCTCTCTCACTCTCTCTCACTCTCTCGCTCTCTTTCTCTCTGTCTCTGTGGGGTTTTTGTTTGTTTGTTTGTTTGTTTTTGTTTTCATTTTGTTTGTTTGGTTTGGATTGGTTTGGTTTGGTTTTTGAGACAGGGTTTAATCTGTATATCCCTGGCTGTCCTGGAACTTGCTCTATACTCCAGGCTGGCCTCTAACTCAGAGATCCCCCTGCCTCTGCCTCTTAAGTGCTATGCTAGGTTTAAACCTGTGTGCCACAACCTCCCAGCAAGATTAGGCACTCTTATAACAATTCGTGTGTGTGTGCGTGTGTGTGTGTGTGTGTGTGTGTGCGTGTGTGTGTGTGTGTGCGTGTGTGTGTGTGTGCGTGTGTGTGTGTGCGTGTGTGTGTGTGCGTGCGTGTGTGTGCGTGTGTGTGTGTGCGTGTGTGTGTGTGCGTGTGTGTGCGTGTGTGTGTGTGCGTGTGTGTGTGTGTGCGTGTGTGTGTGTGTGTGTGTGTGTGTGTGTGTACCTGCATACATGGAGGTTAATAAGAGGACACTTCATCTTCTGAAACCTGAGTTGCAGGTTGCAGTGAGCTGTGAGACATGGGTGCTGGAAACTGAACTCATGTCCTTTGGAAGAGCAATATATTGGTTTAAATGAGACTGCCCCATACGTCTCAGGTATTTAAATACTTGTTCCCAAGTTGGTGACTGTTTGGGAAAGATTAGTAGGTATGGCTTTAGTTCTGGAGGAAGTATGTCCATGGGGCGGGCTTTGAGGTTCTAAACTCAGGCCAGTTTGTGTCCATTTTTTCCAAAGGAACATAACGATGGGGGATAGATAGATAGATAAAGATTTAAAATATATAACATTTAATTTATATATATATGTGTGTGTATATATATATATATATATATATATCCATGTACATACATGGATATGGATATGGATATGCGTATAAAGGGATTTGTTAGCGTGGCTTACAGGCTGTGGTCTGAGTAGTCCAATGACTATCTCCTGCTGGAAAAGAGTGTAATCTGTAGTTGTTCAGGTCACAAGACTGGATGTTTCTGTAGCCCCAGTCTGCTACTGGAGTTGCAGGAAGTCCGAGCGACCTGCCGATTCTAGGTTGGGATCTTGAAGAAGCAGGTCTATCAATGGCTTAGGACCAGGATCCTGATGAACTCGCCAGTGAGAGCAAGCAGGCAAAACACAAACGATTCCTCCTTCTATGTCCCTTCTGGTGGACCAGACTCTGGGTGCCTTCCAAACTCAAATAGTCCAATCAAAAAGTGCTCACAGGTCCATCCAGCTGCTTGGGTTTTAGTTATTAACTCCAGGTACAAGTTGACAACAAGCTTAGACATCACAAGAACATACCAGAAAAAAAAACAAACACCCCCCCACACACACAAACTGAAAAAAAAAGAAAAAGTATTTTTCTCTGCCATCCTTGTTGAGGTTTGGTCTGTTGTAATATATTATAATGCTAACTACTGCCCCCTCCAAGGTCTGGTTGCCCCCAGGGACAAGTAAATCCTTGTACACCAAGTGATGCTATATAACCTTGTTCCTTAGTTTCAAATGATTGGTTGCATAAAGACGCCTACAGCCTATAGCTGGGCAGAAGAGAGGTAGTCACAGTTTCCGTTCCTGGGCTTGGGGGAGTCTGAGGAAGAACCATGAGGGAGAAGAGAGAGAAGTGTGAAGAGAGAGGAAGAAGACACCATAGGGTAAGGGATCGTGAGAACTGGGCCATGAGGAAGAGAGGCCCAGGAGAGGCCCAGGTAACATGGAAAGTCATATCTCAGGGTTATTGACAGGGAAGCTGACAAAATAACTTAGAAGGTTGATATCTGCCCACCTCTGGCGATATTAAGGCTTATTATAAATATAAAGGTTGTGTATCTTTTATCTGGTAACTAAATGATCTAAGGTGGGGTAGAAACTCCTGATTGGGGGCTGGAGAGATGGCTCAGAGGTTAAGAGCACCGACTGCTCTTCCAGAGGTCCTGAGTTCAAATCCCAGCAACCACATGGTGGCTCACAACCATCTGTAATGGGATCTGATGCCCTCTTCTGGTGTGTCGGAAGACAGTGACAGTGTATTCACATAAAACAAATAAACCTTTAAAAAAAAAGATAAAATGAAGCCTTAAAAAAAAAAAAGGAAAGAGGGAAACTCCTGATTGATGTTAAATATTTACCATGATACATCCTTGGTGGCAAAAAGACAGACATTCTACCTTAGCTAGACACTCACATACCTATGGCAGACACTGGTTCTGGTGCACACTTCAGAAGCAGATGACATCCTATTTAATCCTTGGCAGTCTCGGGGGCTTCTGAATACCACCCTTTTGTTGTCAACCACTACAGAAACTGAAGATCAGTGAGGCTGTGTAATTTGCAGAAAGGGTCAAGGCTGGTGGCTTCAGCTTGTACCCAAGCACTTCGCCCTGGAAGCTTTGAGCCATTGCTCTGTACTGCCTGTGCCCAGCAGATCGCCACAAGTGGGTGGGAGAGAGAACATATCTACTCTGGAAGGGAAGCCGTGCTCTTGAGAGTGTGTACTGAACCCTTCCTGACCTGGGCATTGGCAAGACACCAGGAAGGCAGTAAAAGAAAACTTTCTCCCCAGGTGGACCTTGAGACGTGGAAGTCAAATGTCTGGATTTACAAAATGGGCTGAAGGGAGAGAAAAAAAAAACAAAACAAAACCCCCAAACCCTGCCCTTTGTTTACCAAATACCAGCAAAACTTGTCCGACTTTAAGTACTTTAAATACCACTGAGATTTGGAGCCTAAGTACTGTAAAAGAAAAGATTCATAAGTAAATATAATTTTCAGTGGTATCCAACTGAGTTTAAAGATTTCCTAAGGGTCCAGCAAGGTTGTCTAAGGTTGGCAGCAATTCACTGGCTTTGTTTGCCAAAAGAAGGTACAATCAATGCCCCCCACTTTAATCCCCACCCTTGATCTGGGTAAGAGGAGGGTGAAACGTTGTCTTAAGCTGGAGTCCCAAGCTGGAGGGGGAAATCCCCCAAATCTTTGGCTCCTTCTTACTAATCAAATATCCCCTTGTTCCCTGTATTAAGCGTACCTGCATGTATTTCGTTGCATCAATGTTCACGAGGGAGACTGATTTGTAATTCTCTTGCTTTGTTGAGTGTTTGTGTGGTTTGGGTATCAGGGTGAATGGTCTCAAAATGAATTTGGCAATATTCCTTGTGTTTCTATTTTTGTGGAATAACTGGAGGAGTACTGTTATTAGCTCTTCTTTGAAAGTCTGGTAGAAGGGGCTGGAGAGATGGCTCAGTGGTTAAGAGCACTGACTGCTCTTCCAGAGTTCAAATCCCAGCAACCACATGGTGGCTCACAACCATCTGTCATAGGATATGATGCCCTCTTCTGGTGTGTCTGAAGACAGATACAGCATATTCATATACATTAAATAAATAAATAAATCTTTAAAAAAGAAAAAGAAAAAAAGAGAGTCTGGTAGAATTTTGTGCTAAAATCGTCTGGCCTTGGTCTATTTTTTGGTTGGAAGACTTATGATTGCTTCTATTTCCCTAGGGGTTATAGGTCTATTTAAATTATTTATCATTTAATATTAATATCATTTAATTATTGTTCTGTGCTTCATTAAGCGTAGGGAAACTTAACTCTTTATTAACTCTTTATTGTGCCTTAATAAGTGCTAATATCTGTCGATTAACACATTATGTTTAGCAGTGGGGAAATTACATAAAAGAATTTATTGCTAGTGCTCCTTTCTCTGGCCAGTCAGCCAGAAGCTCTCTCTAGGCCAGTGAGCCTTGTTAATTCTTTTGGAAAAAGAGAGAAAAAGGAAAAATGTCACTCATGTGGACACACACACACCGGTTAAAGTGGAAAATGGCAGTACCCATACATTTGGATGGAGGGAGGGAGGGAGGGAGGGAGGGAGGGAGGGAGGGAGGGAGGGATGGATGGGTGGGTGGGTGGATGGATGGATGGATGGGTGGGTGGATGGATGGATGGATGGATGGGTGGTTGGATGGGTGGGTGGTTGGATGGGTGGTTGGGTGGATGGGTGGTTGGGTGGGTGGATGGATGGGTGGTTGGGTGGATGGATGGATGGGTGGTTGGGTGGGTGGATGGTTGGGTGGGTGGATGGTTGGGTGGGTGGATGGTTGGGTGGGTGGATGGATGGGTGGTTGGGTGGATGGGTGGTTGGATGGGTGGATGGGTGGGTGGATGGTTGGGTGGGTGGATGGTTGGGTGGGTGGATGGATGGGTGGGTGGATGGATGGGTGGTTGGGTGGATGGGTAGATGGGTGGTTGGGTGGGTGGATGGATGGGTGGGTGGATGGATGGTTGGGTGGGTGGATGGATGGGTGGGTGGATGGATGGGTGGTTGGGTGGATGGGTGGGTGGGTGGGTGGTTGGGTGGGTGGATGGATGGGTGGTTGGGTGGGTGGATGGATGGGTGGGTGGATGGATGGGTGGGTGGGTGGATGGGTGGATGGGTGGGTGGGTGGTTGGGTGGGTGGATGGATGGGTGGTTGGGTGGGTGGATGGATGGGTGGGTGGATGGATGAGGCTGACCTTCCCCCCCCCCAGCCATCACTTTATTTCTTCTCTCTGGCCTTTTTATACCTTCTTAGACAAAAGTTCTTCAGAAAATTACTTCATAGATAAAATGTTACACAAAACGGGGAGTTTCAGAAAGATATCAATAACAAGTTCAAAGCAATATTGCATACTGTAAGCTCATTATATAGAAGTTCAAAGCAACAGTTCTTACACAGCCTTGCCCTATATTAGTGCACACCTGTGGCTTTTATCCTTGCTCCTGAATGTATTTCCTTGAACACAGATTTGTTCCAAGCCTATTTCTCTTTTAAATGTAATTACACTCACTCACTGTATTTCCCATTATGCAGCCTGTTCTTGATTCTAACTTTATCACACCTTTCTAGCAAAATAACTAAAACCACCTCTTGAAACCTTCTCCCTAAGAGTATTTGAATCAAATCAGGAATTCTATAAAATCATTAATTCATCTAAACAGTGCTAATTCAGGAAAGTTCATCTTTATGTTGATCTGCAAAAAAATCTGCTCAATAGGGTGGGCTGATGCCCAGGAATCCTTAGGCTATGTAAGACAGGAAAGGTGTATGAGCTTCAAGAAGCCATCCTGAGATGAAGTCTCTTGGGACCTTGCCTCTCAGAGCTCACCCACCTTAGGCCATGCAAAAAGATGGGCCACCTCCTGGAAGGTCACCTGCTGTCCTTAGCCTTTCCTAGATGGCTCCTGACATCCATCAGGACATTTGTTCACTTCTTCCAGGTTTTCCAGTTTTGTAGAGTACAGGGTTTGAAGCATGAGCTAATGATTCTTCAGATTTTCTTTTTCATTTCTCGTTTTGTTACTTTGGATATTCTCTCTCTGACTTTTAGTTAGGACTATGGGGTTTGTCTATCTGGTTGATTGTTCTCAAAGAAGCAACTCTTTGTTTCACTGATTCTTTGTATCATTCTCTTTGTTTCTTTTTGTTGTTTTGTTCTTTTTATTTCAGCCCTGAATTTATTTCCTCCTGTCTACTCCTCCTGTGTGTATTTGCTTCTTTTTGTTCTAGAGCTTTCAAGTGTGTTGTTAAGTTGCTAGTAGGAGATCTGATTTCCTTATGTTTAGTACAATGAACTTTTCTTTTAGCACTGCTTTCATTGTGTCCCATAAGTTTGGGTATCTTGTGCGTTGTTTCTATTGAATTCTACGGAGTCTAATTTCTTTTTTTCTGTCTTGACAGGAGAGAGTCAGTAGAGAGATGTTCAGTTTCTACGAGTTTGTAGGTTTTCTGTAGTTTCTATTGCTGTTGAAATCCAGCTTTAATCCATGGTGGTTTGATAAGAAACAGAGGCCCCGGGGGGGGGCTGGAGAGATGGCTCAGTGGTTAAGAGCACTGACTGCTCTTCCAGAGGTCCTGAGTTCAATTCCCAACAACCACATGGTGGCTCACAATCATCTGTAATGAGACCCGATGCCCACTTCTGGTGTGTCTGAAGACAGCTAGACTGTACTTATGTATAATAAATAAATCTTTTTTTAAAAAAAGAAAGTAAGAAACAGAAGCTGTTGGTATTCTGCCTAAGTTCCACCCCCACAGCTACCTGGGAGCAGACAGGTACGCTCTGCCCCACAGTTGCTTGGCAACAGCCGGCTGCTTGCCCCTCCTCTTCCTCTTGCTTGCTCTTTGTTCTTCCCTGCTCTTCCCTCCCTGTCCCTTCTCTCTACCCCCCCACCCCCCACCCCACCCCCACCTCCCTCCATGTGCCCATGGCCGACCTTTCCTCTCCTCTACTCTTTTCTCATTAAACCTCTCCACGTGGAACCATGTTGGCTTGGTGTGCTCTTTTGGGCATGAACCGAGATTTAAACCCTAACAGAGGCCCCCAGTTCCAGAGACATTAACAAACTGATCTTAAAGACCTTTCACAGGGCAAATTAGAAGCCCAGGAATTGGACCAGGTAGAAAATACTACAAATATTGAGGAGCGTGTGACACCAGTTTCTCAGTGAGGGTTGAGGGTAGAAATTTTCAGAAGGTAGAGAGAGCAACAAAACATAGGATATGTAGGCATGTTATCTTACATGTCCCAAAGCTACCTTACATGTCCCATCCACAACTAGATGCAGAGACTCAGGCACAGAATCTGCTGCCCAGCGTTGATGGTGCTATTTACCCTCGTTCACTGACACACAGGTTCTCTTCCCAAGACCCAGCCCCCAACTTCGAATACCTGTTCATCTTCCCCATGTGAGTTCTTGACAAACAGACCTCACCAGCCTGACAGACACACACAAAATCCTTATCTTCATATAGGCTTCCCTGCTGATCCTTTCTTATCTCAGCTAATGACAATGAATTCTATTTCTCGGGCCAGAAAACTGGGGTGATCCTTTGTTCACAGATTATGGCTTTACATAAAACATGTTAGCACGGTCAAGGTCAAAATATATCTGGACTCTCTCCAGTTCTCACTGCTTCTCCAAGCCTTATCCCGGTCCAAGACTCCATCTCTCCATCTGCTTTCACTTGGATTATCTATCTACCCACCCACCCATCTACCCACTACCCACCTACCCATCTACCCACTACCCACCTACCCATCTACCCACTACCCACCTACCCATCTACCTATCTACTTATCTGCCAACCTACCCATCTACCCACCCACCTATCTACCCACCTACCCATCTACCCATCTACCCACTACCCACCTACCCATCTACCCATCTACCTATCTACTTATCTACCAACCTATCTACCCACCTACCCACCTACCCACCTACCTACTCACCTACCCATCTACCTATCTACTTATCTACCTATCTACTTATCTACCAACCTACCCACCTACCCACCTAACCACCTATCCACCTACCCACCTACCCACCTAACCATCTACTCATCTACCCCTCTACCTACCCACCTACCCGCCTATGTACCTACCTACCTACCTATCTTGGCTTTTTGAAACAGTGTTTCCCTGTGTAGCCCTGGCTATCCTGGAGCTCACAGAGATCCACTGCCTGGCCTTAAAGGCCTGACCCACCTGGGTTACTTCAGCAGCCTCTTCAGTGGGCTCCATTTCTCTCTGTGCCCTCTCCACCAGCTGCTATATATTCTCTGTCTGGTTTAAATTTTATAAACAATGCTATTCATAGATATGACATGAGTCAGAAATGGAACTTATTGTATGTATATGATGCATGTGACAGGGCCGGGGGGTCACATGCTGTGGCATGTGCATGGTGAAGGACAATTTTGTGTAGTTGGTTCTCTCCATCTTCATGGGTTCCAGGCACTGAACTCAGGCTTTAAGGCAAGCAAGCATCTTTATCTGCTGAGCCATCTCACCGACCTCTATATACGTAATTTGAAAGTTCCTAGAGATCACATTTATTGAAAAAAAAAGTCAAAATTAACTGTGATAATGTCTTTTATTTTAAAAGCCCTTGTGAGAACCTCTCTGTTTGCACCTCCCATTTCTCCCTCCTGTTACTCTCTTCCAGACTACTGCTTGCCTCCTGGCCTTTGCTTACACTGGTCTCTACTGCAAATGCTCTTTCCCCGTACTATACACCTGCTCCATTCCCCAACTCTCTCGGTCAGGTCTGTGCTCCAATGGCATTTGTTCAGTGAGGATTTTTAGGACAACGTAAGACCCCTGTATTCCAATGCTCTACTGTTCCTCTTTCCCCCCTTTATTCTTCTAAGCTTATTGCACCAGCTAAAATATTAAATGTTTAAATATTATTTGACCATTTTGTCTACTCCTCCAAAATGAAAACTTTTGTTTTGGTTTGGCTTGAGTCTTTTTCTTTTGTTTTCCAAGACAGGGTTTCTCTGTGTAGCCCTGGTTGTCCTAGAAGTAACGCTATAGACCAGGCTGACCTCAAACTCACAGAGATCTGCCTGCCTCTGCCTCCTGAGTGTTGGGCGGAATGAAAACTTGTGAGAGTAGGAAATTTGGTCTATTTATCCGATGCTACATTCCTTGGAGGAGATGGTTCAATTGGTACAGGTCCTTGCCTCAAGCCCGGTGGCCTGGATTCAACCTTTGGGACCCCCATGGTGGAAAGGGAGAAGCGACTATTTCAAGTTGTTCTCTGGCCTCCAAACACACATCATGGCCAGCACCACCACCAAATAAACAAAGGTAGAAAAATGTATCTTTAATGAAGAAAAAACAAGGACAGACACTTGTAGATGTATGTGATGAATGAGCGAGGGCATTAGTAAAAGCAGACACTGCTGTTAACAAGCACAAGCCACCATTTGGGTGGGGAAACAGCAGTAAGGCCGCTATGCTGGCCGCCGAGACGCAGGTGGCTATGAGTCTTTGCTCTGTGTCTACAAGGAAGCACCAGAAACCCCAAGTACTGGAGAAGGGGGCCGCTTCTGTGCAGCAGCAGGTGGAAGTCCTAGGATAAATTCCAGCCTTCTGTTTAGAAGGGGCCTCTCAGATGGTGTTCTTACATCCAGGTGTAATCAGTTAGAAGTGAGCTTTCAGCCAGCACTAAAACAAACAGGAAACCCTTCCCTGCGCTGACAGACTCTGCATGGCTAGGGTGGCACTTGAGACTGGAAAAGCTCCCTTCAGGGTTTGCTTTGTTAAGTACGTCCATGAAGTATGGCTGAGCTATGTCTCATCTTGAGGTTTTTAACGTAACAGTGACTGAGAACAAAAGACCCCTCCCCTTTGTTACTTAGGCTCACTCATTCTTACAAATAGTGTGTACTGTAATATTTGTGTTGTAGTTAAGAATGAGCTAAAAGGCTTGGCTGGAAACCTTGGATGCTCATTTTGACTGTAGTCATACTTCTGGAGGTCTCTATTTTCACCGCTACCTACTCCCTTTCCCTGGTGCACAGGCCAGAGTCAGAATGCTCCTTGGTTTTTCCGGGCCTTTAACACTGAGACCCCTTTAATCTGTCTCCTAAATATAGCTGGAATCTCCTCTCTCTCTACTTCTTCACAAATCATGTCTTGCACGAATCACTGTGCCTAACTGCCCCTTTCTGTCCTTTTCTTATGTTATTTTTTTTTTCCAGTTTTAGAGGCTGGGCCCAAGGCATCACATGTTTTAAGCAAGTTCTGACCACTGAGCTACAGCTGCAGCCTCAGAGTCGTGTTTTAAACAAGTGACATCTGCCCTCCTCAGTGGCTTCAGGTAACATGTGAGTCCCTCACGTAGACACAAAGCTTTTGGCAAGCTTGCTACTGAAGCCTGTCTCAGTTGGGGTTCACTGCTGAGAACAGACACCATAACCAAGGCAACTCTTATAAGGACATTTAATTGGAGCTGACTTACAGGTTCAGAGGTTCAGTCCATTATCATCAAGGTGGGAGCATGGCAACATCCAGGCAGGCATGGTGCAGGAGGGGCTGAGAGTTCTACATCTTCATCTGACGCCTGCTAGCGGAAGACTGGCTTCCAGGCAGCTAGGATGAGGATCTTAAAGTCCACCCCCACAGTGACACACCTACTCCAACAGGGCCACATCCTTTAAAAGTGCCACTCCCTGGGCCCAAGCATATACAAACCATCACAAAGTAGTTCAGTGTGGATGGAGAAGCGAGGCTAAACTTGAGTCTTAGCTTCAGGGCAAACCACAACATTAGTTGTACATTTTACTACCTATTTACATTTACTACCTCAGTCTTTACCTCTGTATACCTCTTCTAGAAGAATGGCTGTCACACCAGAAGCTGGACTGCGGAGCTGCAAAGACTGAAGGAGTATAATATACAATATAACACAGAGAATAAAGTACTCGGCACATAGCCTTTACGTAATTAGCTATAACCTTCTGGCTTCTTCTTTCCCCCTCTTCTCTGCAATGGCCATTCTTCATTAGACAGGCCCTATCTACATCTGTGGATGTCCCAGGACGGCTTCCTGCTCCTCCCACAGCCTTTTTTACTTACAGTTCTCCTGCCTAGCCCTTCTCTTCTGCCTACCTTCCTCCCCTATCTTGGTTTTTACCGTCAGTTTTTCAGTACTCTTTCCAGAACAATGAGGCTGTGAAGTTGCAGGGCACCCAGGTAAGGCCACCGAATGGATGCCCCGTTGAATTTGAATGACAGATAAAGAACAGTCTGACGTCCCATGTAGTGTAGTGTTCTGGATAGTATTTGGATTTCAGATGAATATTTTCCCCTTATAGATATGTCTCATACAATCTTTGTGATATCCTTATGAGAAACGCATTTGTTGTTTATCTGACATTTGAATTTAAATTGATATCTTGGTCCCCTCCCCTATCTTTAAAACCATTGAATGACAAATGGTTCTTGGTTTATCCCACCAGAGCACCAGCTCCTTGCAGGTTAGACACAGCTGGTGACACAGCAAGCATTCTGCCAACAGTGAATAGGTCCTCAGGCTGAAACTCAGGCAGTGTCTGCTGGGATTGACTAAGTACAGGCAAAATCCTTAGAAAAACAGTATTCTCAGCACGGGGAGCCTTCCGAGCCTTACTGCATGCAGATGGACTGATAAATCTTCAATTCCCCTCAGCATAACAGTATTCTTGACTCCTCTGAATCAGGTTCAATATGACCCCATTATTTTGCATTCAAAAAGGACTTTCTCTTCATGAGGGACCCCCAACAACTGACGTGGGAGCTGTCTCTGACTCTGTTGTCTGCTTGTGGATCCTGTTCCCCTAACTACGCTGCCTTGTCTGACCTCAGTGGGAGAGGATGTGCCCAGTCCGGCAGTGACTTGATGTGCCAGGGTGGGTTAGTACAGAAGGGGACCTCCCGCTTCTCAGAGGAGAGAGAGGGGGGGGAGGGGCTATGTGAGATGGGGAATGGGAGGAGGGGGAGCTGCAATCGGGATGTAAAGTGAAGAAATAAAATTAGTGGGAGGGGGAGAGGTTTCAAGATTTCACATCGATTTTACTTGACTCGCAAGGCAAGTAATAACCTTTTTCAGACGACAAAAAAGAGACCGAATAACGCCTTGCTGAGGAAGATCATTAATTAGGAACATTCTGGCCCCTACTGGTGATGTACCTTGTGCTCTTTCCAGCTGGGCCAGTAGGCAGAATCAGAGAGTTCCTGAATCCTCCCTCCTCACCCAGAAAATTCTTCTAGGAAGAGGTCCAATATGTGGCCCCTTTTCTGTGGTTTTGGGTGATCTCCCTATAACGTTACCCATCAACAGCCTGAGAGGAGACAGGAAGCCAGGCACTTGCAAGTTGAAAACTCCTCTCAGGTGATTCTCAGCAACCCCGTGTCAAACAGGTGCTGCGATTTAAACTGGGACAAAGCCCCTTCAGAATTACGGAGAATGGAAACAGGCGAGACTCTGAAATCCAGCCCCTTCCCCTCACCTGCTTCTCTGGCAAGTTTCTAGGGGCAGGATTTGCACGTGGACTGCAAAAGTTTCCAGCTTTCTTTGGAATAAGTGAGGACGGCCACGTGTGCAGATTTCACAGCAGATCTCTCACCCGCTGGAATGCCTCTGTAAAGTTCGGGCTGAGAGTACAGGTTTTCCTGCCTTTGGGAAAATGATTACAAGGGCAGTCGGCTAGCCGTCCTGTGTGCCCCCGGGTCCCTTCTCCTAAGGGGTTACAGTCCCTCCTGAGGATTCAGGGTAGAGACCAGCTTAGATCAAGACCGGAGTTTGAAGGAAACCAGTTGAGAATGGAAAGGGTATCACATTCTTTCTCTCTCCCACCACCAACCCTGCATTCCTTTGATTCCGCTCCATTCTCCCCAGAGCGCCAAGAATAACCTCGAAAGGCAGAGGGTTAGAAGCTAATGACCCAAAGCAGAACATGCTGTGAGCAATTCCACAGAAATGCCACCTGCGACATTAAGTCCTTCAATCGCTGCAGCCTCGCCGTGTTTGGCTTGGGATGAAAAGTGCGGGACGGAGTATCCAGAGGGCAATGGACTTGTGTGACGGTCATTTGAGGCAGTTCCTAACGTTGTTGGATCACAAATACCTGTCTGACTGGACGGGCTCCCACAGGTTTAACAGATGCTAGTAGCGTGCCAAAGCTCTGCTCCCCTAGGCCAGCGGAATGAAATAAAACAGTCGCAAATGAATTCCCAGTCCTTTTATGGGTCACTGAAAGAAACCTAGCCTCCTCTTGGTCCGGAGCTCAAAGGCGGACCCACCCCGGGTGAAGGCTGGCATAAAAGATGATCACACCAGGCCAGACAATCTAACCAAGATTCAGGTTCCCGGGAGCAGCCTTTCCCCTTTTGCGGAGGGTGGGGGAGGGGGCACAGCTAAACCGCTCAGCCGGCCCACGGCTCACCTTGGTGGCCAGCGATCTCCAGGCTCCACCACAGAGCGCGCGCGCAGCTGGCGCCAGGACCCGGGCTGCGGTTGCCAGGGTGACGACGGACGCGCGGAGCCTGCTGCTGAAGGCGGGTGCCAGGCGGGAGTTGTTGCAACGCCTCCTCCCCCTGCGCCATCGCGGGGGGCCACGCGTTGCTCGCACGCGAGGGGAGTGGCTCTGTCTCGGGGAAAGCGCGGCTCGTGGGCCGCTCAGGGCTCAGCCAGTGAGAGGCCGGGGGAGTGGTGGAGGGAAGGCACAGGTCGGGTACTTAGAGCTGCGCCTGCAGCGGGACCCGATCTTCCTCGTAGCCCTCGCGCCGACGCTCCGGGCGTTGTAGACGCTAGGGCCGCTACTCGATTGTAACATGGTGACCCCTTGTCCTGCCAGCCCGGCCAGCCCCGCCTCGGGAGCCGGGAGGCAGGACAACCATCAGAACCTCCGCGCCCCAGTGAAGAAGAGCAGACGCCCGCGCCTCCGGAGGAAGGAGCCGCTGCGGCCGCTGAACGCGTGTTCGCTCCCGGGAGACTCGGGCGTCTGTGACCTTTTCGAGTCCCCCAGTTCCAGCTCGGACGGTGCCGACAGCCCCGCAGTGTCTGCGGTGCGGGACTGCAGCTCCCTACTCAGCTCTGCCCAGCCCTTGACAGCGCTAGATCTCCAGACCTTCCGAGAATATGGCCAGAGCTGCTACGACTTCCGAAAGGCGCAGGAGAACCTTTTCCACCCACGGGAGTCGCTGGCGCGCCAGCCACAAGTGAGCGCTGGCAAGAGCTAGCCTCTCGCAGGCTAGCTCGCTCTCCCCCTGGCTGCTGACTGCCCTTCGCAGTGCCCCAGTCGTTGCAGCCCATTATCTGCCCTTAGTAGGAGCAAAAAGGACCTTCGAGGATTGGGCCACTGACCTATTTAGGTGGAGAAAGTTTGGGGGTGGGGAGGTGGATATCCGGAGTTTGTTAGTTATGGGGCTGGGTAGAGGAGTTTTATTATAATGCAGTCCGACAGTTCTAGGTTAGATCCCGAACTCCTAAATTTGCTTGCACACTGTTTAAGGAAAAAAAAAACTTTCCCCCCACCCTTTGACTTGCCGAGAGGTTTAGACGGGGTAATGCGCCTAATTCTCTGTGCACAGTACCAGGCGCGAGCCCAAACGTTCCCGGGCCTTTCCGAACGCCCGTTCTAAGCCAGGCGCGCACCCCCACGTGTTTCCTATTTTTCAGCCATTTAGCTTTTTCCTCTCTATCTCCATTCGAGGAAGCTCTCTGGATTGTCTTGGCCGGGTGTTTTCAGCACCCTCTTCCTCTCCCTCCCGGCAGGTGACTGCTGAATCCCGCTGTAAGCTGCTCAGTTGGCTCCTCCAAGTCCACCGCCAGTTCGGCCTCTCTTTCGAGTCGCTGTGCCTGACCGTGAATACTCTGGACCGTTTCCTCCTCACGACCCCTGTAGCTGCAGACTGCTTCCAGCTGCTCGGGGTCACCTGTCTGCTCATCGCTTGCAAGCAGGTACCTCCACCAGGCGAAAGGGTGGGATGTGTTCGCAGCCGACCCCCTCCTCCTCCACTCGTGCATGGTTTAGGGTGGGGTTGCTTGACTCCTCTGGTCAGATGCTCGAAGGCCTTTACATGTCATAGCCCTAATTTCCTACTTTCTTTTCCAATCACAGTAACAATCCTTTCGGACCGCAAAGATATAGTTGGCAGCCCACCCAAAGCTTTGTGGGCACTTGTCTCTGAAAAAGATGCTTTTAAGACTTTTACACACTCTCCTCTGTCTGTCTGTCTGTCTCCCCCTCCCTCCCTCCCTCCTCCCTCCCTTCCCCTCTCCCCTCTCCCCTTCCTCCCTTCCCCTCTCCCCTCCTCTTCTTCTCTCTCTCTCTCTCTCTCTCTCTCTCTCTCTCTCTCTCTCTCTCTCTCTCTCTCTCTCACACACACACACACACACACACACACACAGTCTTTAAAGTTGGGCTGTAGATAGAGAAGGTGTACTAGCAGCCCTGTGTGGTCTAGGGGTGGAATCGCGGAAAGGAGAAGCCTGTGTGGAAGTATAGGGTTCAAGTTTCCGTTTTCTCTCGGATTTAAGGCTAGGCGGGTTTGGGACCCGGGAGCCCACCCGTCCAGAACTTGAGCACACTCTTGCGTTGCAGGTAGAAGTGCACCCACCTCGCATGAAACAGCTCCTGGCCCTGTGCGGCGGGGCTTTCTCCCGGCAGCAGCTGTGTAACCTCGAGTGCATCGTGCTACACAAGCTGCACTTCAGCTTGGGCGCGCCCACCATCAACTTCTTCCTGGAGCACTTCACACATTCGCGCGTGGAGGCCGGTCAGGTTGAGGTCACGGAAGCTTTAGCAGCTCAAACCTTGGCCCGGGGAGTGGCGGAGCTGAGCCTGACCGATTATGCGTTCACCACCTACACACCCTCCCTGCTAGCTATCTGCTGCCTGGCGCTGGCTGATCGAATGCTGAGGCACCAGCGCCTGATGGACCTTCGCCTGGGAGAGCACCCAGAGGCGACACTGCTAGACTGCCTGGGCAAACTGCAGAAGCTAGTGTCCATCAACAGTAGCTCCCTGACTCACATGTTGCCTGCCCACATCTGGGAGAAGTGCAGCCTGCCCCAGAGTTGGAAATAAAAGCACACCCTTGAGCTCCTTTTAAAATTTTCCTGGCCCCTGCTCCGTGCCTTCAGGAGAATATGCAGTACTGATCCAAAGCGAAGTTCAGGTCTCCTACCTGTAAATAGTGTACAATAACGGAATCTTAGTTTATTTATTTTGCAGTACACATGGGCAGGGTGACAGTTCTGGCTTGTCTAAATGCTGCTGTTGGTGTGCCCGCCTTTCCCAGGCGAAGTCAGTCACGAGGTTGTCCGTTTCTGCGGCTCTTCCTTGCTCCCACAATTTTACTCTGTAGTTCGCTGTGAAAACAGTCTGGCAAGATGCCACTGTTCCAGTAAGCAGACAAATCGAGGATGCTTGTCTGTATCTTAACCCCCTCCAGTCAGGAGGCTGAGTCCCCTCCTCCATACCAGTGGCCCAAAGAGAATGAGACAGAGTTAGAAGTCATAGTAGTCTGTGTTTGGAAGGGCAGTGGCTGCTCTCATTGATGTGTAGCTGGGAAGTTTTGGGGACCAGGCAGCCGTACTAGCAGTGGACAAAGCAAGAGACAATCCCTGGTGCAACACGCAAAATGCTGGAAGGTTTTTGAGTATTGTTATAGCTGTTGCAACGTGAGCCATTTCCTCTGCAGTTAAACACGGTTTAGTTTATGCTGCAGCGCGAGCCCAGGGTAACTATGGTATAAAGTAATAAATATTACATGCTTGCAACATCTCGTGCGTCAGACAATCATTTTACCCTTCACCAATGCTAGGGGGCAGTCTTGTCGCACTTTCCAGAGGATGACACTGGGACACAGGACTTGGAGGCAATGAGATCCATGAGTCTTGGCCACACTGATGCTAAGTTCCCCCCATTTGTTTTTGAAAATTCTAACGCCCTCTTTCTCCATTCAATTACCCTGAACTCCAAAAGCCAGCACTCTGTTCAGTTTTCTTTGCCTTTAAACCTTGCTACCGGACTCACTTTACAGATGGGAAACTTGTTGAGAAGCCAGAAGCATCCTGGGGTGCTGTGGCTCTGCGGATGTCACATTACCTTTAGACTCATTGTCATTAGTCAGCTGTAGGTCCTGCCCCTCCGCTCCACTACCTGCAGCAAACTCCACTGAACCTTACAGTGGACCTGGGTGTGTGTGGGGTTGAGTTTAAATGAGATTTGTTTCTGGGGTGAGGGTGAGGAGGATAGTAAGCTATTTTGCTAGGAGTTCTTAGGCCTACTTCTCATCTCTGAAAATGGGATAATGACACTCCTCCTTAGGGTTGCAGTGTGGCTATACCAAAGTCACGTACCCCCATCCCAAGCACAGGCCCTAGCAGAACCCCCAAGAAGCAATAGCCTAGCCTGCCCGTTACGGTGACGGGAGGAGAGAAGTTATGAAGGAAAAACAAAAACAACCTAATTAGCATGGACGTGTGATTCAGTGTAGTTTATATTTTTCTCAAAGCGTTTTGTATTTGTATGATTGAAATTTTCTGTTTTAGGTAAGAAATCCCAGTTTGTGCCTCTGTGCTTAGAATGTCAGTCAGAATGTGTGGGGAGTAGGTCCCTCCAGAGAGTGGACCTCACTGTGAGTCCCCTGGGTCCCTCTTCTCTGGATATGTATGCTGAGCTGGCTAGAGCTCTCTCCTTTGGGACTGGGACTTTTCTGTGATGGGGGAGAGGGTGAGGACCTTGTCATCTGTCTAACTGTCTGGGGCCCTCCCTAACAAGGGGGCCCTTGAGGTCTGACCCTTTTGGAGAGAGGCAGTTTTGTAGTTTATCTTCACTGGTGTCTAACAGTCCAGCCTCTCCTGACACTTCCATGCCTGTCTCCCACATTTTCCAGAACTAGGGAACGGAGCCAGGGCAGGCTATGGGAAGCTGCAGGTTTAGCTGAAAAGGCCACTTTAAAAAAAAAAAAAAGGAGGAGGAGGAAACGGAGGCAGAAGAAGAAGAAGGAAGAAGAGGAGGAGGAAGAAGAGGAAGGAGGGGGAGGAGGAGGAGGAGAAGGAGAGGAGGCAGAGGAGGAGGAGGACCAATTTGTCTAAGCACCAACCACTGTACATATATAAGCCAACTCACCTTCATAACCCTGCTGAGGTAGGTGATGTTCTGATAGGGTCTAATCTCCATCCTTGTGCATTCTCACACGGAAGCCAGAGCAACCCTCCCCCCCACCCCGCCACACACACACCACAACCTCACAGGCTCACATGTGCACCTCAACTCAGTTCTTGTAAATGTATATCTCTAAGTCTATTCAGGCATCATCCACCGCTGCTGGGAATATATTGATTCTTAATCCAGCTAACGGGTGCACATGGACAGGTCTTTCCCGTATATTACTAGATATAAGGCAAGAGCAAGGTGCCCAGCAGAAAGGCACACCAATTCCTATTTCAGATGCTTGTTTATATTGAACTGGTCTGGGTGGTCCCCAAAAAGGTCCCCTCACCCAAAGATGATCTATTCTGAGAAATGCCTTTTTCTAGTAAACTCAAATTCTGGAAGATGCTTCTTCCAGGGAGAGGACTGACTTGAAGAGATCTGTGCAACTGCACATGGGGTGGTGAAGTTGGGGTGTACAGGAGAAGAGGCCAGCTATAAAGAAGACAGCCAAATGCTGAGATAGCGAAGCCACCAGAATTTAGGGGATTTGGAAATGTCCGCAGTAGTATTTTTCAGATACTTATATTGTTTTTCTTTTTCCTCTCTGAGACATTCTTTTTAGTGCAGATTGTCCTAGGAGCCAGTATGTAGCGCAAGCTAGTTTAGAACTGACAGCTATTCTCCTGCTTCAGAACTGTCACTTTTCTTGATCCTTAAAAAAGATGTGCTTAGGCACTCCCGTTGCCGGGAAAGGTACAAGGCTAGAATACAGAGCAGAACTTTGGCAGTAGGCAAAATCCAAAATACTGTTCAGATTTGAGGGCAGTTTCTGTAACCCGGAGGCTGATCTGAGAGAGCCCTTTATTTCCCCACCTGTTGGGCAAAATCCTGAGTCTGGCTTTGGCGATTGTCACTCCACACTTACTGTATGCCTTGACTTTAGGGTGGGAAGAAAATCAAAGAATCGTTAACCTTTCCCAACCCTTCGGTCTATAAACTGGAGGGCTAAGGACGCGTGGCGTCTTCTCTCTCTCTCTCTCTCTCTCTCTCTCTCTCTCTCTCTCTCTCTCTCTCTCTCTCTCTCTCTCTCTCTCTCTCTCTCTCTCTCTCTCTCTCTCTCTCTCTCTCTCTCTCTCTCTCTCTCTCTCTCTTTCTTTATTCCCGCCCCCCTTCGCCTGGCGCGGCTAAGATGCCGCGGCGCCAAAGGGCGCTCGCGGGCCCGGGCCCCGCGCTCACAGCTCCCGGGGGAAGCCGGGTTGCCAGGTTGGTTAACGCCTCCGCCCGCGCGCAGATTGTCCGGGTCTGAAGGCGCCACCTCTGGCGCTCAGGCGCGAGCCGCCCCTCCCTCACAGCCCTTGTCCTCCGGGCCCTCCCTCTGCTCCTTCCACGCGCTGTCGCCCGTCTCAGGCCCCAACAGGTGCAGCAGCACTGGCTGCGGGTCTTCATCCCAGGATGCAAGCGTGCGAGGGCAGCGCCGCCGGACGCCGGGCCTTCGACAGCATCTGTCCGAATAGGATGCTGGACCTGTCTCGGCGGTCCCTCGGCAAGCCCGGGAAGCCGGAGAGGAAGGTGGGGATGCCCGCTGCGGTCCTGGCTCTGGGAGAGTCTACCAGCCCAGCTTCCCGAACGCTGACCTGCATTCCCCGTTTCTGTGCCCGGCTAGTTCGTTCCTCCGTGGAAGTCCTTCCCAGGATGCGGCGGTGGCAGCCCAGTGTCGGTGTACGAGGACCCCCTGGAAGCAGAACCCGCTCCGCTGCCAGGTGAGCCCCGAAGCACCTGCACAACCCGATTATCCAGGTAGGGTGGGTGCCGCGCACACGGTCCGCAGCCCCCTCTCCCCCTGGTTCCGAGGTCCTCATTGAAGGTCCTGGCAGCGACCTGACAGAGGCTTAGGGTTCGCTGGGTGCCTGTCTCCGATCTCCCCGCGCAGCTCTCACCACCATAGACCTGCAGGACCTTGCAGACTGCACCTCGCTACTCGGAACCGAAGCGCCTCCTAGTGGTGATTCTCCCGCATCTCAGGTACTCTTTCCTTGCCTGGATCCTAGCTAATTACCAACCCGACCGGAAAACTGATGGGTTTATTTCCTCAAAGGTCTCAAGATGGACTGAGAGCACAGGTGCATTGAGCAGAGTGTAGGAAGTCAAGCCTCCCAGATCTCAAATTCCTCTTCCCTCCTAGTATGTTATCAAGTTCTAGTTTCCAGAGCCGGTCTGGCTAACTTTTACCGCAGGGCCCTTTGTCATTCGTCTGAACAAAGCAACTCGGAGCTGGTGGCTGAGGGACTGTGTGAGTGGACATACCTGTCTCGTCACCCACTTCCAGCCCCCCGGGAACCATTTGTATTTCGTGGGTACTAAAGAAGTATGGAAGTCACTGGGGAAAAGGACAAAGGACTCTGTAAACAAACTAGTGTGAAAATGACCCTCTTCAGAAATGGACATTGGGCACTTGGCTGCTCTAAAAATCTTACTCTGCTCCTCCCAAAATTCTAGTCTTTTGCCATCTTGGAGAAGAGAGACTCCCCCCTCCCTTTCCCTCTAAATATGTCATCTTAACTCATCCAATGTCCACATCTTGCCGTCGCTGACACATCTCAGCCAGAGTCATCTCTCAGCTCTGGTATCTTAGAAGCCAGGGTCTTATCCAGGTGAAGGCTAAGTCGACAGGAAGAGGTACTTCCAGTTCCCTAACAACAAGTGCTGGGCCCATAAAGTCCATTGGAACAGACCCAGTACAGAACTCTGAAGAATTCTCGAGCACCACGAGGTAGTTGAGTAACGTTTCTAAGGACTCCTCTACTAGGCTTTTACAACCTTGGGGAGAGCTCAGGGTGACTCAGAACAGGTGGTGCCCTGGAGTAGAATCTTAAGGCAAGTGGTGGGAGTGGCGACTGCCCTGCAGAGGGTGCTGGGTTCTTCCTAGATCTGATGAGGTTCCAGTAAGGAAAGACAGACCTGGGCTCTCCTCAACTGACCCAGAGTCCTCAGTGTCCAGCAGGCGCTTAGGTCATTCTTTCAGGAGGGAATCTGGTACTTTGAAAATAGGGCCTGTTAGGGTTAGAATCGGGGTAAGTGATTCTATGTCCAAACATATGACTAGTAAAGGGGGGCTTTAAGGAGAACAAAATGATTAATACAAAGATGAGAATCAATAGTGGAATCAGCGAACATTTCTGGTGGGTGTCTGGGATAGATCCCTTCACACCATGGTCCTAGAGATTCCCCTTCCCCTTCTGACATTGGCCTCCAGGAGTGCCTAAAAAGACAGACAGTGAGGGAACCAGGAGAGAGGAACGGCTCAGACACTGGCTGGCCACTGGGGAGTTGAGCAATTTATCTTCTTCCCCCAGCTTCTGATTCTCTCCTAATAGAAGAGGAAACATTCTGTGGGCTCTGCCTACTTTACACACAGTTGGGGATATTAATTGAGAGGTTATGTAAGAAAGAAAACGCCAACTCCCAGTGTCCATCTCTTAAGAGAATTTGGAAAATGCCTGGACTCCCACCATTTATTTATTTATTTATTTATTTATTTATTTATTTATTTATTACCATTTTCTTCTCTCAGGGACCTGGGAACCCTGGCCAGGCAATATGGAGGTGCATCCCACCATAGGAGAAAAGCCACCCCCGACTTTTAAAGATTGTGAAAACAAAACACACACACAAACTAGACACCGCCACCTTTCTCCTTCCTTTATGGGTGAAGTGATTTTAGCACTTTAAGCCCCTCGCCTTTGGATGTCTTTGTGCCTGACCTGGTATTAGTGCCACCTCTCTGCCATTAGACAGGTGAGGGTGTGGGGGCAGTTTAAGTCGGGGTTGCAGTTCTGTGGGTGCATAGAGTGTCAAAAGGAGTCAGGGTGGCTGCCTGATGGCTCACTTATGCGGAAGCTCAGATCACTGTCCTAACGCCAGCTGGGCTGGTATTTGAGACTTGCAGGAGCAGAACTCACAGGTTGCAGCCTAACCCACTTGCCAACCCAAGGCCATGGGTGAATGAAACTTGAGTTTCCTGGCTGTGAACCAGAGTGTGTGCAGACTAGCGTTAAAACCTCTGAGGACGGGGTTGGGGATTTAGCTCAGTGGTAGAGCGCTTGCCTAGCAAGCACAAGGCCCTGGGTTCAGTCCCCAGCTTGGGGGGGGGGGGGAGACTCTGCTTCCCTGGGCTGGAGAGATGGCTCAGCAGTTAACAACACTGACTGCTCTTCCAGAGGTCCTGAGTTCAATTCCCAGCAACCACATGGTGGCTAACAACCATCTGTAAAGAGATCCGATGCCCTCTTCTGGTGTGTCTGAAGACAGCTACAGTGTACTCATATATAATAAATGAATAAATCTTAAAACAAAACAAAACAAAACAAAAAAACCCTCTGAGGACGTCCATCTGTCTAGAATTGTTCTCTGAAGGCCGGATTCGGTGTTGAGTGACTCACACCCCTGGTTTGTTTTAGAATCCCTCCTTGCAAACTGAAGCCGATTTCAACCTGCAGAATTTCAGAGATGTGGTGGATGACCTCATTGCAGGCAAGTACCGTCCCCCTTGTTCCCCTTTGCAGTTCAATGACAGGGGTATAATATCAGGGAGTCAGAATAGGGATCTAGGATATCCTCTCCCTTCGATGGGGGAAATCACATCACCTGGTCTTTAGTGTTTCTATGACTTCCCAGTGTGGGTTCTGGGAATAAGGTCCCTATACTGTTGTGGGGTGGGACAGAAGTTAAGGAAGTTAAGTCTGCAGAGGAGCAAAATATGTATGTTTTCTACGCTCCAGCATGATTGCCTGATTTCCTTCAGGTTAGCTCAGCAGGTATGTAGAGCGCTTGGTGCATATGAACAAAGCACCAAGAAAGACAGGCGACCATGGACTTTGCCTTATGAAGAAAACTCATACAAACCCAACTGTCTGGGTGGCATTTGCCCCTGTGGCACTGTGCCAACTGTGCACGGTCTGGAGGCAGCCAATCCAGCTCTTGCTTTCTCCCAGATTCATCCTCTTTGACATCGCCTCCCCTGACCGACGGTGACTTTCCCTTTTCCCCTTGTGATGTTCCGTCTTTTGGGTCCTGTCTCTCGCCATCGCTGGACCCACCTGCCTTGGGGTCTCCACTGCTACCCCCACCGCCTTGTGCTCCAGACCTGCCACCGCCACCAACGGAGCAGTACTGGAAGGAGGTGGCTGACCAGAACCAGAGGGCACTCGGGACTGCTCTCATAGAGAATAACCAAGTAGGGACACCGGTGGCTGGGAATTTTGGGATAGAGACAGGGTCTGGTGTAGAGCAGAAGTCTGGAGTTGTAATGGCTGGGATGTGCTTTCTGTGAACTCACTGGCTCTCATAGCTGGGATTGCTCCATGGCCCAACCTGGTTCTGCACTTGCTAAATTGAGCTGATCGAATCTCACCTCTTCTTTGTCCAGTCCCAGCTCCTCTCCTCTCCTCTCCTCTCCTCTCCTCTCCTCTCCTCTCCTCTCCTCTCCTCTCCTCTCCTCTCCTCTCCCCTCCCCTCCCCTCCCCTTTTCTCCCCTCCCCTCCCCTCCCCTCCTCTCCTCTTATCCTCTCTCTCCCCTCCCCTCCCCTCCCCTCCTTTCCTTTCCTTTCCTTTCCTTTCCTTTCCTTTCCTTTCCTTTCCTTTCCTTTCCTTTCCTTTCCTTTTCAAGATAAGGTCTCAAGTAGCCTGGCCTCAAACTCCCTATTTAGCTGAAGGTGTCCTTGAACTCCTGAGACTTGCATCACCATTTCTGGCTTATGTGTTACTGGGGATCTAAACCCCATGCATAAGTACTCTATCAACTGAGCTGCATTTCCAATCCCTGTCTATTTCTTGCACTCAACTGTGTAGCACACACAGGCATGCCTAGAACTTCGATCCTCCTGCCTCAGTTTCCCCTAGTGCTGAGATTATAGACATGCACCACTGCTCTCGAATCCCACCAATTGGTAATACTACTAACAATATTTATGGACATTTTTTTATGTGTCTAACTCTGTGCTTATTAATTTACTTTCTCCTCTCAGTTGATACAACACAGAGCTGCACAATCTCACTAGACCCATTTTATAGGTAGATAAACAGAGAATAGGATGGTTGACTTTCAGAGGATTGTTGACCAAATAAGTACTCTTGACTACTACCCAACAACATACTAACTTTAATTGAGATACAGTTTATTGAAATGCTTCCGTTTTTGAAAAAACGTCAAATAATTGGCTACTGTCAGGCTAATAAAGGTCCGTGGGTCCTCAGTCCTGATATGATGTCAGAGTCTGATTAATTTCTGAAGAGCAGCCCCAGCACTGTGGTTTAGGTCTGATGCTAGATCTCCTGTTGCAGCTGCACGTGACGCTGACGCAGAAACAGGAGGAGATAGCCTCACTCAGGGAGAGGAACGTACAGCTCAAAGAACTCGCTTGCCGGACCCGGCACCTGGCCTCAGTGCTGGATGTAAGTGGACCAGCGCGCGGGACACGGTTGGAACTGTGACAGTGACCCTGTGTTGGACCCCTGGGTGTCTCTTGTGTAGCGCGCACCTGACTCTTCCAGCGCGCCCCCAGGCAAGTCTCCCTGGTTCCAGCGCTCTTCCCCATCTTTCACAGAAGCTGATGATCACGCAGTCTCCGGCCGAGCCCTTCCAGCTCAAGGCAACGACGAAAAGGAGCCTGGAGGAGCTGTTCTCTGCCACGGGGCAAGCCGGGCAGGGTTGCGCGGAAGTGGACGCCATCCTCAGGGACATCTCCCAGCGCTGCGAGGAAGCCCTGCAGAACCGTGACCCCAAGCGGCCCCGGCTGCAACAGGAGCCCGACAGCAAGGATTGCAGCACCAGGAACCTCCATGGTGTCTTCCGAGGGCTGCGCACCGACTGCGGCGCCAGCTCGGTGAATCTGAGTCACAGTGAGCTGGAGGAAGGCGGTTCCTTCAGCACGCCCATCCGCAGCCATAGCACCATCCGCACTCTGGCCTTCCCCCAGGGCAAAGCCTTCACCATCCGGACAGTCACTGGCGGTTACAAATTCCGCTGGGTCCCCAGCTGATCAGGGATGTGTTTTCCCCTAAAACACTGCCCTGTGTGCAGAGGGAAGCGTCTGCCAGCAAGTGGGACTAGCTAGAAATATTTCCCACATCCGGTTTCCAGAATTCTCTGCAAATGCCACTCCGAAACTTTTTTTTTTTTTTCAGAAACAGACGTGTCTTGCAGTGCAGTCTTACCTGTGCAGTGGAGTTCTGCTCCGAAGCTGTGTACTGTTCACCTTATCACGGTGAAATTGTGTGTGTACACACGCACACCTGCGGCTAAGCACACATCACAGTCAAACTTAGAAGTATTTATTTTCTAGTGCTTTGATATTTGTTTGTTTGTTTGAGACAGGTACAGGAGGCACATAGCCCAGGCTGCTTCAGACGTATTATGATTGCTTCTTTTTCTTTCTGCTTCCGTTTCCGGAGTGCTGGGATTACAGGTACTCACCACCATAACTGGCTGTTTTAGCCTTCTTCTTTTTTTAAAGTCATAGAGTAGTCTAGATTTTAAGAAGAGAGAAAGTGCAAGGAATGACGTGATTTTTCCACTAGAGGAGAATCATCCAATCACAGTCATTTAAGTGTTCTGGATTCAAAACCCTGGGATCTGGGTGTTTCAACACATCAACCAATTCCCCCATCTTCAGAGTACACCTACCAAAACTACCGGAATATGTTCGTTCAGTTGGGAAAACAACGACAACACCACCACCCCCTAAACAGCCTGGCAGTTGTGGAGCATGGCCACCCTAGCGAAGCAGTGGCCATCCCAGCACTGGGGAGGCAGAGGCAGGCAGAGTTCCAGGCCAACCTGGTCTAACAAAGTGAGTTCCGGGACAGCCAAAGTTATGCAGAGAACCCTATCTTGAAAAGCAAAGAAACAAGAAACGAAACCAGGCAAGGCCACACAATTAGGCAAACGCTGTTGCAGGACATGTGCTAAACACATTTGTTTGAAATAATCATCCTATAATTTTACAAGAGTTAGAAGTGCTTGCTGCTCTCAGAGAGGGCTTGGACTTCAGTACCCAGAATCCATTTCAATGGCTCAGAATGGGGAGCTCCAGTCCAAGGAGCAGGGAGAGGGGGTGGTATCTGGCATTCTCCTTTGGTTTTTGTGGGCATCTGTATACTCCTGGGCCACGCACGCATGCACCCCCCTCCGCGCGCGTGCACACACACACACACACACACACACACACACACTCACACACACACGCACACTGAGTCATATAAGCAAAATTCTTTTTTTAAAAATTTATTTATGTTTCATGTATGTGGGTACACTGTTGCTGTCTTCGGACACACCAGAAGAGGGCATAGGATGCCCATATGGATGGTTGTGAGCCACCATGTGGTTGCTGGGAATTGAACTCAGGACCTCTGGAAGAGCAGTCAGTGCTCTTAACCCCTGAGCCATTTCTCCAGCCCCGCAAAATTCTTTTAAAAAGATTTATAGCAATGTTTCCATGCATTCAACTTTATCAGTGCAAACAGAACCACCTCCAAACCAAACTTAGTTACGAAGAAAGACTGGTCGAGTTAAGCAAATGATGCGTACTACACAAACTGGGCCACTCACCATACCTCATGTGGCTAGATCTTCTAAGCAAGGTGTACTGAACTTCCCTTCATTCTTCCTGTTGTTTGCGGGTCCCCCCCACTCTGTTCTGAAATCACCCAAATGGCATATGTCATATGTGATTTCTCTCCACCTCCACAGGCTCGTTCTATGGGCTCTCCCTCCTCCTGGGGCTCAGCTGGGCAAGCGTCCAGATGCATTGCACCATAGTGCACAGCTGGCTCTTCAGTCTGAGTGGAAATATACGGTAGCAGGTGGGTTGGTTAAGGCAGCAAGACCCGCTCCTCCGGTCTGTTACGTGTACTGTTATCTGTACTTAAATAGCCATTTAGAAACAAAAAAAAAAATGATAAAACAGACCACATTTCCTCATATTTTGTCTAACAAATGGACTGAAAAAGTAGGTTGTTCAGATTTTCCTCCATAGGCTCAAATATACAGTTACCACAGGTCAAGATCAAACAAAACAAACTCCGAAATGAACAAACAAAACCTTTTACACCCATCACAATGAACACCAGCTCTCCCGCTCTCTGACTCTCAGAGTGAATTACCTTCAGTGGCCACAAACTACAAAAGAGTATCTGTAGGCTTCTTTTATATCTTGTGCTTATATTTAAATAATCAAACTTCTATCACCTTTCATTTTACAGTTCTATAACTGCCATGCAGTTCTATTTTCTGTTATTGTTTCCCACGTGGAAAGGTTTAATAAGAGAAGAGTAGAAGAGGAGAGGAGTAGAGGCCGGCCATGAGCACGCGAAGGGAAGCGGGGAGGGGAATGGGGAGAGAGGGGACAAAGGGAAGAGTACAAGAGGGCAAGAGAAGAGAGCTACTTTCTGCTATTTAAAAAATATATATACATATATATTTTATTATTTTTAGAAATTCATATTTATACAATGTGTTTTGATTGGATTCACTTCTTATTTTTCCCTAACTCTGCTGAGGTCCACCCCCACTCCTCGCCCCATTTTAACTTCCTGTCTTCCTCCCCCCCCCCCCCCCCCCCCCCGAGCTGGGGACAGAACCCAGGGCCTTGTGCTTCCTAGATAAGCGCTCTACCACTGAGCTAAATCCCCAGCCCCTCCTCCTCCTTTTCTATATAACCCACCAAGTCCGATTGTCCTGCATTCTTGTGGAGCAAAAGCTCTCTTCTGAACTATTGGCACAAAGAGCCGACTTACCATCAGTCAGCAGTAGAATCTAGAAACTTCTAACATATTTATCGGAAGCTGACGGGAATCTCTTTATCTCAGATGCTAACAAAACAAAGAACCGAGTGTGTAACTTCTTTTCTGGGCGGAGATGCATATATGACAAACAGTTCTCGTGCTGGGAAGGAGATGAAGAAGGTAGGCAGAAGGTCTCAGCTCCGGCTGCAGTACAGGATAGGCTGGGGAGCAGGAGCAACGGATGTTTATGCCTCACAGCTCGGCTTCTGGAAGTCCGAGGTCAAGGTGATAGCTTCATAGGCTCTGTTTCTTGGCTTGCAGATCACCATTTGCTTATTGGAAAAAGAAAATCACAGGGCTGGGAGAGCTCCAGTCTTCTTAAAATAGCCCTAACCCCATTACTGATGCTGCACCACGCCAACCCCTCCCCATTCTCTAAATACAATCACACTGGGACCTACGACTTACTTAAACAGAGGAATTTTGGGGGAGGCATAGGTATTAGGTTCAAATGGTGATTTGGGGCAGACTGGGACGGTGCTATTTTAGGTGAGGTGGTCTGGTCAGGAAAGATCCCTCGAATAAGGCAATAATTGAGGGCTTCTGGTATGGATCGGTTTGTACTGTGTTTGTCTGGCATCATGGGGTCAGGGATTTGATTCCCAGCACTGCCAACAAAACATAACAAGAGACAATTTCAGCCGAGACCGGAGGACGCTCGAGAGGGAGTGTTATACGTATCTGGGTGAAGAGTATTCTAGGCAGAAGGAAAGGGGTGTGTAACTGAGGTCAGAGAGTTGCCTGGCTTGGTGAACGGGAGGGCTACTTGTGGAACTTGGGCTGAGTGAACATAGGCTAGGCTCTGAGTGTGGATTAGCAGGGCCTTTCTAGACCTTGAGAAGATTTGGGATTATCCTGAGTGAATCCATTAGCAGTATCTAGCTGAGCAGTCACATGATCACCTTAGCTTTTCCTCACAGTGGTGGACATCAAGGCCTTCCCTGCATGTTAGTAGTTTTAAAACATTTTTTCTTTTTCTTCCTCCCTCCCTCTCTCCCTCCCTCCCTCCCTCCCTCCCTTCCTTCCTTCCTTCCTTCCTTTCTTCCCTTCTTTCTTTCTTTTGGAGACAAAGTCTCATTACGTAGCCAGCCTAGAACTCCCTGTGTAGACATGGCTGGTCTGAACTCACACAGCTCTACTTCTCTCAGCCCCATACCCAGTTGAGTGCTGGGGTTAAAGGCATAAACCACCACACCAAGTTATAGTTACATTTTAATAACCATAAATGAAAATTTAAAGTTATTTACAAAATGATGGGTTTTATTATGGCGTTCTCATACATATGCTGTTGCAACCTGTTTTTATACACATCTCCTACTCTCTTCTCTTACTGGTTTCCTTCCAAACTGCAAGTAATCCCGGGTTCTGCTTTTCTATCACATGCCCCTTCACTGCCTGCTTCCCCATCTAAGGTCTCCTCCCACCCTCTGTGGTCCCCACTTTCATCCTCACACACCCACACACTCATGTGATCACACGAACACATGCATGAACATGAGGGGGGAGGGAGGGGGAAGGAGGGGAGGGGAGGAGGGAGGGAGAGAGAGAGAGAGAGAGAGAGACAGAGACAGAGACAGAGACAGACAGACAGACAGACAATTTGCTGTAATAAATACTCATTGGCAACTGGATTTTCGTTCTTCATCTCGCTTAACCCAGATCTCTGGGTGATTTTTTCACTGTTTCGTGTCCATAGTTCTTTATATGTTCTAGGTACTGATCCCTGTCTGGTGAGTAGTGCACTCAGGACCCCTCCTCCACGTCTCATACTTCTCTCTTTATCCTGGTCTCTGTTTCCTGGGCTGTCAGTCAGTTCTGGGGATTATTTCCTGAGCTGTTGGAATCCCTTCCAGAAAGTCCTCGGCAGTGCTCTGAGTCCCCTACATTTTCCCCTAGCAGCTTCAGCTTTCCAGGGCTTACATCAAGGTCTTTGATTTACGTTGAATTCTTGAGGAGGGGGAAAGCTATGGATCTAGTTTAGTTCTACACGTGGACATTTCCCAGCATCATTTGTTGACAAGACTCTTTGTTTCTAATTGATGCTGTTGACAGCTTTGTTGAAAGTTAGGTAGCTGCAGCTGTGTGTGCTTATTTCTGGGTCCTTTATTCTATTACATTGCTATGCATGTCTGCGTTTTTATGTTTATATTTATAAATACTTTAATTTTTTAAAAAGATTTTTATTTACTTTTATGTGTCGTTTGGTCTGCATGTATGTCTGTGTGTCAGATCCCCTTGGACTTGAGTTACAGACAGTTGAGAGCTGCCGTATGGATGCTAGGAATTGAACCCAGGTCCTCGGAAGAGCAGCCAGTGTTCTTAACCACTGAGCCATCTCTCTCCAGTCCCCTATTTTTAAATTTTGAAGTGATTTCTGACTTAGAAAGTGGAGAAGTAGAGAGGTCTTCGAACTCGACCGTTAGTCTCGTTTACAACTGCCCTTCCTGTAAGTCCATATGCTGAGAGCATCACATATATTTTCTTTACAATAAACGTTTTGTGAGGTGATGGGCTAGATGGTTTAAGCGTTAAGGAACCGTAATTAGAGTGGGTTTTGAAAAGTCTAAGCCTACGGTTTTTACAGTAATACTTCAGGCCTCTTGTCCCTCCTTTCCTAACGTTATCTCCTAAAACAGTGAAATATGTTTTACAGAGCCACAGAACCCCAAGTCAGAATGGTGACCTTGGCAATTACTGTTATCGGACTGCACATGTCACTTACACTTTACAGAAGCCTCACTAGTGCTTGCTACAGTAGGGGGAAATTTCAGGGTTAGATGTCACATATAATCATTACATTCTTTTAAATCTTTCTGTTTCCTTTGGTTTTTTTGAGATTGGTCTTCTAGTGGTAACTCAAGTTGGTCTTGAACTTGGGATCTTCCTGCCTCTGTTTCTTGAGTGCTGGGATCATAGGACTGTAACACTACACTTGGCTCTGTGTTTAGTCTCAGACTCACTCTCTCTCTCTCTCTCTCTCTCTCTCTCTCTCTCTCTCTGTGTGTGTGTGTGTGTCTGTCTCTGTCTCTTTCTTCACACACACACACACACACACGGCATTTTAATTGATTCTCTGGGAATTTCATATCGTGCACCCTGACACATTGACTTCCCAGTCCTTCCATGTTCACCCCCTAAGCCTTGGGAGCCCCCTCCAAAGTAAAAATAAAAATCAGAAAAATAAATGAAGTCCAGTGTGTGTTATCTACATTCTTACCAGAGCATGGCTGAACTCTCAGTGGCCTGCCCTTTAAACAGATCTGAGTCCTCCCCTCTGCTCCCCACCTCCAGAAGCCATCAGTTGTGGAAAGCTGCTCTTTTAGCATCTCAGCCACACCTTCCAACAGTTCTCTTGGGTGGCTTCCAGTCTGTGTGTGTGTGTGTGTGTGTGTGTGTCTGCGTGTGTGTGTGTGTGGTGTGTGTGTGTCTCTGTGTGTGTGTCTCTGTGTGTGTGTGCGTGTGAGTGTGTGTGTGCGTGTGTGTGTGTGTGTCTGTGTGTCTGTGTGTGTGTGTGTGTGTGAGTGTGGCTGTTGTGAGAGGGTAGGGGTTGTCACAGAAGCCTTCCACAGACCTCCCTCTCCATCGTGTGTCTGCAGTTAGTAATATCACAGCAAGAGTAGCCTCCTTGCTCCTCAAGTCACAGGGAGCATGGATATGGAGCTTGCACTGGGGACAGCACAGACCACGGACCCATCGCTTGGCTGCCATAGGGTCACAGACCCAGACAAGGCCCTTGGGGGCAGCCTGGAGCACAGACATCAACAGGCCTTCAGGCTGCGATTCTGCATGGCCTTTGGTGGTAACCCGGGCACTGACATCAACACAGACTCTGGCTGCAGGAAGATCATGGGACTCGGACATGGTTCTCAGTGGCAAAATGGATCTGGATATCACCATGGCCTCAGGTGGTGTACAGGCCACTCAAATTACCATGGCTTCAGACCATGGGCTTCCGAATGGCTTTTGGTGGCAACCCAGGCCATGGACTCCTTCTTCTTAGGATGCTTCGAATCTCTTCAAACTACTTCTCTCTCCTTCCCTCTCCCCTCTGCCCTCGAGCCTTCGTCACACTAAAGAGCACAGACACCGTGAAGATCATCCCCACGCTGTAGTCAAACACCTGAGCCTGGCAGCTTCAAGGGCTTATTTAGTTCACAGTTTGGGAGGTCTAAGAACTTGATACTAGCATCTGCCCGCTCTAGTGGGGAAGCTCTGCCTTAAAGGGCACAGGCTCAGGGCATCAGTGGGAGTGGGAGGGGACAGTTCTCGGGTAAGTAGCAATCTGAAGAGTGAGGAGAAAGCAGCCTTGTTCGTTTAGAACAACCTTTTCCACAGAAGCTAATTGAAGGTCCCAAAGAGCTACCCTAAACCTTTCTAATGACCTCATAGACCAATTACCTTGAACTAATTGGTGGCCTCTTTTTAAAAAGATTTATTTATTTATATGAGTGTCCTATTTGCATGTATGCCTGTATACCAGACAGAAAAGGGCATCGGATCCCATTACAGATGGTCGTGAGCCACCATGTGGTTGCTGGGAATTGAACTCAGGACCTCTGGAAGAGCAGCCAGTGCTCTTATCTGATGAGCCATCTCTCCAGCCCAAGCAGTGACCTCTTTTTTTTTTAATTAATTTATTTTCTGTATATGAGTACACTGTAACTGTCTTCAGTCACACCGGATCTCATTACAGATGGTTGTGAGCCACCATGTGGTTGCTGGGAACTGAACTTAGGACCTCTGGAAGAGCAGTCGGTGCTCTAAACCACTGAGCCATCTATCTCTCCAGCCCCAGCAGTGACCTCTCAGCAGTGCCACCTCAGCTCTGTCACACTGGGGTTCAGTCCTCTGGCATGTGCACTTTTGGGGACAACCTTAATGAGCAGCTCTACAGCTAAGTTCTGGAAGGCATTCACAACAGCCTCTTGGCACTTCTAGGTAATTGTGGGCTGAGATTTCAGAGGGCATCAGAGGGTTCTGATGCTGGTCAAAAATTTTACACTGGAAAAGTTTGACCAAATTGAAAGACAGTCTTTCACACACATGCCAATATCTTGGGATTACAGACAAGCTTAAAATGGAGTCCCTATGATGGTTCTAATGCTCTGTTAGAAAAATGTGTGAACAGATGCCCTTCCCCCACTAACTGACTTAATTAGTAGTTTTGTTTCCATTTTGTGTCTCAGCAAACCATCTTCATCTAGCGTCTCCTACATCAGGACCAAACTTGGCATTAATCGTTCATTTATTGGGGTCTTTTAATTATTGTCACCTGGTTGTGTATACTCTATCGATACATTTGCACAATTAATCTGGGATGATTTGAGATGAGAATTTACCTAAAGTACTGAGAGATGTATGGAAGTCAGTGTGATGGGGCAGGCAGTGCCCTGGTTTGAGTCAATCAACCTTAAAATGATTTGTACCCATCCTTACACAGACACCTGTTCAAACCTGAGCAGGCGACAATTCTAATATTTACTTTCAGCTGCTTAACGAGGCACTAGGTAAATCAGATATGACAATTACTCTCGAGTATCCATGCACTGGGGAAAGGAATACATAGATTTGCTCGAGATTTATGTAAGCAGCCAAGTAAGAGTTAGAAACTGTGCTTCGCTACGGGATGCGGACATTTCAATCACTTCTAGGACATTCCATGGCTGAAAGTAAATACAGACGAGTACCAAGTTCTGTAAGAGGTAATAACAGCTTTGAACACGTGTGTAAAATCACGCCTAGCTCGCAAGGCTTCAGGATTTGCGGTGCTCTTATTTCTTCAAAATGCAGACCCCTACTGTTGAAGACACCTCTGGGGTTCTTTCTTTCCTGGGAACAGACTCGATTGCACAGGGCTAGGTGTGTTTAGTTTGGTCTGCTCTCTACGTCTCCCTCTTCCACCCACCCCCTCTGCAATCGCGTATGTCCTCCTCCGCAATCGCCTATGTCCCCACCACATTTGCGTATGTCCCCACCTTGTGCTGGCCGAGGCAGGTGACTGCTTTGAGTGGGATCTTCGTGGCACAGTTCACATGTTACCCATTTCCTCTATTTAGAGCACGCTGCCCACAGTTTTTAGTGTTTGCACACAGAAGTAACCATCCTTAGTAATCACCTGCCTTAGAATAGTGCTCTCCCCAGATGCAGTCTCAGTGCTACTCAGCAGCCTCCTCATTCTGACCTTTTGGTCCTGGGAAACCACTAATCAATTTTCTGTCTCTACAGATTTGCCTATTTTTAATACACGTAGTAGAGATCGTATCATACAGTGGGTGGCCTTTCGGCTTCCTTTCTTCATGATGTTTTCAAGCTCCATCCAATGTTGTAACACACACCGATACTTAATTCCGTGTGTGTGTGTGTGTGTGTGTGTGTGTGTGTGTGTGTTCCCGTGTTTATGGATCTGTGTGAGTATGTACGTGTGTGTGAATAGCCCAGGGCTGCTGCTGGGTGTCTTCCTCGGTAGCTCTCCACTTTATACTTCGAGGCATAGTCTCTCACTTGAATATAGAGTTTGCCAATTCTACTAGTCCAGAGCCAGCGTGCCCCCGAAAGCCCTGTCTTTGTCTGTCTCTGGATTGATGGTTTACAGGGGATTACATCTGCCTGGCCTTTTTGTAGGTGCAAAGGAGCTGAACTCCAGTCCTCATACTGGTGAGATTGTCCACAGAGCCCCTTGTCCAGCTCTATTTTTTCCTTTATAGCACCTAATAATATTATGAAAATGTTTTACATTCTTGTCAAAAGTGCATCTATGAGATAATGTGAATTTTTACAAGACTTTTCATGTATTGATAGCTCATTTAGCCCTACTGGACAGGAATGACATGTCTCCAATTCTGCCTCCCTGTATAGCAGAAGTAGATGCCTCGTTACCAAAATAACACCCAGTCGCTGCTAAGTCTCGCACTAGCGTGATGTCAGCTGATTGCCAATGTCTGTTCTGGTTGCATTTTAAAGTGATTTGGGGGTCCGGGTAGACCTTGAAGCAAGCAAATGATGAACTGAGCACTTCCAAGAGGTAAATGGGCGAGGTCAGCTCGATACTCAGCTTAGCAGGTGGTGGATCTTGCAGAATTCCAAGTCTAGTGAGGGAGAATTTAGCAAGGGTTATCTTTCTCTTCCTGATTCAAGTGATGATTATGTTGCTTGAAAGTGAAAATTGAGTGAAAGTGAAAATGGTGATTTTTGAAAATGAGAGAGAGAGTGCTGGAAGAAGGGGTTCCCCTAACCAAATGATAGGGGACACGCTGGTGCCATCGATGAGGGTTGAACTTGGAACCTTGTGGCACCAAATGTGGATCTAAGCTTCAATGGGGAAGATAAAGGACCAGTGAACCTTCCAGGTCCTGCCACTGAAGAAAGTGGGCGCATGGATCACCATGTGTCGGAACAGCATGGAGGCTATGACAGAATAACAACCTGTCACCTTTATCTCTAACTTGCATGACCCTACCAGAGATGGAGTTGTCAACAGAAAGGAGGAGGATAGCACTGTTATTGAGGTAACCATGCAGGGACTACAACAGGACCACAAAGCTTGCCCAGGAGTGCAAGTACATGGGCATTTCCGACACGACCGACCAGATGGCCCACCTTCATCCGGCAGCCACCACCACTGTTTATCAAGTTTTTCATGTGGGCTTGTGATAGCTGCTAACATGTGCCCTGCACAACAAGGAGCTGCCAGAAAACCCGTTTACTTCACAAGGCACAGTCAGAGACCCTGCCTGGAACCTGTGGAAATGTCCATGCAATGGCCGCTCCCCCAGGACCGCTGGAACCCTGCCCTCAGGGCGTGACCCCAGGAAACCATTTCCCTGCAATTCTGCCCAGCACTTCAAGCAACCGTGTGTGTGCTGTGTGCATGGAGAAGCATCTTGTATAAACAGTCATCCTCATTCAGACATCCATAGAAAAACCAGATTTTTGGTGGCTGGATTCATACTTGCCACTGTTTAGAAGCTGCCACGATGTCTGTGGAGGAGAATGCATAAGCCATGGTACATGGACATAATAGGATGTTATTGACAGTCGATGGCTAGTCGGGGAGGGAGAGTATTCTTTAAGGGTGGCCCCTAGTAGGTCTATCATGTTCCACACCTCCAAGCACATGGGCAGCACGAACTAGGATTGCTGGGTTATTTGAGAAAGGAGAGAGGATATGACTGGGAGGGTGGAGCATGGGACAAGGGATGGGTCTGGGAAGAACTGGGGGAAGAGTCATAGGTGAATATGATTAAATACATTGCAAAAATTGTCAAAGAATTAGATACATTCATATATATACATTGATATGAATTTATAACTTATATATGAAATTCTCAAAGCATTATCTTCTAAATAAAAGAGTTTCTGTGAAGTCTTACTGGCTTTATATTGGAGAGAAGTTTTTCAGAGCCTGGTTTGTTGCTATGTATTTGCAATGCTAAATTCTATACCAGAAGGGCTAGGCTTCTGGTATAGTGACTTCTCAGGCTTATAAGCTTTTGCTGTACAAACTTTGTTCCTTGATTTAAAACTATTGGTTAAATAAAACTTGCTACAGCCAATTACTGGGGGGGATTAGAGGTACATGGGTTTGGAGTGACCTGGTTGGGAGAGAAGAAAGGGGGAGGAGGAAGATAAGAGAGAAGGAAGCCGCCATGAGGAGAGCTGGACCATGAGCACATGGCCAGGAGAAGCAGTATCTGGGGTACACCACGGATAGGTAGCCAGGCCAACAGCTAGAAAAGTAGATTAGGGGTTACCCCCCAAGTAATTGTCAAAGCCAAATAAAGTAGCCATAGTCTTAGTCCTGTTTGTTTGTTAGTTGGGGGGAAGCTTAAAGCGGTTGTATTACAGTCACTAGAGTAATGAGGGAAGACCAAGAGCTCAGTGGAAACACTGTCATGTGATGATGCAAACTACCCTCCAATTATATAGACAATAATGTCCTCATTCCATTACATGCTTCATACTTAGTGACATTTTCACCAGTCTGACATAGGGAATACACTGTAGGCTAAATTACGGGTAGTTTTCAGTAAACAGGTAACTAATGGTTTGTCTGAGGTCTAACAGTCTGTGACCTTAAGTTGTATTAGTTTGGGGATATGTGTGGTGTAAGGGAAGGAACCCCAGGCCTGTGTATGCTGTATGTGCACTCTACTGGGAAACTATACTCTCAGGTCTTAAAGGGTTAAAAATTTTAAATTCTATTTACTTATTTACTTACTTATTTTTTATTTATGTGTCACTGCTCTAAGGGTGGGGCCTGGGGAATGGAGTCAATAAATGAGGCAGACCAAAGTCTCATATGCCAACTCTCTTCAGAGCTCGAGACAATTTATGTATACTCTGAGGTTAAGAAAAGTTATACAAGCAAAGCTCATATGGTTCAAGCTGTAAGCAATCTCAAGGACAAGCTGCACAAGGCAAGAACATGTTTTTCCATAGAGGCAAATGTCTAATTGAGTAACACCATCGAGCAGTCGTGAGTACTCTGAAGTGAACCCACTCCCACCTGCTACAACTGGCAGGTGCATAGAGACACATGCCAAGAACAGCTCTGTGCTTTGAAGAAACTGGGGTCACAAGACCCTTGTTTTGGTTTCTCACAAGTACACAGAATTCCCACACAACTCCATTCCTGGACTATGTTCTTACATTTATGACCTTTTTATTTGTGTGTGCATACCATTCTCTCTCTCTCTCTCTCTCTCTCTCTCTCTCTCTCTCTCTCTCTCTCTCTGCACATGCATGTGTGTATGTGTGCATGGAGGTCAGAAGACAAAGTGTGTGACTCAATTCTATTTGCTGTGTAGATCCCAGAATCCATCTCAGGTCATCGGGCTTGGTGGCTAGTGCCTTTACAAAGTGAGTCATCTCACCAGTCCTCTTAAATAATATTTGAAGACACAACCACAGTGGGAAGATAATGGCTCAACATAAGCTACTGTTCAGGATGCTATCTCCCATGGTTTGGATCTGGAATGTTCCCTGAATGTTCGAGAGATTAAGTAAGTCTCTAACTTGGTAGTGGAAACTATAAACAGTGTAGCATACAAGAAGGTTTTCTGTGTATTGGAGTGGGTGTCTTGAAAGGGATAGTAGGGCCCTAGCGTATCCATTTTCTCTTCTCTGCTGTCTTAGATGCTTTCTGTTACCATGACAATAGCCAGCATCTTTGCCAAAATATCACACAGACCTGTGGCTCAGTGACTGCTAGTCTTTGCTTCCCCGGAAGCCTGTTGAGCTGGGCTTCCACAGTTCACTTTGCTCTCAGCGTTGCCATATTCCCGGCTCCCACTAAAACAGCCCGCTAAGCTCTGCTTGCAGCGTGTAATTGCTTTTCTAGCCCAAAGATGCAAAGACGACGTTCGTACTCCTCCAAAACCCAAAAGTGAAACCAAAAAACCACAATCCGTTTCTTCACAGTGACAGCCTGTTCTCTAAAAGGAACTCTGTATCGGTTACGTTTAGTTTACTGCCTCAGTTTCTGCATTAGCTTCTGTGATTCAAGTACCACGAGCAGAGCAGCACACCGAAGAGGTTATTTGGACTTAAGGCATAAGAGTCCGACATGGAAGAGAGGCAATGCCAGCAAGCTGCAGGCCTGGTGGCAGGAGCGAGAAGCTGAGGCTCAGAGCCTCAACCACAAATGTGACGTAGAGTGACCTGGAGATAACTGAGGCTTCTTCACACTTGAAGCTCACCTCTAATGGTGTATGTTCTCTAGTAAGGCTGTACCATGTAAATCTACCCAAATACGGCCACCAACTTGGGATCGAATTCCTGAAACTGTGTGTGTGTGTGTGTGTGTGTGTGTGTGTGTGTGTGTGTAGGCCAGAGGACAGTGTGCAGCAGTTGGTTCTTTTCTACCATTTTGAGTCCCAGTGCTCCACCTAAGACAGCTAGGGTTGGTGGCAAATGCACCAGCCCACTGACCCATCTTGCCAGTCCTCTAAGATACTTTATGATGGACTTTGATTCTAATTTTAGTTCTTGAATAAAACTATTGTTAATGTTTTCTAGTACAGTTCATGGAATCTTCAACTTGCAAAGTGCTTTTATGCAGGGAATCAGCCGGGAAAATAGGGGAAAGCGAATCAGCATGACGAGTTCCAGGTTCACTGAGAAACCCTGTCTCAAAAGTACGGAAGAGTGTGAGTAAGACAACTAATGTGGACCTCTCACGTCCACAAGCACACTCATGGGCAAATGCCTGCATCGGCTCGCACGCACAACCAGCCAGATAGAGAAAATTTTCATGTTAAAAGAAAAAATTTAAAAACAAAAGGAGTGTCTGACAATCAAAAGCCAGCCAGATTCCTGACTGCAAGATTAAGGAGTAACTGTGGATGTGTAGTTAAGTGCGTGAGAGCACAAATGTGCGAGTGTGTGGGGGCCTGTAGTGGCTGGAGCCTTGAGGCTGATGTTGGGAGGTCTTCCTTGATTTTTGCCCATCTTATTTATTGAGGCAGAGTCCCCTCCTCCTCCCCCTCCCCCTCCTCCTCCTCCTCCTCCTCCTCCTCCTCCTCCTCCTCCTCCTCCTCCTCCTCCTCCTCCTCCTCCTCCTCCTCCTCCTCTTCTTCTTCTTCTTCTTCTTCTTCTTCTTCTTCTTCTTCTTCTTCTTCTTCTGCTTCTTCTTCTTCTTCTTCTTCGGAGCTGGGGACCAAACCCAGGGACTTGCACTTGCTAGGCAAGCGCTCTACAACTGAGCTAAATCCCCAGAGTCTCTTCTTGACCCTGGACCTTACTAGACGATAGGACCAGTCTAGCTACGTCTAACTGGGCAGCTTGTTCCAGGGAGCTGGACTCTGCAGTTTGAGCGCTGGAATTACAGGCCGGCTGCCGTGCGTGCCTACTTGGTATTTTCATGGGTCCTGGGGATCAGAACTTAATCCTTCTGCTTGTACAACAAACACTTTACCCCTGAACCATCTCCTCAACCCCAGAATAAACTTATTTACCCAATAGTATGTGGTTGAGCATTTTAACAAATAAGAACATTAATGTTTTCTTTAACTATTTGTTTTTCAAAAGGGAACAAAAATGTTAGTAAATGAAAATCAAGCATTTCTCCCAAAAGTCGGCCAGGCCATTTGCACCTTTAGAATGGCAGTGCAGTTTTTGAATTATGTAATCTAAGATAAATAGTGAAACCTGAGGAGAGTAAACAAAGACTTGAGAAATTGGAATGGAAATTCTTTAACTAGAAGGGAAAGGCTTAAAAATGGCTTTATATGAGAGAGACTGTCCCTGTGTCTCTGTGTCTCATCCTGTGACTCACAGTCTGCTGGAGTTGGAGGTGTGATACTAAGTATCTTCCCTTCCCTCCTCCCCTCAGTGCTCCCAGGGCTAGGAATCAACCCCAGGACCTTGCCAAGTGCTCTACCATGGAGCTGGAGTCCAAACCTAGCAAATTCTTGTAGCTTTTACTATCTCCTCTGTAGTGTGTGCGGTTTGAGTAGGCACGTGTGCGTGTGCGTGTGTGTGTGCACGTGTGCGTGTGTGTGTTTAAACTGGAGTGTGTGACATCTGAAAGGAGAGTGCAGAGGTGGAATCTATAGTCACAGTCATGGTTTTATCTTTGTGGGGAAGGGCTTGGCAGGTGAGCGGCTGCAAACTTCCCTAGTGGGCTGCTGCTTCCTATTCCCATGAAGGAGAATTTAAGGGCTGTTCTCCCCTAGTAAACCAGGTCCTTGTGTATAATGTTACTGAAAGGCAAACATGAGTGTGTTGCAATTGTGGCCCACTTGTTAACATGAACTGCATGGAAAATGTTAACCCAGAGCTTCTGTGTTTACACAGGTATGTGTGCTTACTGGAGCAGTCGGGCTGGAAGTGTTTCCTCTAAGAGTGATGATCAGATATTCCGCGGGGGCAGCTCAGGGGCAAGTCTGCAGTACTTCAGTGTAGATAAAGCTGGGAGAATCTCTATGGTAAAGCTAAGAGCACGAGTTTCCCTAAGGTACTGGACACATGCAAATCACATTGTCCAAACTTTGAGGACTGTTGCAAAATCCAACCTTTTCTAATGATTCAAACATTTTCTTTGGAGCAGGATCTCTCAAATTACCTAGGCTAGCCTGAATCACTTTTTTGTTTTTGTTTTTGAGACAGGGTTTCTCTGTGTATCTCTGGCTATCCTGAAGCTCTCTGTAGACCAGACTGGCCAGGAACTCAGTGATCCACCTGCCTCTGCCTCCGAGTGCTAGAATCAAAGGTGTGCACTCAACTGCTCCGCTGGCCTGAAACTCTATAGCCTGGGCTGGCCTTAAACTTGCTATGCTCCTCTTGTCTCTGTCTTCTAAGGGCTGGGATACTGGTGTGAGGTTAGTGTAGCCTGTTGAGCAGTAAGATAATTGCAAACATTTGAGTTTTAAGTCATCCTTCTGTGGTTGATGATGAAGCATTTCAGTTCATCCCTTGTTCAATTCAGTCTGAGTCAAGGGGTCTCCAAAGGAAAGGGGGGGACATCAAAATAAAAAAAGCAATTAAGATGATCCAAAGTGCATATGTATACACATACACACACACACACACTCTGATGCTTAAAGTGATACATCACTTTAAGATCCTGTTAAAGCCTCTTAGAATTCCTGAATGTGCGAGCTGCTTTCTGAGTTCACAGCACCACCTTCAGGGAAGAGGCAAGCTCATTAGATTCACTGCAAAGCCATCCTTATTGGGTCAAGTACCTGAACAACAGGTGGACTAAAGACAATGCTATCTCTCAGCCTGCCTGTGTTCATTGCAGGAGACCAATCTCCGGGCCTTTAGTTTTTAAGGGATAATATTGAAAACTGATTACAAATGACACACATATGATCTCTAATTTGTTTTGGAACACCATACTCTGAAAATCATCTGTAAATAGTGGGACCTGTGTATCACGAAGAGATTTGACAGTCTCTCTCCATTGTTCATCCTTTGAGAAACTGTTTTATGTGAGCACACCGTCGCTGTCTTCACACACACCAGAAGAGGGCATCGGACCCCATTACAGATGGTTGTGAGCCACCATGTGGTTGCTGGGATTTGAACTCAGGAACTCTGGAAGAGCAGAGCTCTTAACTGCTGAGCCAACTCTCCAGCCCCCATTGTTTGTCCTTTTAACCAGGCTCACTAAGGAGCTGTCCAATCGTTTCAGATTAATAACAATTAAAAAGTTACTCTCTTCTATTGGTCTGTGAACTCAAGGATGAAGAGCAGAGGAGCAAGGAAGGGGAGAAGGAACCACTGGTCCTGTAGGGGCTGTGCTGTCCTGCAGTACCATGGCCTCCTCCTTGATGCAGCTTCTAATTACTTGGCATGCCGATGGCAGGATCTGAGATGTGCTCCAGGTAGAGAGAGAATGGGACTTTGAGGGCTTAAAACAAAACATTGTGAAATATCTCAACATGTATATATGATCACATGTATGGATATATTATATATATATATAATTTATATATATTTTAATTTCTTACTGCAAAGCTGAAAATTATATATATTTTTAGATATTTATTTATTATGTATACATCATACAGCTTTCTGCCTGCATGTACACCTGCAAGCCAGAAGAAGGCATCAGATCCCATTACAGATGGGTGTGAGCCACCATGTGGTTGCTGGGATTTGAACTCAGGACCTCTGGAAGAGCAGTCAGTGCTCTTAACCACTGAGCCATCTCTCCAGCCCCTGAAAATTATATTAATGTACCTCACATTTTCTCTTGTCTCCAAGCCATCACATTATATATTAAAAGAGCAAAAAGATCAGGCTGTAATCTTTCAAAAGGTCTTGATTTTCCAGCAAAGGTGATACAGAACTCAAAATAAAAATCAAGGAATGCTTTCTCAAATATGACTTACTTCCTTAACAATAACCAGAAAAATACAAGTGAAATATTTTTCATCAAAAATGATAAAGCAGGGGTTGGGGATTTAGCTCAGTGGTAGAGCGCTTGCCTAGGAAGCGCAAGACCCTGGGTTCGGTCCCCAGCTCCGGAAAAAAAAAAAAAGAACCAAAAAAAAAAATGATAAAGCATTATACTTCAATTTTGTTTTTTTTTAGAAAAAATGTTATTGTGTATAATGTGCATGTGTGTATGATACATATGTATTATGTGCATGTGAGTGTGTATGATTTGTATATAAGTATGCATGATATATTTATGATCTGTTTGTGTATATGGGTATGATGTATGTTAATGTATGATGTGTATGTGTGTATGGTATGTGTGTATGATGTGTATGTGGGTATGTATGATATGTTTATGATGTATATGTGACTGTATGTGATGTGTGTATTACCTGTTTGATATACATGTATATGATGTATGTATGTATGATGTGAATGTGATGTGTATGTGTATATATGATGTTTGTATGATGTGTGAGTGTGTATGATATATGTGTCCATATATGTTTGAGTGCTGGAACATACCACGTGGACGTCAGAGGTTTCATTAGTTAGTTCTTTCCTTCTATTGTGGCTTCTGGCAGCCAAACTCTGGTTGCCGGGCTTGCATAGCCAAGTGCTTTTACCCATCATGAGCTCACCTGACTAATTTTGTTAATTATAACGGCAAGAGATACAACGGATAAAGTACTTCAGCCCTTGACTAATTTCATCTTTTTAGCATATGATTTTTGATACACTTTTTGAGTTGTTTTTCTTTTCTTTTTTCTTTTGTTTTTTAAGACAGTCTTTCTGTGTTGCCCTGGCTGTCCTAGTTTCTGCTGACTCTGCCTTCTGAGTGCTGGGAATAAAGGTGTGTGCCAACACCACCTGGCTCTTACTGGCCTTTTGATTCTGACACCATATTTGAATTTTAATGAAGTCAACCAATACTTTAGAAAATGAAGTAGATCTAATTTTGATCACTTTATAGGAGTATGTGACACTAGAGCTGTATTTTAAAAGTGCTTGTATATTAGGGTTCCTCCTGCTGTGAAGAGACACCATGACCAAGGCAACTCTCATAAAGGACAACATTTAATTGGGGTTGGCTTACAGTTTCAGAGTTCAGTCCATCACCATCATGGCAGGAAGCAAGGCATGCAGGCAGGCATGATGCTGGAGAAAGAGCTGAGAGTCCTACAACTTGATCTGAAGGCAGCCAGGAAGAAAATGGCTTCCAGGCAGCTAGGCAGAGGGTCTTATAGCCCACCCTAGATTGACACACTTCCTTCAGCAAGGCCACACCTACTCCACGAAGCCACACCTCCTAATAGTGCCACTTCCTGGGCCAAGGATATTCAAACCACCATTGTGTGTATTACAGAAAAATACATTTAAAACTGTCCAATCAGAAGTAGCAAAATAGGTGTATAAGTCAACAGTACAGTTACAATCAATAAAACAATTTCTCTGCTTTACTTCTGTGTTCTCAGCTGAGTACGGTGATACAAGATTGTAATCCCAGCACATGGGAGGCAGAGGCAGGAGGACCCCTCTAAGTTTGGTGCCAGCCTGGTCTACATAATGACTTCCAGGCCAGCCAGGGTTATATAATGAGACCATGTCTCAAAAACAAAAGCAAAACCAAACAACAACAAAACATCTCAAACCCCAAACCCCAAACCCCAAAAAGCAACAGTAAAAACTACAAGGCCAACAAGAAAGCTCCCCAAATGTCCATGTTATCTTTGTACAGGCTTCCACCTGTGTTCTGCAGAAGTGGTTGAGGGGGACACAACACAAACCCCTGGTTGATATGACAAGAAGAAACTCCACCATTTTGGACAGCTGTAGGAGCTGCCCTCATTATTATAAACTACCTGTGGGCATTGCTAATGGTTTTTTAATTTTTAAAAGTTAAAACTGACCCCCTTCGATCCCTCCCATGTAACCTTGGCCTTCCTCCCTCTGGAAACTATACCCTTTTTTTCTTTGTTGTTGTTACATAGATGGATGGCTGAAAATGCAAATACAGCCTACTCATTCTGCCTAGTGTTACTCATCTATATGATTTGCAGCCTGGTCGTTTGAAATTGGATAATGATTAGGGAGCTCATCCCTGGGGAGACTATTTCTCTTGCTCTGAGCATTCCTCGGTTGCCTGGAGTTCTTGTTCTAGACGTGAGGCCTGTGTGATCCCCTCCCCCACTTTGTGTGTCTATTGGTGTTGGACTAGTTCAGCTCCTGTTTGGGCAACCACACCGTTGAGGTGTCTATCACTTCTAGGTGACACAATCCCAGCAGATTTCCTGTTCCTCAGCTGCACCTTAGGTGCAGGATTTGTGCTGTGGGTGTACGATCAGTTGGGGCTGGGCACTCAGTGGCTATTGTTCCCTGCATTTTAACAAGCTGTGCTTTTTCTAGAATGCTCGTCATTGAAAAAAAGAAATTTCTTTGATGAGGTGTGAGAACCACACATACGGGTTGGGCATTAGGATAAATATTTAGAATGTAGTAAGGAATGATGCTGGTTTGGTAAAGGGGTGGCAGTGGGTTCTCCTCTAAGATCCATGACATCACCAGCCCAGGGTAACTGGCTAGGTTTCTCCTGCTGAGTGGGCCTTGCCCCCAGTGAGACAGCCGTTGGTTACCACCAAGTCATGAGCCCCACTACTGCACCACAGTGCCATTTGGCCGTCCTAGAGGCTGACAGGATCACAGTTGCATTCCCAATAGCTGTGTATGCTTTCTTTTCTTTCTTTTTTTTTTTTCTTTTCTTTTTTTTCGGAGCTGGGGACCGAACCCAGGGCCTTGCGCTTCCTAGGCAAGTGCTCTACCACTGAGCTAAATCCCCAACCCCCTGTGTATGCTTTCTTAAAAGATTAAATGTGTGGAAGCCTGAAGAAAAAAAGATGAAGGGGAAGAATGAAATAAAAAGGCTAACATGTCAGGAAGCAGTGGTAGCTTCTTTTGTACCTCAGAAAATATGAAGGGTGTTACTCAACTCTTATTTTAGCACTTGCTCCTTGAATAACCAGCTCCTTGGTTAATCCTCGTTCTGTGCCCCGGACATGACGGACATGACGCAGTCTCAGTGTCAGAGCTGGGTGGGCCACTCCCATTTCTTGAGATGAGGAAAAGGTCCAGGAAACACTGTATTTTTTGGGTCTGGCGATAAAGAAGCATGTCAGGAGCGAGACGCTCATGCTATTAATTTTGAGGATGACTAAATGCATTGTGATAGCTTGGCAAGTATGCTATAAGAGGACGGGAAGATGACGTAATCAGGGAAGGGGATACAAGTCCATCATTGCTTCACTGTGACGGTTAGTTTTAGTTGACACAATCTAGGATCCCCGAAATGCAACTCTCCAAGAGCGGTGGTTTACAATGGATTGGTCTGTGGAAGATTATCTCAGTTTATTTGGGAAGGCTCGGCCCAACATGGATGACACCATGCTCTGTGCTGATCAACCTGAACTGTGTCAAAGAGAAATGAACAGAGCACAAAGTACAGAGCAGGTGAGCCCGTTCCGTTCATTTCTTCCTGCTTGGAACGGTGGGCAGGACGCCACTGGCTGTTTAAGTACCTGTCGTGGCTTCATCACAATGATGAACTGTAACCTGGAATTATAAGGTAAAATAAATGTCCTCCAAATGGCTTTTTGTCTGGGCATTTTATCACAGCAATAGAAATGAAACTAAGTAATAAACAAAACATATGTGAAAATCTCCAAAATGTGTTCCAGTTGGACATCACACACTGACACATTATCAACAGAGTCTCCTCACGGTGAAGGACAGGTCTCGCCAGGACGGTGCTGGCAGCTGACTGCTCACTGTGGTCTATAAATGGTAGGCTTATAGAAGGAAGCGTGCATACCTGGGGCCACCTAGTCCTGTCCCGGTGCGTCTAGCTGCCTTCTGACACACCTGAAAACCGTGGGCAGACTGAAACAAAGCACACTGGCAGGGGGATAATTTGGTCGAAACTAATTTTTAAAATGAGACTTTAGGGTTGTCTCTTTATATATAATAGCTAAAGCCAGTCTTTTTTCTTTTCCTCTATTAGTTGTGTAAGAGCTAGTCTGCTGAGTTACATTTTCTCCCTTAATTTGGGCATTGTTGGGTCAAAAGGACAGGACCATAAGTCACATTGTGTCTTTGAATCACAGAGGGAACCCATTTCTGTGCACAGCTCTACGAACATCTCAAAGCTTTCCCGTGTAGTTATGGAACCAGGACAAAACAATAAACCGTGCTTAGCAAAGTTAGTGCAGAAATCCCTCTAGCATTCTTCCTTGACACGTACAGCTTATTCGTTAGTGTTCAATGCGGAAGGGAATGCATGTGTGGAGTACACTGAGCGCAGCTGACTGACCTTGCCCACCTTACTGGTGGGTCTGCTGCAGCTACCTGGCTTCCAGGCCATTTCTCAGAACTGAGTTGCAGCAAGCCCTCTTTTGGGTTTCTTTTTCTTTTTTGAAACTGAATTTCATGTAGTCTGTAGTCTAGGCTGGCTTTGAATTTGCTGCTATGTAGTTGAGGGTGATCTTGAGTCAACAACCCTCTAGCCTCTGAGGCAAGATTCAACGCATCATGCTCAATTCCAGCAGGCCATTTTGAAGGCTGACTAGCCTGGGGCAAAGAACACCTTTGCTTCTCTGCCTGTTGTGAAAGGCGTGGTTTCTCCATGCTAAGGCCCTCCCTCTTCTACTGCAACCCACAGTGCTGCAGGTATCAGTTGGGGACCCCTGCTCTGCCTTATCCCTGTGGGGTTGGGGGGGCACACGAGTTAAAGGACACGGAATGGTTATGACATTTGTCTTGTCTCTGACCCACGAGTCTTGCGTCTTCTGCTAGCGCACATGAAGCAGCATTGGGCTAATTAATTAGATATAAGTGGGATACTTTCGAATCTGAGAACCCAAACTCGTATTTAAAATGTCAGTAGTCCCTGGGAAACTTGAAAAAAGAAACGTACAAGAGTGAAGAGTCATAATATAGGCAAGAAAAGCCAAGTATGCCTTTTGGAGTGAGTCATCTTTTTATATATGGGTTAATCTAAACTGCCCCTCAACTCTTTACCCCTAGACTTTGGAAATAAGCCTGAGATTAGGGCTTCAGGCTCCAGATTGTCACTTGGAAATTCTGCTCCCCTACATGTCAAGCTCTGAAAATTAACGCTTTACATGCTCTTGGATACTGTTGTAAGGGTGGCTGTGATTGCAGGCAAAGCTTCTTAGCTGTGTCTCATCATGTTGCCAGTCACTCTAGTTGGTCATTTGTGGACTGTAACTGAAGCAGTGCATTAACACCCCCTCTGTCTCAGGAACCAGACTTCTTTAACATTTACCAAATTTATTTTATGTATAGAAGTACCCTGTCGATGTCTTCAGACACACCAGAAGAGGGCATCGGATCCCATTACAGAAGGTTGTGAGCCACCATGTGGTTGCTGGGAATTGAACTCAGGACCTCTGGAAGAGCAGTCAGTGCTCTTAACCTCTGAGCCATCTCTCCAGCCTCCCAGGAGCCAGACTTGTGAGGAGAAACTAGACCTGCAAAGTCTGTCTGGCCTGGCCTTTTCATAATGGTTCTATTATATTTCTCCAGAATTATTCTCAACTCATAGTAGCTATGGGGCGCTGGCACTAACCAAGCTTGGATCTGGTGGACAAACCAGAGCCCATTTGCAACTGGAGATGTGTCACTGTCCCCAGTGGGGTCTTTACTTTTCCTTGTAAATCATCTTGAAGACCCTAAGACACCAACCAGAAGGCTTCTTGGTGAGCAGAGATCTGGAACATATTTAAATGTGTGTGGGCTCCCCAGTGACACCAACATTACCATGCTAGCACAGCCAGATGGGCTCCTGTACCTTAGTATATTTCTACTTAGAATTGGGCTGGAAGTTTAAAATATGGTCTATTGACTACCTACTATGTGTTAGACACCTGTACTTGGGTGCTGAATATAAGGATGGTGACTTCTGCACAAGTATATTATAAAGACAGATTACTCAAGGTGGGTCGTGATGGCATACAACTTTTAATCAAAGCACTTGCAAACGGAGGCAGATGAATCTCTGAATTCAAGGCCACTTGGTCTCCAGAGTGAGTCCTAGAATGGCCAGGGCTACATAGAGAAACCCTGTCTTGAAAAACAAATGAAAACATATTACTCAAATAGTTTTTTGAATTAGACATCTAATCACTTCATCTCAAAGAAATAAATTTATAACTTTTGGGGTTTTATAGTTTTTAGTTTTTTTCTTTTTTCTTTTTTTTCCCCGGAGCTGGGGACCGAACCCAGGGCCTTGCATTTGCTAGGCAAGCGCTCTACCACTGAGCTAAATCCCCAACCCCCTAGTTTTTAGTTTTTAAAAGAGTTTGTGTGTGTGTGTGTGTGTGTGTGTGTGTGTGTGTGTGTGAGAGAGAGAGAGAGAGAGAGAGAGAGAGAGAGAGAGAGAGAGAGAGAGAGACTGACTTGTATACCTGGATTTGGGCATTCAGGGAGTGAAAGGCTGATTTTACTTTGCCATAACGTGTTGTATGGTAACATCAGAACAAGGCACAGGAGGGGGAATAGACAGAAGGTTTGGGCACAATAAAAAGATTATCTCTTTGTTTTGGCTTCTGCTGCATTTGGAGTGCTAATAGAAAATAATATTTTTGTTGTTTTGTTTTTGGACTAGGCCAGGTCTCCCAATGTAGCCCAATGAACTAATTATGTAGACCAGGCCTAGCCTCAAACTTAGAGATCTGCTTGCCTCTACCTCTCTAAGCAGAATAAAACATCTTCAAATTTAGAGCATTCTGGACCCAGCTGTTCTTGGGGGTGGGTGGGCAGGTGTTAACATCATAAACCTGATTTTATCTATTATTTTAATAGTGCTGTATTCATTTTTGGTTAAGATTTGCCTCACACCACCTTGAAACTGGGGGAACTATGGTATGGGGGTAGTATTTTATGCATGAACCACTCTAAAATATATATGTAAGGAAACAGTCACAGTAGTGAGCTCACTTTTGTGTTTTACAAGCTAGACAAACCAGGGAGCCTGGGAGATCAAACAGTGACCATGCAATCTTGAGCACATGGTCCCACTACTAGCACCCACATAAAAAGCAGAGATTGACTGTTTTGTAATCCCAGCATTGAAAAGGGAGCCTAAAAAGAAGCATTCATGGGGTTCACTGGCTAACCAGCCCAACCTAAAAAGATCAGAGCCCTAGGTCCCGGTGAGAGAACCTCCCCCAACCCCATACTCCCATCCCTACCCCCACCCCCATCCCTACTCCCACCCCCACCCCACCCCACCCCCACCCCACCACCACCCCCAAGAACATGCGCTCTGGTAAAGCTAGGGAAACTCGACTTTCCATCGTCTTTAGTTGGGACTATAAAAGACCGGTCACGTCCTTAGATCTCAGGTAGTAACAGAAGAATACACCCCTGAGCTACCTGCACATGGGGAGTGGGGATGGGAGAGCCATATGCCGCAGGTGGCAGGCTGTTTTTACAGACTTGTCTCCCGAGGTCTTAGTCACTGCAGGAAGCTTTGCAGGTTAAAATTTTAAGCTCAGGGGTTGGGGATTTAGCTCAGTGGTAGAGCGCTTGCCTAGCAAGCCCAAGGCCCTGGGTTCGGTCCCCAGCTCCGAAAAAAAAAAAAAAAATCTAAGCTCAGCTGGTGGTTGCTGGAGCACTATGAGCTGTGCTCGGAAGAGGGGACTTGATTCCCTTCCCTTTTCCCTGCCCTACAGTGAGGCTAGCCTCAGCCCTCCCTCATTAGCTTTCCCACTACATCCCGTCACTCAAGTGACTCTTCCCAGATCCAACCCCACCCCCAGCTCAGCTCTCCCTACCCCGCCTGGAGGGGGCACGTGCCAAACAGGTCGTTAAAAGCGAGCTCCAACGGTTCCTTTTGTCCAGTAGGCGCGGGCCAGGCTGGCGGGAGCTGGGGGCGGGAGCGGCCGCGAGCCGAGCGGGAGGCGAGCGGGCGGGCGCGGGACCTGCTCAGCGGGAGGAACTGAGGCTGGGGTTGGTGGCGGTTGGAGTTGGGGATGGGGTAACTCTGGTTTTCATTTCTGGAAAAGTGGTTGGATACAGCAGAAGAAGCAAAAAAGGACAGTATAACGATACCTTATTTGATGTAGGGAGACGCATAGGACCCAAGTACGCGTGCGCACCCGTGAGCTTGGAAAATGCTTTGGGGGAAAGTCTGGCGAAGCTTTGTGGGAAGGAAGAGGTTGGGAGCCCGAGGAAAGGGTTTATTTGGCGCGTCGTTTATTTCTGAGACATTTCCATTATGCGGAACCAAAGTATAATTATGTGGTTGAGAAAAGATGGGCATTTGGGAAGTTTGGGTATCCCCTGGCTACCACTTGGTGGGAAAAAGACTCAGCAATGGCAGATTCGAGGCACACAGCATCTAAATCAGATTCTGTCCTTGCACCAGATTTGATATCAATTACGATAAAACATGCAAACATTCCCTTTTCTCACTAAAGAGTTGTACTGTAGAGGTTTTTAATTTTTTAAACCAGAATGACCACATGATTAAACAATTTAAAAAAATGAAATTTAGAAGCTAGCTGTGGTGACCGGCTCTTTAAGCCCAGTACTTCAGGCAGAGGGAGAAACAGTCAGAGGGATGGGGAGAGGGTGAGGCGGAGGCGGAGGCAGAGGCAGAGGCAGAGGCAGAGGCAGAGGCAGAGGCAGAGGCAGAGGCAGAGGCAGAGGCAGAGGCAGAGGCAGAGGCAGAAGCAGGAGTAGAGGCAGGTTGATATCTTTGGGTTTAAGACTGGTCCACATAGGGTTCCAGACCAGTCAAACACTGCCAAAAGGTACCACCACCATCACCACCACCACCACCACCACCACCACCACCACCACCACCACCACCACCACCACCACCACCATTACCACTACTACTACAATATTTTCAAATTTGTGAAATCAAAAATGGTACAAAAATTCCATTATATACCCCAATTTTCCTAGATGTCAGCATTTTATAATAGGATGATCATAACCACATCGGTGTTACCTCTACTGCAGTATTGGATGTTAATTTATTAGATGTTAGATTTATACGTTTAATCAGTGCCGATATTCCCCCCTCTGGTGGAGGATCCCACCTAGAATCTCAAGGCTCATACAGTAGTAGTGTAGTTTCTCTTAATGGTGACAATTGGTTTCAATGGCTTCTATTCAGTAGACTTTCAATGTGGGTTTGTCTATCCTCATCATGAAGTTTAGATTATTCCTTTTAAGCAGGAATTGAAGTTATGCCCCAGCAGATATATCACCCCAGTAGATCTTCTGAGAGTGATTTTAGATTCTGTGACTCAAGTGTTGTCTGCCAGATTTTTTGAAATTATGGGGTTTTCCTATTTGGATTTGCTGAGGGCACACAATCTTCCTTATATGCACAACAAGCCAAGCACTCTGGATCTGAGGGTTATAGTTATTACTTGAAGATTACTTGAGGCACTTATTAAACGATGAACTGTTTCCATATTTGTAAATTTTAGTCTGAATATTCAGTTGTACATTGTTAATGTTTTGCAGTGGTGCTGGGAATTGAACCTAGGGTCCCCTGCATGTGGGGCTACGATTCCCAGCACTGAAATGCACAATAACATTTAAAGGAAGATGCTTGGCTAATATTTCCCTGCTTCACACGAGAAAGAAGAGTGCATTTGGGAGCTGTGTATCTGGAATGAGTGTCTAAAATGTAATTTGAAAAGGTGTGACTGGTGGCTCTGAGCAAATAATTCAGTTAGTCCCGATAAGACCCTAGATTCTAAAGGGTTCCAATTTACTCGAATTTATGTGTTCCTTGTCTTTAAAATTACTTCCTTGTTCCTACCAAATGGGTAAATGCAATATATAACACATATATACATAATATATATTATAGATATACACAATAGAACAGATAAGAATAATTTCAAATTTTCAATATATCGCTTGTTTTGATTGACATTTAACAATATACCTGAGTCATGCAAAGATGTTCACTTGGAGTCTTAATGTTTGCAGAAAGGATTTACTGGGACTTGGAATGAGTAAGCCTCTGAATACACTGCAAGAAAAGTAGGATTCTTGTGGGTAAGGAAGATCTTTCAATACGAGCATCTTGGTACCTCTCATTTGAAGGTGAGGTTTCCAAGCACACATGTTCAACCTTTGTCATTGAACACTGGGGGCTGGGTTGCTGCGAAGCCGGTATTTCTTGTTTCAAAAGCATTAGGGTGAATTTTCAGAAGTATTAGAGTTGGCTTAGTGGATTTTTAAAATTATTGACCGTTTTGAATCTCCTACCCCCCAAATGCAATCTGATGTCACTTTGGGATTGAGGACATGGGAGCACAGAAGCGGGCTGCTAGATAACATGGGTTTCTCAGTTTAGCCTCCACCATATGGCACAGCTAGCATCTTTGGCAGTTCAGATGGGCCCGCAAGGCTGCACAGCCCATCTGACTCCCTGTCAGTCGTCTCCAGGCCCCTCAAGCAATGTCACCACGAATTCAGTCCCGGGCCTGGTCAGCTGTCTTACTGGCTTTTCACTCATTACGAGTTCCTTGGCTCTTCCCCCTCTCACAAACCTCCTGTTTAGAAAATAGCTCCCAAGACCCAGCAAGAGAACTTGGCCAGTTCCCAAAGTGGACAGTGCAGATAATTTATTACATTGGAAATGTTAATGCATCCCCCTTCTTGGCAGCCTAGACATCCCTTTACGTTTTCTTGAGTTTGATGATAGGGAAGCTAATGTGCTCATTGGGAAACGCGGTTACGTTCAGGAATTTTCACGATCGATTATCACTAGCAGTAAAGAGAAGGGTGAGATTACGGCACGCGCCCAAATTTTATAGGGTGGGGTTGAAGAAAGGGAGAGGGGGACAAAAAAAGGGATTAGAGTCCGTTAGGACGAAGTGTTTTGAAAACGGAAGCGACGGTGAACTCCAAAAACCCGCTTTTCTGCCCGCGAACTCCGCACCGCCTGTGGTGGTGAGGGTGCTCGGCAGGCAGGAGGCTCAGACCCGCCAGGGCTCGCGGCAAAGCTTGGCGCTGCAGTGCGCGCCGCCTGGGAGGCTCAGCGCCGGATGGCGGGTAGGAGGGCGGGACCTGAGCGAGCACCCCGACACCCCACGCTGGGGAAGCCCTCCCATACTTGACGTCATCGAAGCGCTGGCCTGTGGCGGGGCGGATGGAAGGAGGTTCCCGCTTTGATTGCCGCCCCGCGGGCTTTTTAAAGGGTACCCTGGGGAATACGCTCCAGGAGCTATGGGAGGAGCGAGGGTCTCGGATAGGAGGGGAAGTTTGGTAGGTTTAGGGGGACGAGACCCTAGAGGTTTGGGAAGCCGTGCTTAGCCCTTGAGGGGGGAATCAGGACAACCAGGAAAGTGCACTCACTTGGGGGTGGAGTGGAAACTGCAGCGCACCGCCGGGAGGAGGATCGGCTCCGAGGAAGAGGTGTTGTGGTTGAGTAACATCCTTTTCTTTCAGGATCCAACCCTTCCAAGGGGCTTCTTGCGGAAGGTACAGTTTGTAATACCCGATTAGGGCCAAGAAATGTCACGAAATTTTACAGCCTAGTTTACATTTTGAACTGTGTGAAATTTAGATTCTGGAGATGCCTGGTTGCTTTAGAAAGAATGAATCAATGTGGTTCCGCAAGCTCAGGATTCAGAAAAATTCCACACTCTCCGTTATGGTTTTCCTAAAGAGTTCTCTCTCTTATTATTTCCAAAGGAGAATATCATTCGGGTGCTCGCCAACAGCATGAAGCAGCAGCGACGTCAAGGTTCCCCCAAGGTGAGTTTTCTGGACTTGCCCTTCTCTTCATTCTGATCTCTAACAAACTAATTCTTGCTAAAGAAGGTATCTGCAGGAATTATGGGAGAATACGAGAATTAAAAACCTTTAACTACAGAATCTAAAGTCTTAAAACGGATTCTCACAACTGATGTTAGCCACTTATACCTAGCTGGCGGGCGCTTCCTGGTTTGTCTCCATAGGGGACGAAGCGTGGGTGTGTCAGACAGGCAGTGCATTGCTAGCTGGCTGTTAGAACTTCGTCCCAACAGTGGCTAGCTGCACTACCCTCTGCTGCACTTAGAAGCATGCAAAGACGTGGAAATAGTGCCATCTGGTGGATAAGGGGGTGTTCTCACGACAGCTACTAAAAGCTGGATCCAGTAGAGTATTTCTGCCCCTTGAAGCCCTAACCCAAAGCTTGTAGTTCTTCTAAAGTGTGTATATTTACCTGCGTTTATATCTGTGCAGCACGTGCGCTCGTGGTGCCCGTGGAGCTTAAGAAGAGGGCTTCTAATGCCTGAAGCCAGAGTTTCAGGCTTTTGGGGGCTGCTCTGTTGGTGCTAAGAATCTAATCTGGGTTCTCTGGAAGAGTAGCCAGTGCTCTTACACGCTGAGTCATCTCTCCAGCCCCTTTACTTTAATAGATGGAAAAGTTAAATGCTCACATGACTTGCACCTCTAGTACCATTTACTTCTCTTTACACCAAATAGCTCACATCCTTTTAGATTTAGATTAATTCAAATCTCACCATTTGAATATTTTCTAGATAACGTACATTTTCTATATCCAGTGACACTCAAAATCGAATATAGAGCAGGCCTTTTAAAATGCAGTGACTAATGTTACCTATAGAAAAATAACATTTAAAGGCCCTTACATTCTTTAAACATTTTAATACTGTTCTACCATACATATTTCTTTAGTTATATTTCCTAAAACCAAATTATTTATCTTCTAGATACTTTACTGCCTAAATTAAATTAAAATTTTGTTAATTCCTTTTTACTGTGGTAACATCTTTAGTTAAACATTAAGTTTGGAGAACCTAAGTATAAGAATTCAGAGTTCCTAGTCAGGCACTTAGTCCCACCACTTGAGAGGCAGAGGCAGGTGGATCTCTAAGCTTCAGGCCAGCCTGGTCTACACAGCAGTTTCAAGCCAGCCAGGACTGCACAGAGAAACTCTGTCTGGAAAAAAAAATTAGCCAACCAATTCTCTCTCAAGAAAAAACTAAACACCAAAACTCAAATTTAAAGTTCTTTTTAAAAACAAAACAAAACAAAACAAAACAAAACATGGGTATAGCTTAGAAATATAAACTTTTGTTTCTTATAGTTTAGTAGAAAGGAAACAAGGTTTCTCTCTTAATCTTCTTCAGTGTAACTATTACGATTAGAGCTCTGGCGTCGACAAGGTGGTTCGGCTGGTAAAGGCACCCACATGCCTTTCACAGATCCACTCACGGGGTGGTCTGATCCCCAGAATTCACATGGTGGAGGGAGAGACCCGCCTCCCTCAGATTTCCTTTGCTCTCTGTAGCCACGCCACCCCACTCCAGCAGTTCCGCAGCAGTGTTTTTGTTACAGACTTAGCCTCAGAGACTCCATGGACCGGGAAAATCAGCGCTTGCCAGACTCAGGTAGGCAGTGTGTTGTTAGCTGGCTGCGTTGGGTTAAGTAAGCAGCCACAGCTACCCTGCCACTTGCTTCTGGACGGGTCTTCTTGTTAATGAAGTTTTAGCTGTGTGCGATGGGTTGGCAGTGTATTGTTAGCTGGTTGAGTATGTAAAAGGCACCAGCTAACATGCAACTGCTCTCCTATTGCACATACAATCAACAGCAGGATGCAAGTACATTTATAACGCATGCATGTGCTTTGTCATGAGGAGGGACACTATGAGAGCAGTTATTAGTGGCTTTGGGTGACAGGGTGGACAGATTTATAGTAGCGAAAGTACTAACTATTGTTACCTTAAAAACTCTAGCTAAATCTTTAAAAAAAAAAAGGGGGGGGGGGGCTGGAGAGATGGCTCAGCGGTTAAGAGCACCCGACTGCTCTTCCAGAGGTCATGAGTTCAATTCCCAGCAACCACATGGTGGCTCACAACCATCTGTAAAGAGATCTGATGCCCTCTTCTGGTGTATCTGAAGACAGCTACAGTGTACTTATATATAATAAATGAACAAATAAATCTTAAAAAAAAAAAAAAAAAACTCTAGTAATATTTTCGGAGCCCTAGCTTGACATTATTAAAGCATTTATTAAGTTACGTGTGTGCTTTTTAGATGTAAGATTTAGAATATAATGGGAAGTCCCATGTATTTGCCCAAGTTTTCAACTAAATGTCTGATGTTCTGGGGTCACGGCTTCATAATGGAGCAGTAGAGTGGGTCTCTAGACTGTATGTGAACTCCAAGTGAAGGGAGGATTTGTGTCAGTTATCAAAATGACCCACAGATAAAACATTTTCACTCGAAGTATCTAGAAAATTTGGGATATTTGGGGGAATAGGGGTAGGGATAGGCTGTCTTGTTTGGGGGAATCTTAACTCAGTTCTCCTACTTTGTGTAAAATTCTGCAAATAATTTTTACAATAATCGGAAGAACACCAGATCTAGTTTATGAAGAGGGAAGAACTGACCACAAATATTATTTAAATTACTTCCTCATTCTGTGGGAGGCCATTTGACTCACAGAACAGTCAGAGGGTCATATGGTGACGTCAGGTGGACATCTGCAGGAAATCACTAGAACTGACTTTGGTGTCCTGGCCTATCAGAGGCATCTATGGCAAAAGGAACATAGTGCACTCTCTAAGTTATTAGGCCAAGTTTTACTGGTGAAATAAATTTGTGTTAACTTAAATTTAAATATATTTCTTGGACGTAGGCTAAACAGATACTGTAAGTTGATTTCTATGTATTTTACTCTTTTCAAATCTCATCCTTTTTTGTTGTTGTTGACTAGTATTATTCTATTATTAGGGTCTTTGTATTTAAGACAACAAAGGTAAATATTGTTTTCGTATTTTTTGTTTTTTTTAGAATTTTAATTCCTTGAGAATTGCACATTGTATACAATATATACAATGAATTTTGATCATATTCAACCCAAACTTTCCACTTTTCCTGGATCCTTTCCCAATACCTCCCTTCTACCTCTATGGTTTCTTTAAAAATAATAATAAAAAAGTAGCTCTAATAACAATTAGAGCTGCCTGCATTCACACGAGTGTGAGACCATCCGAGCATGAGCAATCCACTAGCAGTTCCTGCCCTTGAAGAAAAGCGTTTCCCATTTGCTGTTTGCCAGTGACTCCTCAGCTAGGGTGGAGCCTCCTGGCCCCGCCCCATCCATGCTGGACTGTTGGCCGGCTTCATCTTGTACAGGTCTGCGTATCTGTTGTTTGTTCTTGAGTGTAATGACGACACAGGCCCGGAAGACAATGTTTCCAGCACTCATCCTTATTCTCTGGCTGGCAATCTTTCTGCCCCCTTTTCTACGCGGTGTTCCTGACTTTGTGGGTTGGTATAAATCAGACACATCAACAGTCACCTATTCTCAGTACTTTAACCTATCACGTTTTCATCTTTTTTCTTTTAAAGGTTAAATTTCAGTATGTTTTTTTCTTTAATGACCTGTCAATAAAAATAAAATCTACTAAGCTTAGAAGGCTTTTCATTGTGTCAATTTTTTTTTTAATTGAAAAGCGAGGCAGAAAACCGACATTTGCACTCAATAAGCATGTATATATTTTGGAGTGCTGGGATGTAACCTAGGACCTTGTCCAAACACCCCCAAGCACACATATCAAAAGTGCTTCCTTAGTTCTGTATTACTGACTTGATAAGAAAGGAGGGCAGAGTGGAGAGAAGAGAGAAATCAACGTAAGCGCAGGAGATCCATTGGTAAGGAGAAAAATGAAGATACACGCTAGAACAGAAGCAACCAGGCATGGCAGACTTCACGGCAATCCCAACATCAGGGCGGCAGAGTTTAATGTGGCCTGGGCTATAGGACAAATTGAGGCCAGTCTGGGTTTTATGAGACTCCCATTCCAAAATAAAACAGCAAAACAAATCAAAAGCAAAGCAAAGAACAAAGAACTACTGCTAAACGTGATGTGTCTGTGGGAGTAGGAGTAAAGGGCGGGACCAGCAGCCAGGAAGGAAGGAACTGGAGTGCTACAGACCCTGCTGCCCCCCAGTGGGGAAGCTGCTCTGAAAGGGAAGCCTGCCCCTTTGCTACCCCACTCCTTAACTCCTTGCTTCTAGCTGCTCTGGGAGGAGGGATCCAAGAGTGGGTTGGATTCATTTGTAGGCAAAACAATAGAATTTTACTGTAAGTCAATCTGAGGACTAAATGTGGGCTCACTCTATCCAGACAGGTCATTTTCTTCCATGGAAACACGATTATATTTCGTACAGGGTCCACTTAGTGCTGCAGCTCACGCAAGGCAGACTTAAACATAGTCAATATGTGAAAAGAAAATACAGTTTTTGGCTTGGGTTCCCTCTCCCCCTCTTCTGTCCTCCTCCTCCCTTCTCCTTTCTGCCTCTTTTTCCCTTCTGCTGTCCCCCTTACACCTGCCCTGCCCTCCTCTTCTCCTTTTATACTTTACCTGTGTATTTTCGTACTTGAGGCTATCTGCAGAGAGAGCACTTAGGTCAACACACTTTGCAATGATGAAGCAGCTTTTCAATAATTCAGAAACTGTATACACGTCCACATTTGTATGGACCCTGTCAAAATAGTGTACTTAAAAGGGCACGTTTGGTACATTTCACATGTGGGCTTTTCCTCCTTGGGGAGCCTTTATCAAGTTTACTTGTAAGAGTTTTTCATCGCTGATGCCACCTTCAGTTGATTGTGAGAAATAATGATTAAACCAGCAGAAAATATGCAAACTGGGTACTAAGGCATTGATAGACACCAGTCACATGGGACACTTAGGCTGTGAAACTGTACAGCTACGAGTCAGGATTTCAAGAGAGCCTGTTAAGTAGCTACGAGACACCAAGCTATACAGGAAAATTACTCATATCTAAAAATATATGTGTGTACATATAACATAGAACACCATGTAATGATTTGTGTATATTATGTTTGCATATATGTAATTATAGTGCATCTATATCCTGTATATATGTGGACATATATAACATATGCATGGTATAGAGGCATAACTTTTATAATTAAGAGGTGCAGCTTTTAGGGCAAATTCATATGAATTTCAGTCCCAATGTCCTCTGATGTTGCATCTGCCATGAATAGATGATGAGTTTGTATGACGAACTTTAGTCAACATATTTAACTCAGTGAAGGTACATGCTACCACGTCTCTCTGTTCTGTGTTGAAGATGACGCCTAACTACCTTTTTACATACTTCCACATCCTGCAACAGTCTCTTTCTGGGAAGCAGTGCCCCAGTTACGTGCGACCCCAAGGTCGTGAGTGGCAGCACACTAGCAAACAGCTCTTCTCCATTATCAGCTGAATGTTAGGGGTCTCTGAAGGGACCCTAGTTTCTGTCACTCATAGAACATGTTTTTTGAGCCTTACCTGCCTGCCCTGCCTTCCAAAGTGCAAAGGAGGCTGGCTATTGTTGAGGTCATGGTTAGATTAACGCAACAGACCTGGAGACACTGGATGGAATGGAAGAAGCTCTTTATCTGGCCTTGGAGAGAAGTAGTGACTTGAGGACATCAGAATCACATCTACTGGGACAGTCAAGATCACTTTGTGTTCATCTTTGTGATCACCCACCTGGCAGTATGGCTCTGTATTGTCTGGGTGCTGCGGGCCAGCAGTTTTGTACACGTGACTGGAGGGAGCATGCGCAGATGTATTGCACACGTGACTGGAGGGAGCATGCGCAGATGTATTGCACACGTGACTGGAGGGAGCATGCGCAGATGTATTGGCAGTGCTTTTGATGTAGGTGTCAGGAGTCTGAGGATGTGGCAATAGAGCTCGGGAAGCAACACGTGGAGGGATGGTTCCTGCTCGGAATTGTCCTTAGAGGCCCAGAATGTAGATTGCTAGTTAGCTGTTGGGGTAAAACTACAAAAGACAAGTAGACTTCAATGGTTCTTGTTTCACTGACCATGATCTGGGTTCTGGTTGCTTCCCTGGTGAGAATGCCATTTGACAGGATTAGGAGGGCCTTTTTGTTTCGATCTACCTCCACTTTACAGGTAGGGAGACTGATGTTAACGGAAGTTAGCGACTTGCCAGAAGCCATGTAGTTGCTGAGGTGTCTCCAGGTTTTCGGGCACACAAATCTGGCATTTAGGAGGCTATCCCTCCAAAACCTGCCACCGATAATGGGTACTGCTCTTCCAGAGAGCTCACTGAACCACACATTGACAGTCCAGTGCTGTCACACACTTTGAAGCAGAAGGTGCCAGGGGATGTGTTTTGTTTCTGTGAGAATATTAGTATAGTGCGGTGGCCTGACTGAACTCACAAGACCGTTACTTGTCTTCATTGGGTCTAAACGGAGTGAACCACAGGCCCCTTACATTGGCTCTTCCTCCTCTGCCCAATTGTAAATGGCTTTATTACACACCCCACCCCCCACATGTCCGCCCCAGTAGTTCTTTGATGTAAGGCACTTCACAGGACAGTAACTCACCCTCGTCACTTGGCACGTTACTTTGTTAGCTACAAGGCTGACAACAGGATAAGACTGTGGCTTTGGGAGAAAAGGTGCAAACATCTCTGCAGTAAGGTGCAGATTTGGGTTGGAGGACTAAAATGACTGACGTGTCCCTTTTGCGTTTGACTGTCTGAAGGTGGTGTTTACAGTTTTGAGTGTTAGAATGACATAGCATTGAATTCTCCCCAAATGTAGTCTCATAGCAGCTAAAGTTGACCTGTAAGAAATCAAGTGAAATGTGCGTATACTCATGTCCTTTGTCCAATACGTGGCAGTTTTTTCTTAAAATTAAAGGCAAACCTCAGTGCTAATATCCTACTTATGTAAGTTAAATTAAGAATCACCGGAGGGGCTGAACATGATGTTTTCAAATCATTTAGAAGGGGCAATCTAGCCAGATTCAGTAAAACACTAAAACCTATGTTAAAGAAACAACAACAGGGGCTGGGGATTTAGCTCAGTGGTAGAGCGCTTCACTAGGAAGCGCAAGGCCCTGGGTTCGGTCCCCAGCTCAAAAAAAAAGAACCAAAAAAAAAAAAAGAAACAACAACAACAAAACCAAAAACCCCCCCAAAAACCCAACAAACAAACAAACAAACAAAACCTGTACATGAAGCAAAATATATCCAATGACTGGAAAGCCTGCACTTTGCCAATCATGGTGGCACGCACCATTAATCCCAACACACAGGAGGCAGAGGCTGGTGGATCTCTGAATTAAGGCCAGCCTGGACTACAGAGTGAATTCCAGAATAGCCAGGGCTACTCAGAGAAATCCTGTCTCAAAAAACTGAAAAGAAAGAAAAAAAATGCACTTTATATTTTGCAACATTCATTGTATATTTTATTACATCTAGAGTTGGTCACTCCAAAATTGCCACCCTCACAGTGTTCGTTGGCCCACATGGTGACCTTGGGCATTGGATTTCCCACAAGGTTAACCCTAGAGAAAATTAAGTTGGACTGTAACAGTAAAGGGTATTGGTGACAGAGCATCCTGGATTTCCCTTCTGGTCAGTAGAAGTAATATACTTCATCATGATTCTTTGGCTAAGACCTCAACCCCTTCTTCCCTCCTTTGTAACATTCCTATCTTGGGGACAGCCACTGCAACTTAGTAGTAAGATGGCCTTAAACATCTTTTCGCACTGTATGTTTTGGAATCTAAGAGGAGGCCCTCTGTCCTTTTGTACTGGCCTGACTCCACGGTGCTTTCATAGATCCTCTTTCTTTTTAAGAATGATTTGCCCAATCATTTGTGACACATGAGGTCTGATGGCTTCAAGGGGTTCTTCTGGCCTCCAGAACTTCACGACTTGTCCCTCAGGGTTGACCAGATACTTCCAAAAGTTCCACCTTGGTTCCTTCTTGGAAGAATCTAAAACATTCAGAATATATTTTCATGAGTATGATTTTATTCTTTGTTGATATTTTCAGTTTTATTAGCGTATGCATAAGTGACAATATTATAACCAGGTACTAGGATTGTCCTAATATTATTAATAATACGAAAAACAAAACAACCATTCAGGGAAGAGCTCAGGACTTCGATAACCAGACTTCACAGGTAGCTGTCCTGATCTAGAGTTGAGACATGAAACAAAGTTGCATATTTTAGAGTTTTTGATCTAAATGCATTTTCTCTTGTTGTTTGCTATGTAGCCCAAGCTGGCCTTGAACTTGTGACTCTTCTGATTCAGCCTCTTGGATGCTGGGACTAACAGGTGTGTGCCACCAGGCCTAGCAAGACCGAACAAGTTTAATCTTTAGTTCTTAACATTCATGCAGCCCAGGCTGGCCTCAAATTCACTACATAGCTCAGGCTAGCTCTGAACTCTCTATGTAGCCAAAGCTAGCGTTGAACTCTTAATCTTCCAAGGCTCCACCTTCCTAGTACTGGGACTGTAGTGTTTGCCACCACTTCAGTCTGTTTCCAACATTTTAAAAAGATAAAATATTCTAAAGTCCTTGGAAAAAGGAACATATGACTTAATCTTTCATATTTAATGTACTAATGTTCCAAATATTGCTCAGAACAATATAGCTGAAAAAGGCAGGGGACTTGGGATAGTCACTGAGAAATTACAACATTCTTTTGATAAATCTTAATGTGAATTTCCTAATTTATATAATTTGGGATCTATGTCCCTAATATTGATGAATATGAGGAAAAGAGATAGGAACTGGGGGGTTGGAGAGAGAGTTCTGTGGTTAAGAGTGAATTCTGCTCTTGCAGAGGACCTGGGCTCCATCCCCGGCATCCATGTGGTGGCCCACGACCACCTGTGACTCCAGCTTCAGGTGACTGGGAACCATGCACGCATGTTCAAATACATACATGCTGGCAAAACACTCATATACATAAAAATAAAAATGTCTTTTAAAAAAGATAACAGCACCTAAAGCTACAATCAAGTCCCGATTCTGTGCCTGGCCAAATGTGCTCAACGTTCAAACGGACTCAGTGGACTCAGTCTTTCTCGCAACCCCCAGAGGTGGGTATTGCTATCTTCAATATCCTGCAAATGAGACAGGGGAGGCCTAAAGTGGATGCTGCGTAGCCAGTCAGTGGTCGAGGCAGAGCTGATACCCTCTTCCAGAATCTGTAGACGTTACCTCTGGGCTCTTCCTCGCCTGTCTCAGTTCAGTGAGACTTCACACTGTTGCATTTTTGGTTGTGTGAAGGGAGTTGGGTTCCACAGCCTCCCCCCCCCCACCCCCGTAAGAGCTTAGAGCTGTAGCATTTGCAGCGTTCTGGTTAGATTGTACTTGGGTGCTTTGCTCAAGGCAGGGCTCCTTTCTGCCTTTTACCCCACAAATAAAAGCCACAGGTTTCCTGCTCATTGCCTTACAGGTGCTTTATTGTGCTTTAAATAGACGGCTGTGGCCAGCTTAATTACAGAGGAACCCTCACGTGACTGGGCTTTGAAAATAAGTTATTCTGCTTTGAATTTCAGCAAAACCCTGGCAAACTGACAGGTCAATCTTGAGGATAATTTTTCTGATAAAAAAGGCCACCGTAAACTAAACATAAAGACATATTCAGTTAATGATGTCCAGCCACAGGTATTCCTGAAATGTGCAGCCTTAGTAAGAGGCAGGGGTATTGCCCCAAAGGCTGGTGAGATGATGGGAAAGTTGAAATACTTAGGGAAAGCAGGTGACCCCACACGTCACATAAAGCCTTCACCACGATGGCCGCAGAAATAAAAACATACCAAAGTAAAATTCTTTACCATCTAAGAAGTCAGAACATCAATTTTAGGGGCATACAACTTCTTCTAGAAGTTACAAAGGGTGAAGTTCTGGATCTTCGACAGTTTTATGAAAATTTCCCAGTAAAATATGAGTTATGGTCCTAATAATCTTTTTTTTCTTTATATCACTTATATTTAATGTATGAAAGGAGAAGGAATGAACAACATTGAGGCAGAGTAGATATTTACCAACAAGAAATCTAAACGCAGGTTCTGCTTCCGGCCCTAAAATCTTAATCTTGTGGAAGATGGGGAATGTGACTCCGTAGTTTTTTCTTGCAAAAGATTCTACCTCCTTGCTGGACTTGGGCTCCGATTCTCCAAACTGATTGCACGGGAAAGCCAGGACGTTGAAGTGATAGGGCCCAAACTCCTTGTGCAGCTCCCTGAGGGTCTCGTAACTCTTGTCTGTGAACCGGCAGTCACTAGCCACGTTTACAACTAGGGAAGCCTCCCGGAAAAAGAAAAAACCCCACCGGAAAGAGAAGCAAAAGATTAAAAAAAATCCTCATGCAGTTAAAATCCTAAATCATTTTGGGAGACTATGGCGTCTGATTCCGTATTTTTAGACAGATCCAACTTTATTGAAAACCATAATTCAAATGAATGGGCGACGACTGTGACAAAGTTTTAGTTAGATTACATAAAGAACACTCCTAGTAACGGGTCTCACATAGTCACACAGCATCTTCTAGATAAAACATCATCAGTTCCGCACGAAAGAGAAGGCAGCTTTCGAGAAAAACAGTCGCGTTATGGATCGGAAATTTAAGGCACTTAAAACTCTGATAACTAAAAGCACATCTAACAATATTACTTTGAAGACTTCAAATTACGGCTGTAACGAACCCTATTCTATGGTGAGAATAAGTATCAGGGCCGAGGAACAACAGAAATAAAAACCCAAAGACTTACTTTGCCTTTGAACTTTTCCAGAGACACCATCCTTCCTTTGGCATCCTTCACTTCAAAGGAGTAGAAGCTGTTGATTCTCGGCTTCAGGAATTTTAACTGAAGGAGAAAAAGCATCACGGTGCACAGAACCATAGATAGCAAAACTGCAAATATCTTTGCTTTGGGCCCGGAACATTTTAGTGGGTAGGCACCGAGAGGCTCCATTTTGGATGATTCTGGGAGTCTCAGCAGGCTGGAATTCAAGGAGGAGCTGAAACTTGAAACCCGCGGAGCTTAAGGAGGACCGGAAGGGTTTAAAGACCCCTTGAACGCTGAATAGCTGGAGGACTCTTCCCAGAAGAATCAAACAAAGTCAGAAACTCAAAAAACCTCAACGTATTTGTTAGAGTGGCTGCACTTAACTTTGTTTTTTTGTTTTTTTTTGTTTTGGATAGAAGAATTCGCCTGGTTTTAGCAGATCCTTAAGACACCCCCTCCCCTTCTATGAAAACGTTTCACCAGAAGGTGGCGCTCTTGTAACTTGGAAATGAGTGGTTACGCTCTGAGCAGTGGATTGGGTGTGGAGGACCGAATAGCACCCAGGAATAGCTTAGAGTGTAGATTAATGTGGTCTGTTAATATGACATGTGACCACAAGAAACTTACAAGTTTTATCTGTTTATTGATCGTACTATATGAATATAAAGAATTTATAATAGAACAACGAAGTTTGGAAAAGGCATCCTATTTATTCAGACTTCATCTAGTGAATGCAACCAGATACCAGAAGAATATAGCAAAATAGAAAGACATAAAGGCATAACACCCCTTCTCTATCAGAAACCGTAGCAGCTTTTGTTTTCTTCTGTTTTGTCTTCGTCACTGGTGAGATATTTTACAATGTAACCAAACGTACATGTGCGCTGCTCAGACATACAGATACACACACACACACACACACACACACACACACACACACACACACCCCACTGAGAAATTTGACCTACTCTGTAATCCTGTCTATTGCACTTCTGTGGCAACATGGTTCTGACCTATGAAAATGACTTGTTAATAGATTCCAAACTGTAGATGAAAAAATCCTGGGCTCAATATTAAAGCAGAACCTTTGCAGCAGAATTCAAATATTTAATTAGCAGAGTTCAAGCACAAACGCCAAACAAAGCCTGCAAGCCCACGTCTATGCGGACACACTCAGTAGCTGCTGTATCTTTCATCTCTTTTCTCTTTGGCTCTAGCTTGGTACACGGGGCCTTTGGTCTGAAGATCAC